>NC_141552.1:59127500-59427500 GCF_021556685.1 Rattus norvegicus | reverse complement strand
CACACACACACACACACACACACACACACACACTTGGTGTGGGGGGGATATAGAATCAAGCTTTGGACATTTTAAATTTTCTAAGAATTAACTTATTATACTTCAAGTTTATGAGTGTTTTGCTTGCATATACATATATGTGCACAGTGTAACTGCTTGGTGTCCATGTGGGCCAGAAGAGAGCATCAGATCTCTTGAAAGTAGAGCTGTAGGCAGCTATAAGTGACCCTGTAAGTACTGGGGACCCAACCAGTGTCTTCTGCAAGTGCCCCAAGTACTCCCAACCACCGAGCTGTCTCTCCAGCCCCACAGAAAACTTTAATTTTACTCGGGATATTAATGTTTTTAGTGGTGTCCCCCGTTTAGATTTTCTTGTCAGCTGAGCAGCAGCAGAGTGCCGAGAGATTGTCCGAGTATTGAAGACAGATTAGGAACCTCTGCCACAACCTTGTCCCAGAGTAGATGTCTTCCTCATCTTCCTCCTGGGTTGTGAGGTATGCAAAAGCACCTAGAGAGACAAAAGCTGGCTGCGACCACCAGTAAGAACTTGCCAGCCAGTGCTGGTGCCCACTGTGGTGAGCGCACATCCTCGAAGTGACCTTGATGAGAAGGGACCTGTCAAAATGTCCAGATCGGAACATCATGCCCAGTGCACCAAGCAGCTGGAGAGAGGCTGGCCCTCCTGGTGGAAGACCACACATCACTGGTTCTTCCACTCTATGTGTTTGTTCATCATTGAAAGTAGAAATAATGATGTTCTTCTTTTAGGCTATTTAAGGTTCTAACTTCTACTGACATTTTAGGGGTCTCAGGGCAAAGCAGGGACATTGATTTCGCTGAAGGCCTTAGAAAGATTACAGCAGCACCCCTGTCCTCTCTCTGGAGGTTTCTGAGATGATTTGGATAAAATAAGAAATGTCTCGACCCCCTCAGCCTCGAACAAAACCAGGACAAAATTAAATTTGTGAACTTTAAAGGATTTCCTCCAAGGTCTCCTCCTGGTCTTACTTACTTCTGCCTTCTGCTCCCAATCACAGCCACTCATGACCAGATGCGGGGACAGCCTGCTGAGAGCCAGCTCCTTCTGGGGGTATCTCTGGGAGGCCCTTGGGTCTCCTGAGATTGGCTCCTCTGGGGATTTCTCATTGGAATCTGCAGTCCTGAGAGAAGAGAGGGGTATTTGTAGGTCCTAGAGTTGAGTGACTACCTTTCTGCTGATCCAGCTCGAGGAAGCCACCCACTCAGCAGGGGCTCACCAGCTTTTCTCCACCGCTGTTGCTGCAAGATCAATTTTTCTCCCAGTGCCCCCTGGCACCGAAGACTTCCTGATTACCACTCTTTGTTCACCAGGCCTAACCGGGAACACCTTCACCAACCTTGACTGTGAAATGCTTGATATCACTGCTGCTATCACGCCGACCTACCCAGTTCCCGAGTGATTCAAAGGGTCAGGCTGAGGGTTTCCCAGGTAGGTTCCCACACGCTGCTCACAAGAAGCCTGTGTATATAACAGTTCACACTTTACAGCTGAGGGTGTCAGGACTCAGAGAGGTCAGGAAGATAGCCAGCGATTGCTAAGCAAATAAGTGGCAGAATCCAAGACTCACATCTACTTCTGATGAGAAGCCCAGAACTTGATTGCTATTCTGCCCAATGGCAGTGCTGTGTTTCAGAAAGAAAAATCGCTTCCCAAGCACATTGCCGGGTCTCTATTTCCTCACTGCTATGAACTCAACTACCTTCAAAGAAACTTGTGGAGTATCTCTTAGACAGACAGACAGACAGACAGACAGACAGACAGACAGACAATGCTGTAGAGGTAGAAGAAATATCCAGAGCCTTGGTTTCTTTAGGGCAACCACAGATGAGATGTTTAATTCAGACTACTTTCTCTGCCTGCCCATGATTGTGTGTGACTGGGCCTTGCTCTCCTCTTTTCAGAGAGAGCCACCCTAGACAATGGCTTGCATAATAACAGTGAGAAAGTTGTAGAAACAATTTTATTCTCACCATACATATGCATGCCACAGATTCAGCTTTGGGAAGTATTTGGGTCTTTTAGGACCAACTTTGGCAATTTTGATTTTCCTATACAAGAACAGCATTGTCCCCAAAGTGTCAGCATTCTCTCAGCGCACAGGCAGGGGCTGGCCACCTGCTTTTGACACAGTTCAGAGGCCATGGAGGTGGGATTTCCTACAGGGCAGTTGAGTGACAGATTCTGTCTCCCGGCTGCTCTGCTGCTCACCCTGAATAAACACTGCTGGAGGTGCGAATGAGCTTCCAAGGCACATTGCAATGGAGGGCAGCTTGCTTGCTGGTACCTCTGGGCACCTGGAGAGAAGGGAAAGAGGAAGGCCAGGGCAGAGTCTGGCTCAGTATGACACTGACTGGTTCCAGAAAGGTCTCCATCCAAATTTGGGCACCATTCATGACTAGTCTGACCTAGGCAGCTGAATTTCAAGCAGGAAATGGGACAAGGAGAAAATGGATATGGATCTAGAAAGGGAATCGGATAGAATGTATGGTGTGAAAACAGAAGGGGGTGATTAGGGGAGGTAGGAAGGGAACTGGCTAGAGGGGCCATGGGGCACATGGAAAGCAGGTAGACTAAAATAAAGGATAATGACAAACATTTGTGACGCTCTCGAGAGCCTATTACTTCATATGATATTGTAAATAATAATAGTAATGATAATAATAATAATAATAATAATAATAATAATAATAATAATAATATGGATGGTGGGTACAAAGATTGGGAGCAAACTATAACCTATGAGCACTTATGCTGTGGCATGCTTTCACACATCTTGGGTTTGAAATGCAGTTCTTAATGTCTGACAGAATGGCTTTCTGTTATCTGGACCAATCAGAATCATCACTTCAACAGGGAAAAAGGAGGGAAATGATTGGATGACCTGGGTCACCTGATCATTCCATTGTTTTGCGTTGAGCTGTGGCCCTGACCACTCACCCCATGGCAGAGACTTCCTGTTGAAAGGAAGGTATACTGGCTGGTTGTGTGTGTCAACTTGACACAAACTGGAGTTATCACAGAGAAAGGAGTCTCCCTTGAGGAAATGCCTCCATGACATCCAGCTGTAAGGCATTTTCTCAACTAGTGATCAAGAGTAGGATGGCCCAGCCCAATGTGGGTGGTACCATCTCTGGGCTGGTGGTCTTAGGTTCTAAAAGAAAGTAAGCTGAACAAGCCAAGGGAAGCAAGCCAGTAGGTAACATCCCTCCATGGCCTCTGCATCAGCTCCTGATTCCTGACCTGCTTGAGTTCCTGCCCTGACTTCCTTTGGTGATGAACAGAAATGTGGAGGTGTAAGCTGAATCAACCCTTTTCCTCCCCAACTTGCTTCTTGGTCATGATGTTTGTGCAGGAATACAAAACCTGACTAAAATAGAAGGGTTCAAGAACAAGAAGTGAAAGGAATTGACACAGGGCACACAAAAGAGCAGGTGCCACACCCAGTGCCTGACTTCCAAGTCCTCTCCAGGCCTAGGATGGGTGAGACAAGGTGGGTAGCTGGAGGCAAAGTGGCTGCAGCAGAAAGTCCACTTGTAAAGAACCAGGAAACCTGAGATGAACTGTGGTAAGGGGTTGTTTTAATCAAATTAAAGTACCAATTCCGAGAAAGACCTATAAAATGGATCTTTACCTAGAACTGAGTGGGCCACTTCTGCAGAGGCTGCGAACTCAATCGCTGGGGATGAAGAAAGCAAGAGTTTTGAGGAGAGGAAAGTAGGACTGTAGTCCTTGGGGACAGGATGAAGGTGGCATTCTTGCTATTCCAGCTGTACTAACAGGGAGTGACAGTGTGGCCTTCATATCCCAGCGCTGAAGAGCCCCAGTGGAGGGCAAGATTCCCCAAAGTGCATCTGATAGAATTTGAGTCTCAGCAGATGTTTGCCCCAATGGAAGGTACACCAGCATGGACATGTATCATGTAACACGAGATACGGGAATATTTTAATAGCATGTCCAACATGTCAGGCCAACCAGACATAGGGCATATGTAGAGGTAGAGATAAGGCTTAACATAACACATTGGGCAAAGGCTCCAAGGCCAG
Source organism: Rattus norvegicus (assembly GCF_021556685.1). Taxonomy (NCBI): domain Eukaryota; kingdom Metazoa; phylum Chordata; class Mammalia; order Rodentia; family Muridae; genus Rattus; species Rattus norvegicus. The sequence continues at coordinate 59,423,417 of NC_141552.1, read as the reverse complement.
GCTGGATTTTAGGAACAGTACCTCTGAGTATGCTCAGATGTGAAGTTCAAGTTGGGGCTGACGGTAAGGACGAGGGTGGAGGGGAATTGAAACCTCTGCCTCCGGAGTTCTAGTGAGGACGTGCGACTCTGTTCCTCTAATGGAGAGTCATGGGATCTAAGGAGAAAGGTGCTATCCACTTTGTGTCCACTGAGTCTGGATAGACTGAACACAGACACTAAGGTAGAAGGGAAGGAAGGGGACCCAGGAGGTCCCAGGAGAGAGGTGGGACCAGGATAGACAGGAAGAACACCAGCATAAATACCAACGTGAGAGGTTTCTACACCAGTTTTCACTTCCATTTCTCCGATGGACCTACAAGGGCCCAAACATCAACAGAGAGACAGTGTATTAGCTGCTTATGTGCTATCCTGATCAAAATCCCTGACAGGAACAGTTTGAGGGAGAAAGGGCTTATTTTGCCTCAGAGATTTGCTTGATAGAGTTACTCAAATGGGGGTGGTGGTCATGACAGAATTCATGGTAGCAAGATCTGTGGTGCAGATTACGAGCCTTATGGCACAGCATAGAAATGAGGATTAGATTAGAACCAGAGTGGCTATAAGCTACGCCTAATGGCTTACCTATGCCAGCTATGTTCATCCCCTAGATGTTCCATGACTCCCTGACATTGGGACCAAGCCGTTAAAACTGAAACCTGTGAGGGACCTGCCAGACAGAAGATTGTGTTAGTTACCTCTCTTGTTGCTATGATGAAATGCTTGACACTGGCAACTTGAAGAAGGAAGGATTTATTTGTGGCCATGAATTCAAGGTACAGCCCATTATGGCTGGGAAGCCAGGATGGTAGGAGTGGGAGGCAGTTGGTAAAGTCATGCATAATGTCTCAAAAGCTTTTGGGAGCCCAGCTCACGGATCTAGTTAGGGTAGGGCTCCCTGTCTCTATTAACACAGTCTATTAACTTCCTCACAGCTACTCCTAGAGGTCTGTCTCCTAGGTGCCTGTAAATGTTGCCAGTCCACACGAACCAATGCAAAACCAGGACGAAAAGGCGTGAGAGAATAAATACAGAACTTCGCCTGTAACGTTGAAACAGAAGGTTTATAGAAACTGATATGGGGACACAGGCATGAATATTGGACGACTGGCTGGGGGACAAAGGCACTGAGGTCTGAGGTTGTAACAAAGCTGATCTAAAGTAGACATGCTTAGCTGGAACTCCTGGTAAACAGACCTTGCTCTTGCTCTCTCCCTCCCTCCCTCCCTCCCTCTCTCCCTCTTCTTCTCACTCCCTCCCTTTCCTTACTCCTCCCTCTGTCTTCCCACCTTCCTCCCCACTGAGCATACATGCGTGCGTGCGTGCATGGGTGCGTGCGTGCGTGTGTGTGTGTGTGTGTGTGTGTGTGTGTGTGTGTGTGTGTGTGTATGTTAGAGATGGACTTGGGGGCACCTGGCTCTCAATCATATTTTCCACACACCCAATCCTCTGTGCTTCCTGCCCTTTGTCCTTTGGCCCTTGACCTTTGGTGTACCGCTCCCAGGCCCCTCCCCTCCCCCTTCTATCCCTCTAAGCTCATTCTCAGCTACTCAGATTTCTATTCCTCCCTCACCCCACAGGGCTTCATGTATCTCATTCCTTCTACATCTCACTCCGGGATTCTTAAATGTCACCTCATTTCCACACTCAGGCATTTGCCAACACTCCCCTCTGGAGTTATTCTTAATAAGCTCTTGGGCTCTTGGCTCAGATCTTAAACATGTCACTTGATTTGTGTTTGAACGCAAGCAAACAAAAAAATGATGGCCTTATGTAAAGCAACCAACACTGACTCCGGGATTTCTAAAATGTACCCAACATTTTTAAAGACCTCCGGGAAAATATTAAATTAAAAACTGTGTCTTATACAACCTGTGAGAAGGCCTCCCCTGTGGCATAGGACTCACTTGCTCCCACCAGTATGTGTGGGTATAGACTGTTTGGTTATGACAGTCTTTATAAAGAAATTGGTGACAAATATTGACTGTAACTCAACAATCCTTTCTCGTGGCCAATTAGAAGCAACCCCATCGGTAGCCTTCTTTCTTCCCTCTTGTTTCAGTGCGTGGGCTGCTTCCGTATAACTCAATAGACTCAGAGAAATTGATCCGCAAAGAGATTTTTCAAATCTATAATTTTTTCACAGTTGGGAGAATATGAATAGCTGAATTGAACACAGTGAGCTCTCCTCTGAAGGCTAACCCCAGATATTTCTGGAGAAGAAGGAAACTAAGATTCACTGAGCAACTACTTCTTCCCGAGTGCTGAACAAAGTACCTCCTTGGACCAGTCTCAATCAGTTTTCTTGATGGTTCTGTAGCAAGGGAAGTTATCATCTCTATGGTATAGACAAAAGAAAGGCAGCTTGGATGTCATTGTCAAATGATTTAGATTTACCCAAGTGGGAAAGCCAGGATTGAAGAGCTAATATTTGCTTGGGGATTTTTCCAGTGAGTATGTATGCATTTGTGTGTTTGTGTGCAGGTATTCATCTATATTTGAGCATATGAGCATGTGTTAGCATATTTATGTGAAGGTCTAAGGTCAACTTTAGGTGGTATTCCTCAGGTACCATGCAGCTTGGTTTGTGTCACATGTGTGCATACACACATGCACACATGCACACACACACAATGCATTCACATACATGCAGGTAAGTGTATGAACACACATATATGGAGTATGTCTTGTATATGTCTGCAGTATGCCTGTTACATGTGCACCTTTGTGTGCAAACAGAGGCAAAAAGTGGGTGTCCTGTTTTGGTTTATTCCCTTGAAACAGGGTTTCTGTCTGGACCTGGAGTTGGATTGAGAGCCTAGCAAGCCCCAGTGGTTGTCCTGTCTTCCCCACAGTGCTGCAGTTACAGGCACTTATGGGATCTCCTGGCTTTTTACACCTGAGGATTCAGAGTCAGGTCCACATGCTTGTGTGGTGAGCGTCTTTACCCAACCAGCCACCTCCATCCCTCTCCTTATTTATTTAGACAGAATCTCTCACTGAACTTGGAGCTTGCAGAGTAGGTGAGGTTGGCTGGATCTCTGTATTTTCATCCCGTTCTGGGATTGTGAGTGACTGTCGCCATGCCTGGCTATTTGAATGTTGGGGATCAAACTCTGACTCTTATGCCTACAAGCACTTTCCTGACCGAACCTTGTCCCCAGCTCTGCCTAACAACTTTGACCTTATCTCTACCTCAGCAGCCACACCTCCAGTGGTCACCAGCTTAGTGATCTGTCCCTGGAGCCATCCCTTTCAAGATGAGTGTGTCATAGCAGTTGAGAGTTGGATCCCTGTCTGTTGATAGCAGAGTGACCTCAGGCAAGTTGAGAGTAAGCATCTGAAACCCACAGGCCCTAAATCAGGAACCTTTGATGACTGACCTATCCGAAACAGACAGTCCCACACTTGATCCCCTGTGATGCTCAGGCTCATTTAGAATATTTAATAAAATCGTGTCCTGGGCAAGCATGCTACACATTGGAAAATTCTCCAAACTGAAACGTTTGTGGTCCCTAGTGCTTCAGATAGGAGATGAGTTAGTGCCCTAGTCGCTGTACACCAAACTAGACGGAGGATGCTGTTTAGAAAGAAGACCTGAGTGCTGTGTCTATACCAGTATTGGATACTCAGTCAATTCCAAATGTTATTTCCTTTGGGGAGTTACTTCCTAGACCCTTTAACTCTCATATATAATCTGGGGAGATAACAGGAGCCTCTCTGCCAACACTTGTGTCTCTAAGGTAAACTGACATGACAGTCGACAGCCTGTAGTAAAGAATGCTGTACATTATCAATTCCCTCTCCCTCCCCCTCACTCTCTTTCCTCTTCACCCTCATCCTACCCCTTACCTGCTTATATACTCATTTTTGTTAACATGGTTTTATCTGGGGTGGATAGAAAGCTCAGTGGTCAAGAGGGCTTGTTGCTCTTGCAGAGGCTCTGAGCTGAGTTCCCAGCACAACCGTCAGGTGAGCATCCTGGATCTGGGTTTTGAGCAACTCTATTTCACCCATGGCAGTTGGGTATTATTTATGGTGTCAGGAGAGCTGTTAGGTAAAATGCTATTCACATTTGATGCTGATTTTTTATTAAATGAAAGTTTGGATTCCTTGAGATGAAAAATATTTTTCTTCTTTGACAGATTGAAGAGAATCAATCTATTAATTGACTCTCTGCTTCTAAATGGCACTTTCATGGTGCTGCAGTGGTCTCCTCAGTGAGTATTTAATTTAAATATATTGCTGGATTTCAAGTGGATAGTATATTATTTAACATTTTCATTTATATCCCCAAATGAGAGTGAAATGTAGTTTGTACCTCAGAATCTTTCAACCCAGGGACACAGTCAAACTCACTTCTTGAAATAAATTGGGGAATTATCTTTCCATTGTGTATGTTTGGAATAAGGTTATCTACTGTGAAAATTAGTTAATCTTTGAAACAACCTGCCTATTAATCCTGCAGATCCAAAGACACCTTGTTTAACTGGTTATGTGTGATTTTTTTTCCCTTTTGGTTTTTGAAAATAAATAGTTATTGATCTAGACAGATGGATCAATTTTAATAGCCTCTTGGAAAACGTTTTGAACATTTCTCTGTGATTTTTCAAACACATTATTATAATTTGGTGCAATGTTCTGATTTAAAAATCTCCTTCCAATCTTTTGCATATAGAGAACTATGTGTCTCTTTTCTGCTTTCTTCTTTCTTTTATTTATTTTTTTTTTTTGGTAGGGGATTCCTTGACTTTATTTTCTGTCTAGCTTCATAGTCCAAGTGTTAGACATTCTGATATGGTGTGTGTGTGTGTGTGTGTGTGTGTGTGTGTGTGTGTGAGAGAGAGAGAGAGAGAGAGAGAGAGAGAGAGAGAGAGAGGAGGGAGGAGAGGGAAAGAGGAAAAGAGGGAGGGAAGGAGGAAGAGAGAGACAGGGAGACAGTGAGGGAGAGAAGGAGAAGGGAGGGGGAGGGGGAGGGGAGGGGAAGGAGCAAGCAAGAAAGTATACACGTCTGTGCATTTGCACTTGGAAGCCGGAGGTCACCTGTGATGTTGTTCCTCAGGCACTGTCCACTTTTATGTTTGAGACAGGGTCTCTCAACTGTCTTGGAACTCACCAAGTCAGTCAGGCCGGCTAGCCATTGGTCCCAGAAACCTGCCTGTCTTTATCTCCTTAGGGTTAGGATTGCAAGCATGTACCATACTGGCCTTTCTTTAAGTGTAAGTTCTGGGGATCCAATTTAGGTCCTCATGCTTGCATTGCAAACACCTTACCAATTGAGGATCTCCTCAACTCCCTCTTTCTTAATTTACCAAGTTACCATTTGGTAGGAACCTTCTTCCCTCCACTCTCCCTACTCTGGGGTTTTTATTGACTCCCCTATTGAACATAGATGACAAAAACTTAACACGCACATACCCTTATGCAATGGCGCTGTGTCCACATCATACTTAAAGTATGTAAATGTCATGTATAGAGTATTTAAACATACTTTCACATAAACATTTATGTGTATAAAGACTTTAAAGCCATGGATTTGCTTGTGGCTGTAGGATTTCATACATTTTGCATGGACTTGTCATGTACTAGTATGGTTTTTATATTTTGAAAATATTACTAAATATAGCTGCAGATTTCATTTTGATCTTGCTCCAGCCCACAAGGTGGTTAAAGGCATGCCGATATAAACTGATTCTTACTTTTGTCCTTTATTCTGCAGTCCCGGAGATTGGAGACAGGGTCACATTAGGAAAGCGCTTTACCACCACACCCTGCCTGCAGTCCCCAGACCCTTTGCTTTAACCTTTTGTTGTGCATTTCGGATAATGCTGCTTCCTGGTTAAACCAGCACAGTGTTCAGAGACTGCTGTTTTCTGCATTGCTAGGTAGATAACCAGTTTTTATTGATACAATGGTGGTATTAAAAAAAAAAGTATATGATGGTACTTTGTGTGAGCAAGGCACAGGATGTTTTGCATATTAATTAAAAAATTCTATGCTAGTTAAAACTTCATCTCCTTGGTCACCCAAAGAGCATAGCCTATGTCCTTCCATTTGAGTCCTTGTTACATTTTGAATATAAAGTACATCCACATGCTCATGAATGGAACCCTTAGTATCCAGCTGCTGGCACTACTCCAGAGAGTGCTGGAAAGTTGAGGAAGTAGGAACTAGACAAAGGAGGTAGGTCACTGATGATGGGTTCTTTGGGGCTGTAACTTGCCCTGACTTCTCTCTGCCTCTGTCTCCCTCTCCGTCTCCCTCCCCCTCCCCCTCCCCCCCTCCCCCTCTCCCTCTCCCTCCTTGCTTCCTGGCTGCCACAAGGTGAGCAGCCTTTCCCCCCCCCCCCGATGCCTGGATGTTCTTCCCACAAAACGAACCCATAAAAATGAAACAAGTGGATGGTGAGCTGAAGCTTCTAAAATTGTAAACCCAAGTAGATCTCTAAGTTGTTTCTACCAGGTTTTGTCACAGCAAAGGGAGTCTAACAGTAGCTATTGGGTCAGCCAGTAGTCAGGGAGAAAGCTGTTTTGTCTAGAGAACAAATTCTGCTTGGTTTGTTCCTAATGGGTATTTGTGGCTGCAGGAAATATGGACAGTGATGGGTTCGTGACTCCCGGAAGTCTCTTTGCTTTTATTTTATTTTGATGTATATATAATTTATATGGAGATATATGTAAAATCCACATATAAAATATATAGGGATATAAAATATTTTATATAGTGATTTTGCCTATATAACTGTGACTCTTAACACTAAGTTTAGGTAATTCATTTATCTGCATAAAATGAGATGGTAACCTGTACTTAAGTTTTAATTGTTGCACTTAAGTTTTAATTCTTTGTTATTTACCAGGTACTAAATTTTATTCACACACCTTTGTCTTTGCACAGTATGTATCTGTACCTGTCATGGTGGTGGAACAGCATCTTCCACTAGAATTTCCCTAACCTTAATGTCTAGTGTTGCATATACTCTACTAGGAGAAGAAGATAGTGTCCAACATTGCTCTGTGTCATAATATGGGCTCGTTTCTTGGTACATTATCCCTGAAGAAATTCTCAGTGAGATACTGGGGTTGAAAAGCTTTCAAGTCTGAAAGATGGCTTCACACTGCAGATTCCCTGGGTCTGCATTTTGCTTCAGAGTTGAGGGCTATGCATGTCCTAAAGAAAAGCAACTACTGGACCAAGCACGTACTTCAGGGCAACATTGTGGCGGCCAGATGTGAGTTCTTTGATACTATGGAAAACAATTTCTGGCCAGAAACAAAGAAACCTCATCCCAACTCACTGCTTACTCTTCAGTGATCAGATTTTTGTTGAGCATTTGATATAGATTGACAAGGAGTCCAGCCCTGAAGTTAAAATGAATAAGGCAGAGGACATTCCTACTCTCTCTCTTGAGATGATGGGATTGCCCCACTAAATTATAAAGCAAATCACACCATATTGATAGGTCACCTGTTCCCAGGAATTACAGCCTCAGTGGAAATCGGGCTCTGATCCTCTCCCGGCATGGAGAAGACAGTATGCAGAGAGGAATTTTGAGATGAGGAACAACTGGCAAGGAAACTAACGTGACAGAAAGTGTCATAGCCTTGGGCTAAGAGAAAATCAGCAATTAGCCAGAGCGAGATGGCTCCCTGCCCCACACCCCCCAAAAAATGGAAGATGGGAAAAACTGCCTTAATTTTAACATCTATGCAAGACAAGGGGGGAGCTGTGGAAAGCAACCTCATCCTGGGTACACACAAGACTACTATCCGGGCTATCCGGGGGGTATGTCTCAGAAGACGGAGCCAAGTGTACTGGAAACTTGTGAGGCGGCATTTTTCTTTTTGAAGGATGCTGCCAAATTGCTAATTTGGCTTCTCGTTCTTTTTTCTGCAACATAGCTTTCTCTGACCTCGAAGGAGCTTGGGTGTAGGCAGCTGAGTGTCTTAATGCTTGAGAACTGCCAACTCTGCTTCTCCTCCTCCAAACTCTCTGGTGGATCGGTCCATGGGGTTAAATGGCTCATTGCAATTCAGCAAAGTGGGGTTTATGTGCAATTACTGTTTGTTAATTTGGTTACATGTCAAAGCATACATTTTGGGGGTGGGGGCAAAAAGTTCCTGCGATGCAACCTCCACCCTCAACCTCTTTAAATACGGAAGGGTGAGATGTTACTCTTCAACATATGTGAGGACGTCGTATTCAGCATCCTCTGGAAATTGGATGGACGGTGGCTTAGTTTTAAATGCCTCTCTTGGGAGAAGAGACCATCGGAAGTCAGCAATCTGAGCCTAGGCTCACACTTAAGAGGACAGTGGAGAACACAGTGTGGGAAGGAAAATAAAACCTATCCTTGCCATCTGTCTCCTAAAGAAGAAAAAGGAGGTTTTTATTCAATAATTGGCCACCTCGTTTCTTTTCCTAAAACCTTACTATTATGGGTAGCAAGATGGATTTGTGGTAAGAGCATGTACTACTCCTTCAAGGGACCTGCATTCAGTTCCCAGCACTTAAGTCCAGCATCTCACAACCTCCTGTAACTCCTGCTCCAGGGGGATCTGATGCCCTCTCCTGGCATTTTTGGATACCTGCACCCACATGTGCCACACACCTATATAGAAACTCACGATTAAAAACATACTTATTTAAAACCCCTTTATCCTTTCTGCGTAGGCCTTTTGTAATCCCTCTTGTTAGTTATTCTTCTGCTTTGGTGAGTCTCTGTATAGTCCATCCTGTCAGAGCATTAAACATTCCCTCTTTACACAGACAAGCTTTTATTCTGTTAAGTAGAAGCAGACACAGCAAACACTCAAACAGGCTACAGGACTTTTCAGACCTGACAGGTTTCTGCTACTAGGGTAGAAAAACGGTTCTCATTCCCAGATTCACAAGGGGAAAGTAGATTTAAAGACACGTGCCTTAGAGTCTCGCTCAGATGTCTTTTGTTTCTCTCCCTAAACGTTTCATCCTCACCACGACTTACTGAGCTCCCTGCTGTATCCAGGATGCATGCGTGATTTGTATATGCGCCTGAATATTCACGTTTAATCCCATGACTTGTCGGTAAACCTCTCCTCTCGCCTACAAATCTGTGTGTAGTGAGAGGATCCATCAGTCCCCTCTACTCACTACCTGCTCACCTCTTAGCCGGGTGAACTGAATAGGTTCCTTTCAATTCCTAGGCTCACAGCATCTCTTTTCTCCGTTGGACCACTTGCCTGATGCTCACTTCTCTCTTCTTGCTACCTTCAGAAAGGTCAAGAAATGGCATCTGCCGGGACCGACTCTGGTCCTGTGGAGAAACTTAGCAGGATGTAGTTTCTCACCAGTAACTCTTGAGTTCCTCTCTCCTATCTCTGTGAACGCTTCCCGGTTTGCAAACGATTTATACAGTCACACGACTTCATGTTTCTTTTTTTGTTTTGTTTGTTTTGTAGCCAACATGTATTTTCTTGAGTTAGCCTCCATTTGAACCCTCCAGAAGCCACGAGAACAGCTTATAGTTGTCTCTTGGCAGAGCCAGCCCTAGGGTTGTGGGACATGACTTTTCATATAGGGGCTCCAGCCCACAAGAGAAGTTGTTAATAGTCTTGGAATATGGGTTCTCACATTTTGACTTTGCCCTTGGTCTTCCCTGTCTTGATTCTTAGATGTTCTGACTAGTCCCCCTTTGTACATCATCCATGTAGCATATGTACCTGGCTAATAACTAGGAGTTCCCATCCTCATCACCTTAAGTTCCTTAGCATGCACGTGCCTCCCCAGGCAAGAGAGAATTTACTGAGATTAGCTATGGTTCCAAAAGAAGAACTAAGGTCAACTGGGATTTAGCTTTAACGGTCAAGGAGTTTACAACCTCTTGGGTGGTGAGCTCCCTCTCTGATAACAACATTTTTATGAATGGAAAATGACAAAGTCCAAGGAACTCCCCAGAGCTGTGTGAAACACTACTGTGTTATCTGGGAAGCTCTGCAGATTTTGTGTACCTGGGATCATCCAAGGAGGCCTCATGAATGGGCTGTGTCTTGATTTACACCTTGGTTTCATTTTCACCTCCTCAGCAAGAATTGGGGGTGAGTCTTCTGTATGATGGCATCAATGTCTACAGGAGACAACTCTCGACAGTCCCCATCTTAGTGCCTAGTCACAGGAACTGCCTGTAGGGTTTAGCTGACCCATCACCAAGGAGCAGCTTTGTGTTAATGACTTATTTTTATTAATTACCCTTCACATGGGAGGTCAGGTTTGTTTAGATCCTGCTTCACTCGTTCTGTGAAATTTCCAAAGAACAGATATACACCAAAGACTACTGGAAAAGTAATGTGAAATTACCACAGCTGGTTTGGGGGCCCAGACCTCAATGCAGGGTAATGAGGTGAGAAAATAGAAGCATACTCCTTCTGTGGTGACTTGGACGTGTTCTGGAATGAGAGGACACACCCACGTGTCCTAGGAGAGGGCTCACAGAGGAAAGGAAAGACCTGCTTGCTCTGCTCTGGAGGTGAAGGCTAATTTGGTGTCTGGCAGAAATTGAATCAGAAAGGGCAAGGTGCTATCTGCAAGACTTCCCTTTGGGGCTTAGTTTAGCTGGTCACAAAGGACAGAAGGAGGCAGAAAGAGAGGGAGAAGTGTCAGAATTAAGAGAAAAAAACAGAAATGAGGGAGCGCATGTGTGCCCAGTGCCCTGTCAATTGAAGGAGAGTTAGAGGAACAGAGGCAGACAAGGAACTTAAAAGTGAACTCTGGGATGGTGGCTTCTTCTTTCCTAAAGAATTTGCTAGGACAAACTAAGAACCCATATGAAGGGAGGATGGTGGACATTAAACGAAGGGAAAAGGGTGGTCCCAGGGACTCTATAAAGCATCCAAACTACTGTCAGTTTAGCATACACCCAGGGATCTCACATCACAAAAGGAAAAAGCTGTTAATTTCCCTTTTTCTTCTACCTTTCCTGGTTCTTCAGTTCTTTGTCTGTAGAGGGAATGAGCTCAGCAAACCCCTAGGTGCCCACCATTATCCTGTTATATTTCTGACAAACAAGGTGAACCCCAATACTGGTTCAGTCTCTGGACACTCATGGCCAGCCTTTGTTTTGGTTGAATAGAAGCTGTTCAGTAAATGTTCCCAAGAGCTGGCCCTCCATCCCAGGGCCCTTCAGAGAACGCTCCTCCCCACAGTCTGATTTGCTGTCTCTCAAGAGTATTCCCAGAGATTCCTCATGGCCTCATCCCTGCCTTCCCACACTGGGAAGGAGCACACAGAAGGACTTCATGGAATTCCAAGCTCAGACGTTCTGTATTCAACTACTGTGTATTGTACCTGCCGATCACGGGGCAAGGCTGCAGAAGATGTGTGTGTGTGTGTGTGTGTGTGTGTGTGTGTGTGTGTGTGTGTGTGTGTGTTTGTGATACAATTAGGCTCTGCTGAAAGTCGCCAGCTGACAATGAGGTAAGACTCATGTGCTTGTTTTCTCTATAAGTACAATTTTATTTGATAAGTGAAAGTCCAAAGATAGAATTCATCCAGGGTCTGCATTGTGGGACATTTCCTCTGTAATATTAAAATAAATATTATCCCTCTATCTAATTACATAAAACTATGTTAATAACATCGTCTTTGTTGTTGTCTGGCCATTTCATCTTTGTAACCGAAGAGTTTATTAAAACCAGACTGTCTCCCTTTCAGAAGAGGTGCATTTGTCGTTGTTGTTATTAACGTACTCAGAAGAACACAATTATTTTTTTTTTCAGAAGAAAGTCTCAACCCTGGTGGGGGCTTTGGTAACAAGATGGGTGGTTGTCTCCGGGTGAGCCATGTTCTGAACTTCTTGCTTTTCAGCTCCACTCTTACAGAAAACATGAGCTTATGGGAGTAGCAGGCCTGGCCTCTGCTCTGTTGTGTTAGTGGCAATGTGAGCACAGAGAGTGGTGATGGCCACCTGGTCACCCTGATGGGTTAAGGGCATGCGGACTCTCCAAAGTACTTGCTGTGGTGGTGGGGAGAGAGACTGGAGGGGTGTGTTGTTTTCTCAAATGCCCTCATTACACCCAGGCATTGCTGGTGCAACCCTGTAATCTTAGCACCCAGGAAGCTCAGGCAGGAGGACCACAAGTTGTAGGACAGCCTGGGCTATCCTACAACAAGCAAGACCGGCCATGAACAAGCAACAAACAAACAAACAAACAAACAAGCACACGAAGCACAACAACAACCAGAAAAGGTTAGTTCTAGGCTAGGCCTGTGAGATACAGTTTTTTTGCCAAGGGATTTGGTGACTGAGAGGGACTGCAGAGGGAAATAAACAGGAAAGGCCATGTGGCAACCACACTATCTCCACATCCACACATGTGAGCACCCGAAACAGATGGAAACCCAACAGCTAACTGTCAAGGGACACTGCCCATCTTCAATGATAGCTCATGACCCCCGACTCTAAGAGCTCAGTAGTTTAAAATAACTATCTAGAAACTTGCATAGCAATCTAATAAAATCTAGTCAAAAAATTAAATTAGGTTTGCATGTTTTATTTCCTTGTTTAGCATGGCATTTGTGTGTGTGTGTGTGTGTGTGTGTGTGTGTGTGTGTGTGTATGTGTGTATCATGGCATATTAAGAGTCCTGAGGAAAACTTGTGAGAATCCCTTCTCTCCTTCTATCCTTAAGTCCCTTTCTCTACCTCCTCAATGCTGGGCTACAAGAATGCACCGCTAGGCATGTTTGTGAGGTGCTAGGATCCAATCCAGAGCTTTCTGCAGGCTCGGCAAGCACTCTGCTAATGAGCTTCATCTCCAACATCACGTCTTAGTGGTTCACACTGTGTTTATATCCATCCCAGATAAGGGGCATCCTTACATTGTGCACTGGGTCCCACACTGTGGTATCACAGGTGACGATATACGTTTCTGTGTGTGTGTGACAGACAGACACAGCCAATTTCTGGCTATGGCAGAAATCGAGTAGCTGGATCCTGAGCCTGGCTTGGAGAGGCTCCAGGGGCTGACAGCTGTCATCCCAAGCGCCACCCAGGCCCCAGCTCTACCCTCTCTCAGCAGAGACAATACCTCTACACTCACGCTGCTGTCCTGCTTACAGGTCACTGGTCAGGAACAAGGCCAGATGAGCCTGTGATACCCCCTTTGTTGGACGTGTAATCTGTGGCTCATTGTGCTTTTCTGAAATGTGAAAGTATATTATGGGCTGTGAACCTCTGTAGAGGGGATTAGGTAATGATGGCACCAGTGAGAAGAAAGAATGACGTCATAGCGATACATCCCTGTTCCAGCAACTTGTGGCCCCGGAAGGTCTGGATGCCTGAGGACAAATTAAACACGCGTTCCTATCTTTCCTTCGTGCGCTCTTCCAATGGTGGCACATACCCCAGTGATAGACTAATGCCAAATAAGGGAAGGGATAGAGGAAGCCAGGAGAGGTGAATTGGTGAATGGATGAGGTTTCAGGGAGAGCAGAAAGTGCAAGCTGGCTGTGGTATTCCTGGACTGAGAGATTGGTGACACAATAGCTGCTGTTAAGGGTCACTTACGTAGGACACAAACCAGTGTTCATTGAGTCCCAGTTCTGTGACAAGCTCTCGCTTCTTGGATCACCTGCTAACCCATACTGGAACCACTCTTCATTCTCATCTTAGAGATTAAGCTATCGGCGCAAGGAAGACCCCGCATCAGTAAGCATCAAAAATAGATTTGAACACAAGATCCGCGTGGTGTCAGAGACTACGCTTGTGAAGCCACGCGAAAGTGCACTAGACTTACTCAGGGGTGCTTTGACTCTAAGGAGTCGTGGACCTTCCAGCAGGTAGGGGTTTCTCCTCCTTTCCATTGTTAGATTCTTGTCTTTCCTTGGAAAGCGTCCCTTCTGCACATGCCTGGCAAGAGCTTTGCCTAGAAGCACAGGACAAGATAGAGCAGGGAGCTACCCAGGTCCAGTGCTTGAAGAATGGAGGGTCTGTGTCTGAGGTCTTCCTGCTGGATCTGGGGTTGGGATCATGAAGAAGACCACTAAGGTGGTATATGCTGGTCGTAATGGGGATGCTCTTGGAGGTAAAATAACACAGGAAGAAAGGAAGGAGAGGGAGGAAGGGAGGAAGGAGGGAGGGAGGATGGGAGGAAGGGAGGAAGGAGGAAAGAAGGAAGGGAATGAGGGGGAGGGAGGAGGGAGAGAAGGAAGGAGAGGGAAGGGCGGAAGGAGGAAGGAAAGAAGGATGATCACTGATCTATGAATTCCTCTTATTTCCAGTTATTACTGGTGGAGAGCACCAGAGACAACTGGGACTCGGTGGTGAAAGGAGAGACAAAGTAACTTTTCCTGTCCTGGCAATGTGATGCCATCGGATACCAAGGCAGGGCTGCACACCGCTGTGCCGTGTTTTGTTGATGTGTCGAATTTCCCACTGTGCTTTTGGAAGTGTCCCGGAGAGACCTGAAGGGCACGGTGACCGTGGGGAGGGAGGTATGGAAGGAGGAGGACAAATACGCAGGCTCAGAGGACAGTGTCTTATCCCCTCTCCCTACTCTTGCTGCTGATCTCCAGGATTCCCAGCCATCCCCTTCGGTGCCACAGAGGCAGGTTGAAGTTTGAACCATGGCTTCTGAGGACCCAGAGGGCACTGCACTGTGTCCATAGGTCAGGAGCTTGACAGTGACACAGCACCCTCCCACTGATCAAAGGCCAGGCGATGATATACTTCTAACAGTGTTTACTTAGCTGTGTAAGTCAGCTTCCTGCTCCTGTGACCAAACCCTTTTGAGATCATTTACTTATAAAGAGTAAGGTTTACGTCTGATCACATTCTGTGCTATATTGGCCCCATTCTCTGTGGCAAGGTAGTTATGGAGAAATGTGAAGGGACAAAGCTTCTCACACCTGAGTCAGGGAGCAAAGAGGAAGAGGGAGATTGAACCTACAACCGTCTTTGGGGTCACATCCCTGAGTAACCTAAAGAACTCTTGCTGGGTCCTACCTTTTGCAGGGTTTTGTTACCGCTGGATAGTACTACCCTGGGGAATAATCTCATAAAACCTGGGCCTTTGAGGGCAAGGGTCACTCACTACACAAACACCAGCACCAATAGAAAGCAAATGCCTTTGTTGTGTTTTATGTTTTGTTTGTGTGTGTACCTAGGTGTATGCCTGGGAACAACTGTGGTGATTTGAATAAGAATGAACTCCATAGGCTCACATACTTGAAGGTTTAGTTCCCAGTTGGTGAACTATTTAGGAAGAATTAGGTGTGGCCTTGGAGGAGGAGTGGCCTCAGAAGAGGTGTGGCCTTGGGAGAGGTGTGGCCTTGGAGGAGGTGTGGCCTTGCAGGAGGTGGGCTTGTTGAAGGGGGTAAATCACATGGGTGGGAGGTTGGGGTTTCCAAAGCCCATGCCAGGTTCAGTCTTGCTCTTTCTCTGCCTCCTGACTGTGAATCAGGATGTAGCTACTCCATAGCTACACTTACCGTGATGATCATGGACTAACCCTCTAAGACTGTAAGCTTGCTCCCAATCAAATGCGTTTTGCTATAAACTGCCTTGGTCGTGGTGTCTCTTCACAGCAGTAGAATGAATAGTAGCTAAGACAGCAACTCCGAGTGTTGCTTCTCAGGAACCACTCACCGGGAATCTCTTGAGGATCCCTAGGGCTTGTCTATGAATCTAGGCTGGCTGGTCAGCAAGCCCCAGGGATGCTTCTGACTCTGTCCCCATAGCGCCAGGACTACAAATGCCCATGGCTGTATGACTTACTTTTATGTTGTTGCGATAAGATACCTCAGCCGCGGTATCTTGGAAAAGAGTTTGTTTTGTTTATGGTTCTAAAAAGATAAGTGTCATGGCAGAGATACCCGACAACCAATGGCAGGTACGACTCCAGGAAGAGGAAGCTGAGAGCTCACTGTAAGCAGGAAGTAAAGGGGAAAAAAAGGAAGTGACTGTCAAAGGCTGCCTCTGGTGACTTCCTCCAGCAGGAGCACGCCTCCTGAAACTCCCCAAACACTGCCACCAACCGCGATAACAGTGTTCAAGTATCCGAGTGTCCGGGAGATAGTATCATTCAAACCACCACTGTACGATGTTGTTTATTTGTGGGTTCTGGGGTTGACCTCAGGGTCTCGTGCTTGTGTGGCTGGCATGTTACGAACGGAGCCTCCTCTCCCTCCCTAGTAAGTAATTTTTTGAGTTTCAAAGCCATCAGATGCGTCTCAGGCCCTGGAGAGCTAAAACAATCCCTCTGTTCCTCCAGCGTATCAGAGAACCCAGGAGACCTGGCTCTTCAGCTTCCCCTGCTGCTTGTCGGTAGGGTCCGCCAAAATGTTCCTGCGGTTTGTTTACTCTGTAAGGTGAAGCTCGTAGCAGTCAGCCGCATGGCAATGTCTTCTAACTGGGCACTGTCGATCCTGAGTTCTGCTGGAGGGCACAGTACTATGGCCGCGGCGTTCTCCGTTCCAGCTCCATGTTGCCGTGAGAAGCCTGCCCAGTGTTTTGAGAAGCAGGGATTTTTACTTCACAGTGAGAGTTCTGGGGATTCAGAGTTGTAGAAGAGAAGCAGTTTGTCCGCTGACTTGGCAAAGGTCCAGGATCAGCCTAGTGGAAAGGCCAGCGCAGCTGGCGCACTGATGTAGCACAAAACAGTGGCTTTTATATTCCTAAGTGCATTTCTCTGCCCCTTGAATGCATTACTGCCTGAGTGCCTTGGGGAGGTACAACCTTTCTGTGTCTAGAAGCGCACCCTCTCCAAACTCCCCAGTTTATTAGTTCCTAATGCAAAGCCTTATGTAACACATACCCTGGGGTGGGAGAGTCCCTCCATTTCTTCAATGGGCTCAGTTGTGTAGCAGGTAGTCTGTAAAGTTTGAACCCCAGGATGAACTGAACTGCTCAAACAAGGAGATGCCTGCTACCAGGTAGGAAAGACAGGAGCTTTGATGCTTCCTGGTTACCTGTGATTCTCTGATGAGCTCTCATGAATCTCATACTGAAAATGGTCATAAAGATTTAATTCTTATAGCATCCACCCACTAAAGGACAGAAGTTGGGTTTGCAGGAGGTGTTAGTAGTGGGAGTTTGAGTAAAGGACTCTGACTTTAAACTGTCTGGGCAAAAATCAGGCCTATCTTAAAATTCAGTAGTCTGGGGGCCCTCTTGTCTCAAGGATGCAATCCTTGGGTTCTTGTGAATAAACCTGTCGGGTTTGTACAATGGCTAAAGCAGCTGTTGAGGAATATGTGTGACTCCTTAGAAATGTCAGTGCATCCCAGGATAGGGGACACAGGAAGAGCTGGGGGGAGTGGAGGGAGGGGAGGCTTTAGTCAGGATGAGTTATTATATGACAGAAGAATAAATAAAAAGGAAAAGAAATGCTCAGACCCATGCAGGACCTGGGTCCTAGGATGTTGTCATCTGGCCTGCTCTTCCCGTTTGATTAGATGGTCTTCTCCCTTCTCGCTTGATCCAAGGACTTTGGTTAACACAAAAGGTGACTGAGCATATCTCGCTTCCCCCTCCTCATGCCCCCATGGAGACGTGCAGTGTAATCCTCCTAGTCCTTGGAGCTGGGTAAGTTTAATGGATCAATGAGTGAAGTCGAGGCAACAGACGTGAGGTTAAGGGACGTCTCAGGTTGGATCATCAGAAGGAAGCCTTGCAATGTCAGCCCTTACATCTTGGAAGGCCCTGTGTAGGGATGGCTGATCTAGGAACCCTGAAATCAAACCCCAAAGACAGACCATGAGCTGAGCGACCCTGAGCCAAAGCATGAAGAACCAGCTTTCCCAGCCTAGCCTCTGAGCTTGTGGTAAGTTGTCACATGGCCGACAATCCTGCAGTGCCCATTGCCCACTATTTTTTTTTAAATTGTCTATTTTTATTTTGTGCGCATTGGTGTTTTGCCTATATGTAGGTATGTGTAGATCTCCTGGAGCTGAAGTTACAGGCAGTTGTGAGCTTACACGTGGGTGCTGGGAATTGAACCTGGATCTTTTGGTAGAGCAGCTAAGTCACTGAGCTCTCTCCCCACCACCATTGCCCATTATCTTACAAGGATGAGTCATTGGTTTCGGGTCCACCCATGCCATTTCATTCATCTCATTCCCCTCCTTCAAGACTCAGCATCTAAATAGGTTCAAATTGTACCTAAGCCTAACTCACACGAACAGGGAAAGGACACAATTCTGGCCCTAATGTCAGAGTTTCATGGTCTTCTGGGAGCCTCCATTTTGTTCTCTGGAAAGTAAGATGTCAACCTAAGGTTGACATGACAGTAAGAAATGACATGGAGCTACTCGCTCACAAAAGATTGTTTAAATGGGTCGCCCAGAGGAAAAACCACCAGTTGCCTTAGCCTTTTGTTCATATCTTTCTGTGAGATGAGTCATGTTAACAAATAGCATTTCTAGAGGTACGTGTGTGAGTGTGTGTGTGTGTGTGTGTGTGTGTGTGTGTTTGTGTGTCTAGTTGCGTATTTAAGTCAGGCTCATCTTGAACTCACTATATAGCTAAGAATGATCTTGAACTTTTGATAGTTTTGCCTCCATGTATAAAGTGTTATGATTACAGGCATGAGCCACCACTCCTGTTATTATTCTATAGTACTGTAGATTGAGACCAGGCTTTATGCATGCTACACAAGTCCTCTACCAACTGAATCACAACTCTAGCCCCTTGGAGAATAATTTATAGATGACTAAGATATGTTGTCACTGCAATTCATTTAATAACAGTTTCAAAACTTCTGTGATAGCTATTGTAATTATCGATGGCATGAACTTGCCAAATAGAAAATGGGTTTATTTTATCTCTCACGTTAGAGATACAAAAAAAGTCCAGTGATTCTGGGAACTGTTTTCAAGGCTCCCTAGTAGAGGATTGTGTATGGTTCAACCTCTGGAGTTTAAGCAGGTCACATGATCAGGAAGAAGACAAGGTTACCATACATGCAGATGGTCCTTGATAACAAAACTTTTGCCACTGTACAGCCAGCTGGGCTGAAAACTCCAAAGGCCTCTTTTTTCTCGTTTCTGAGTCTGGCACTCGGGTTGACTACTCATCCTTCTTCCAGAATTGCTGGAGCCAGGAAGAAGCACCTTATCAAAGGTTCATGCCTTTTATCTCGAGGTCAGTAAGAAGAGAAACGTCTTATCAACTGGGAGCCAAGTTAATATTTGTCCAAAGCCCTTAGATGGAGACCCTTGGGCTCAAGGGGCAGGTGAGTCACGAAGAGACCAGGACATAGCCCTTGGCAGGTCCCAAAGGAACCTACCTGCCTTCCTTGGTGCTAAAGAGTCCCTACTTTGGGCATGTCCTTGAGGGAAGAATCAAGAGAGGCTGTGTCCTGGGGACAAAGGCATTTGAGTGTTCATGAATGACTATCTCTCTCATAAGTGTTGTTTGAGTGTGATATACATTCATGGACACCAGTCTCCCTCATGAGCTAGTTGTGGGCAGTCAATGGTCAGGGGCTTCTGTATACAATTTTATTCAACTCCACCACAAAGCTAAGGAGAAAGGAAAGGAAAACAACCTTAAAGCCTAAGGTTGAGTCTTAGAGTGGGCTCTGGATTCAGTCTGATTCAGTTTGCAGTCATGCTCTCATGTTCACATGTTCTCTAAGGCGAAGCTCTTCAAGACTCAGTTTCCTTACCTGTAACTAGAGGTTAAGGAAGTGAATTTCTTGGCCCACATTCCATTGTAGATGAGGGGAATTGGAACCATTGTAGCCACCAGGCCCTGTCCCCTATGATTCTGCTTCTACGAAGGCTCAAGGAAGGCTTTACTTTCCTTAGTGTAAGGGCTGTCTTGAGGCTGTGCTCCCAATATCCTGTCTTCTGGTAGACAGGGTGCCACTCTCCTAATTTCTTTTTACTTTTGGTCTCCTTCCTTCCTTCCTTCCTTCCTTCCTTCCTTCCTTTCTTTCTTTCATCTCTTTCTTTCTCTTGATATTTCCTCCATCTCTCTTCCTTCCTTTTCCTTCCTCTCCCGTTTATCTCTACCTCTATCTCTGTTTTATTTGTCTTTAAAACAAACAAACAAACAAACAAACAAACAAGCCTAGGATACCCTCACACTTAAGGCCCTCTTGCTTCATCGCTGTGAGATCAGCTTTGTGACTTTCAGTCACTTGGATGCATCTAATGGTTGGTTGGTAAAGAGGGCATAAACCGTAGGCTCAGACTTAGATCGGAGATAGTCTAGAAGCAGAATTGAACAATATGGCTCTTGTCAGATTCTTACATTTGTTCTTTATTTTTCTGTAGCAATTAGGTTTTGCCTTTGGTGTGATGATTAGGATTTCTTACACCATGTAACTAAAAGTTAAAGTTGTCAGTAGGGAGGCTAAGGTTAGAGGCCCTAAGTTCAAGGCCACCTTGGACAGTTTAGAGAGGCCCTGTCTCAAAAACAAAAACTAAACAAGAACACTGACAAACAACTATCACAAAGGCTGGGCCTTCTCCCTCTGTCTCCACGCAGAGTTGTTCAGCTATGAAGAGAGAAAATGCTACCCAGGCTTCCCCACCTAGTGAAGCAGAAAGGCACTGGTCAGGGACTAAAGAAAAAAAAAGAGTCTAATTTAAACAGAAATAGCTGAAATAATTGCTGAGCAAATCTAGAAAATGACTAGCTAAGGAAATTGCTTTTCTTGTGCAAAGTTTCTCTGGGTTTGCCCCTGAGCGGGTGGGGAGGAGCAACTCTCTGGCTGCTTAACTGGACCCTCTTTCTCACTCCCAGTTTCTCCTCCCTGGAGTCAACAGGCATTTCCCACTGTACTAGCAGATCAGCCATGCTCTGTCCTTAAGGGCTGAACTTCCTGTGGAAACATGGCCGGTTGGAAGGGATTTCTGTTGGCACCTAAGAGTCCTCAAGTGACTCTGTTGTTTTAGTTTCTCTCTTATCATTTTTCTATTACATTCAGTTCAACACAAGGCCTGTAAAATTGTGGCCTAATCTTTTTGTTTTGTTTGTTTTTTCAAGTAAGAGGCACTGGGGGCATCGCCACCCATGGTTTGAGCAGCTGATGAGTTGTTTCTCCCGTCAAGGTGATTGCATGGAGAATAGCAACTAAAGCTAGACATGCTTTCGAGCCTTTTCTCGAAATGATTTACTGTGATGCATGCATTCACATACTCGGGTCAGAGTTAGGTCATTGCCCATGGTTGGTCACAGAGCTGAAACTCTGCTGGCAGGATATGAACTCTGAACCTCATAAGGTTCTCTCTTATGTGAGGTACGGCCATTCCCTTATATGTGTGGTGGAGTGTTCAATGATAAGCGAGAATTATACGTCACACCCATCCCTGCAATGTGCAGGGAATATGTAGATGGACTGGCAGGGCCAGAAGTTGGGGAGGACAGAGGTGAAATGAGCGTGACAGTCACAGCACACTGAATTCATGGCAGCCGTGGTTGTCATCATAAGGCCTGCAAGATCAAGTCAGCCAACCTCTAAACATGAAGGAAGGAGGGGCTACAAGCCCCCAACTTTTAACTAAGGACCTATTGATAGTTGATGTAGTTGGGGGATAGACAATCGATTTTCTTAAGGGTGTGACTTCAGCTAGGTTGATCGTGCTCCAGTGGATGGCCCTATATCCATGTACATATGGGCAGCACTAATTAGACTCAATAGATTACACACACACACACACACCACACACACACACACACACACACACAACACACACACAACACACACACAACACACACACAACACACACACAACACACACACACAACACACACACAACACACACACAACACACACGCAACACACACACAAACACACACACAACGCACACACAAACACACACACCACACACACAACACACACACAACACACACACACCACACACACACCACACACACACCACACACACACAACACACACAACACACACAACACACAACACACACACACCACACACACACCACACACACACAACACACACAACACACACAACACACACACAACACACACACAACACACACACACAAACACACACAACACACACGCAACACACACAACACACACACAAACACACACACACACAACACACACACAACACACACACACACACACACATTGATATCATTATGCAGGTGAAGGCAGACAAGTTAGGTTAAGGCTATGATTGGACAGTAAAAAAATAAGGCAGGAGAGAAGGAGAGGAGAGGAAGAATCAAGATGGAGACGGAGAAGGATGGCCCAGATTGGATGGTCTTAAATTGCCAAGGTAGTTAGGATGGATTTCTGTAGGTAAATTTATCTTATCTAAGTAGGCAGTTTATATCCTTATCCATTGGTTGTGAGTTTATTGTGTGGATGTATTGTGGATTGAGAATTTAACATATAAATCTGATTGTTGGGTTACAGTTTGTTGAGTCTTGATTTTACCTGGTAGTTGGGAGTTAATACTTTAATTACCAGGGGGCGGTTGCTGGGAGTGTGGGTAGAGTCTGTGGCAGGGAGTTGTGATAGGACAGCCCATGCTGGACTTCTAGAGCCCTGATTTTTTTTTTTTTTTGCATATGCTTTTTTTGAGTTTTTTTTTTTTTTCATCTTTATTAACTTGGGTATTTCTTATTTACCTTTCAATTGTTATTCCCTTTCCCGGTTTCCGGGCCAACATCCCCCCAACCCCTCCCCCTCCCCTTCTCTATGGATGTTCCCCTCCCCATCCTCCCCCCATTACCGCCCTCCCTGCAACAATCACGTTCACTGGGGGTTCAGTCTTGGCAGGACCAAGGGCTTCCCCTTCCACTGGTGCTCTTACTAGGCTATCCATTGCTACCTATGCGGTTGGAGCCCAGGGTCAGTCCATGTTTAGTCTTTGGGTAGTTACAGCCCTGATTTAGAGAACCAGAGAGTTCGAGGCTAGCAGAGAGCCAGGAGAGGTACTAACCTGAGATAAATTAGCGTTAGCTCTAATGACCCATTGGGGCCGGAACTAGCAACCACCAGCATACTCCTGGGAACCAGTTCCGCCATTTTTTATTTTTACCGCAACAATATGTGAACATTATATATACATATATGTCATATATACACATACACATATACACAAATACATTATATACACATACACATATATGAACATTATAAATTATATATACACATATATACACATAAATATATGAACATTATATGCACATATATACATATATACACATTATACACACATATATGAATATTACATAAACACATATACATACATTATATACATACACACATATATACATTATATATACATATATGAACATTATATACATATATTATATACACATTAAACTCAATATACTAAGAGAACATGAAATTAAGAAGGACATGGAGGGTGGGTATGGGAGGGGAGGCGAAGTGAATATGATCAAATACATCAGATGCCTGTATTAAACTTTCAGAGAATTATTAAAAAGATCAATTTCTAAGACAAGCCTTGCATCATGCAGGAAATAAGGCAAGGACATACAAGAACTAGAAGTGACCAACAGGGAGGGAAATGGCATGTGACCCCACTGTGGCTCCTTCTCAGATAGGCTGAGACCATCTAGAACAGGGAATCACCACGTGAGGCAAAGATGGGTTCATAGAGGTTAAAACGACTCTCATTTTTGTCTAGATGTGGCTTCGGACTCCTGGGAAGTCATTAAGTTTAAGACCTAACTAAGGCACTCAAGACGACACTGTGAACATTTAGCACACTTGTTTTTTTTTTTTTTTTTTTATTATCTTGAGTATTTCTTATATACATTTCAAGTGTTATTCCCTTTCCCGGTTTCCGGACAGACATCACCCTCCCCCCTCCCCTTCCTTGTGGGTGTTCCCCTCCCCAACCTCCCCCCATTGCCACCCTCCCCGCATAGTCTAGTTCACTGGGGGTTCAGTCTTAGCAGGACCCAGGGCTTCCCCTTCCACTGGTGCTCTTACTAGGATATTCATTGCTACCTATGGGGACAGAGTCCAGGGTCAGTCCAGGTAGTGGCTTAGTCCCTGGAAGCTCTGGTTGCTTGACATTGTTGTACTTTTGGGGTCTCGAGCACCTTCAAGCTCTTCCAGTTCTTTCTCTGATTCCTTCAACGGGGGACCTATTCTCAGTTCAGTGGTTTGCTGCTGGCATTCGCCTCTGTATTTGCTGTATTCTGGCTGTGTCTCTCAGGAGCGATCTACATCCGGCTCCTGTCGGTCTGCACTTCTTTGCTTCATCCATCTTGTCTAATTGGGTGGCTGTATATGTATGGGCCACCTGTGGGGCAGGCTCTGAATGGGTGTTCCTTCCGTCTCTGTTTTAATCTTTGCCTCTCCCTTCCCTGCCAAGGGTATTCTTTTTCCTCATTTAAAGAAGGAGTGAAGCATTCACATTTTGATCATCCGTCTTGAGTTTCCTTTGTTCTAGGGATCTAGGGTAATTCAAGCATTTGGGCTAATAGCCACTTATCAATGAGTGCATACCATGTATGTCTTTCTGTGAGTGGGTTAGCTCACTCAGGATGATATTTTCCAGTTCCAACCATTTGCCTACGAATTTCATAAACTCGTTGTTTTTGATAGCTGAGTAATATTCCATTGTGTAGATGTACCACATTTTCTGTATCCATTCCTCTGTTGAAGGGCATCTGGGTTCTTTCCAGTTTCTGGCTATTATAAATAAGGCTGCGATGAACATAGTGGAGCACGTGTCTCTTTTATATGTTGAGGCATCTTTTGGGTATATGCCCAAGAGAGGATCCTCAGGCAGTTCAATGTCCAATTTTCTGAGGAACCTCCAGACTGATTTCCAGAATGGTTTTACCAGTCTGCAATCCCACCAACAATGGAGGAGTGTTCCTCTTTCTCCACATCCTCGCCAGCATCTGCTGTCACCTGAGTTTTTGATCTTAGCCATTCTCACTGGTGTGAGGTGAAATCTCAGGGTTGTTTTGATTTGCATTTCCCTTATGACTAAAGATGTTGAACATTTCTTTAGGTGTTTCTCAGCCATTCGGCA
The DNA here is from genome assembly GCF_021556685.1 of Rattus norvegicus. Lineage (NCBI taxonomy): Eukaryota > Metazoa > Chordata > Mammalia > Rodentia > Muridae > Rattus > Rattus norvegicus. Next base: position 59,398,407 of record NC_141552.1, on the reverse strand, counting down.
TTCCTCAGCTGTGAATTCTTTGTTCAGCTCTGAACCCCATTTTTTAATAGGGTTATTTGTTTCCCTGCGGTCTAACTTCTTGAGTTCTTTGTATATTTTGGATATAAGGCCTCTATCTGTTATAGGATTGGTAAAGATCTTTTCCCAATCTGTTGGTTGTCGTTTTGTCCTAACCACAGTGTCCTTTGCCTTACAGAAGCTTTGCAGTTTTATGAGATCCCATTTGTCGATTCTTGATCTTAGAGCATAAGCCATTGGTGTTTTGTTCAGGAAATTTTTTCCAGTGCCCATGTGTTCCAGATGCTTCCCTAGTTTTTCTTCTATTAGTTTGAGTGTGTCTGGTTTGATGTGGAGGTCCTTGATCCACTTGGACTTAAGCTTTGTACAGGGTGATAAGCATGGATCGATCTGCATTCTTCTACATGTTGCCCTCCAGTTGAACCAGCACCATTTGCTGAAAATGCTATCTTTTTCCCATTGGATGGTTTTGGCTCCTTTGTCAAAAATCAAGTGACCATAGGTGTGTGGGTTCATTTCTGGGTCTTCAATTCTATTCCATTGGTCTATCTGTCTGTCTCTGTACCAATACCATGCAGTTTTTATCACTATTGCTCTGTAATACTGCTTGAGTTCAGGGATAGTGATTCCCCCTGAAGTCCTCTTATTGTTGAGGATAGCTTTAGCTATCCTGGGTTTTTTGTTATTCCAGATGAATTTGCAAATTGTTCTGTCTAACTCTTTGAAGAATTGGATTGGTATTTTGATGGGGATTGCATTGAATCTGTAGATTGCTTTTGGTAAAATGGCCATTTTTACTATATTAATCCTGCCAATCCATGAGCATGGGAGATCTTTCCATCTTCTGAGGTCTTCTTCAATTTCTTTCCTCAGTGTCTTGAAGTTCTTATTGTACAGATCTTTTACTTGCTTGGTTAAAGTCACACCGAGGTACTTTATATTATTTGGGTCTATTATGAATGGTGTCGTTTCCCTAATTTCTTTCTCGGCTTGTTTCTCTTTTGTATAGAGGAAGGCAACTGATTTATTTGAGTTAATTTTATACCCAGCCACTTTGCTGAAGTTGTTTATCAGCTTTAGTAGTTCTCTGGTGGAACTTTTGGGATCACTTAAATATACTATCATGTCGTCTGCAAATAGTGATATTTTGACCTCTTCTTTTCCGATCTGTATCCCCTTGATCTCCTTTTGTTGTCTGATTGCTCTGGCTAGAACTTCAAGAACTATATTGAATAAGTAGGGAGAGAGTGGGCAGCCTTGTCTAGTCCCTGATTTTAGTGGGATTGCTTCAAGTTTCTCTCCATTTAGTTTAATGTTAGCAACTGGTTTGCTGTATATGGCTTTTACTATGTTTAGGTATGGGCCTTGAATACCTATTCTTTCCAGGACTTTTATCATGAAGGGGTGTTGAATTTTGTCAAATGCTTTCTCAGCATCTAATGAAATGATCATGTGGTTCTGTTCTTTCAGTTTGTTTATATGATGGATCACGTTGATGGTTTTCCTTATATTAAACCATCCCTGCATGCCTGGGATGAAGCCTTCTTGATCATGGTGGATGATTGTTTTGATGTGCTCTTGAATTCGGTTTGCCAGAATTTTATTGAGTATTTTTGCATCGATATTCATAAGGGAAATTGGTCTGAAGTTCTCTTTCTTTGTTGGGTCTTTGTGTGGTTTAGGTATAAGAGTAATTGTGGCTTCATAGAAGGAATTCGGTAGGGCTCCATCTGTTTCAATTTTGTGGAATAGTTTGGATAATATTGGTATAAGGTCTTCTATGAAGGTTTGATAGAATTCTGCACTAAACCCGTCTGGACCTGGGATCTTTTTGGTTGGGAGACCTTTAATGACTGCTTCTATTTCCTTAGGAGTTATGGGGTTGTTTAACTGGTTTATCTGTTCCTGATTTAACTTCGATACCTGGTATCTGTCTAGGAAATTGTCCATTTCCTGAAGATTTTCAAGTTTTGTTGAATATAGGTTTTTATAGTAAGATCTGATGATTTTTTGAATTTCCTCTGAATCTGTAGTTATGTCTCCCTTTTCATTTCTGATTTTGTTAATTTGGACGCACTCTCTGTGTCCTCTCGTTAGTCTGGCTAAGGGTTTATCTATCTTGTTGATTTTCTCAAAGAACCAACTTTTGGTTCTGTTGATTCTTTCTATGGTCCTTTTTGTTTCTACTTGGTTGATTTCAGCTCTGAGTTTGATTATTTCCTGCCTTCTACTCCTCCTGGGTGTATTTGCTTCTTTTTGTTCTAGAGCTTTTAGGTGTGCTGTCAAGCTGCTGACATATGCTCTTTCCTGTTTCTTTCTGCAGGCACTCAGCGCTATGAGTTTTCCTCTTAGCACAGCTTTCATTGTGTCCCATAAGTTTGGGTATGTTGTACCTTCATTTTCATTAAATTCTAAAAAGTTTTTAATTTCTTTCTTTATTTCTTCCTTGACCAGGTTATCATTGAGTAGAGCATTGTTCAATTTCCACGTATATGTAGGCATTCTTCCCTTATTGTTATTGAAGACCAGTTTTAGGCCGTGGTGGTCCGATAGCACGCATGGGATTATTTCTATCTTTCTGTACCTGTTGAGGCCCGTTTTTTGACCAATTATATGGTCAATTTTGGAGAAAGTACCATGAGGAGCTGAGAAGAAGGTATATCCTTTTGCTTTAGGATAGAATGTTCTATAAATATCCGTTAAGTCCATTTGGCTCATGACTTCTCTTAGTCTGTCTACATCTCTGTTTAATTTCTGTTTCCATGATCTGTCCATTGATGAGAGTGGGGTGTTGAAATCTCCCACTATTATTGTGTGAGGTGCAATGTGTGTTTTGAGCTTTAGTAAGGTTTCTTTTACATATGTAGGTGCCCTTGTATTTGGGGCATAGATATTTAGGATTGAGAGTTCATCTTGGTGGATTTTTCCTTTGATGAATATGAAGTGTCCTTCCTTATCTTTTTTGATGACTTTTAGTTGAAAATTGATTTTATTTGATATTAGAATGGCTACTCCAGCTTGCTTCTTCTGACCATTTGCTTGGAAAATTGTTTTCCAGCCTTTCACTCTGAGGTAATGTCTGTCTTTGTCTCTGAGGTGTGTTTCCTGTAGGCAGCAGAATGCAGGGTCCTCCTTGCGTATCCAGTTTGTTAATCTATGTCTTTTTATTGGGGAGTTGAGGCCATTGATATTGAGAGATATTAAGGAATAGTGATTATTGCTTCCCGTTATATTCATATTTGGAAGTGAGGTTATGTTTGTGTGCTTTCATTCTCTTTGTTTTGTTGCCAAGATGATTAGTTTCTTGCTTCTAGGGTATAGCTTGCCTCCTTATGTTGGGCTTTACCCTTTATTATCCTTTGTAGTGCTGGACTTGTAGAAAGATATTGTGTAAATTTGGTTTTGTCATGGAATATCTTGGTTTCTCCATCTATGTTAATTGAGAGTTTTGCAGGATACAGTAACCTGGGCTGGCATTTGTGTTCTCTTAGGGTCTGTATGACATCTGTCCAGGATCTTCTGGCCTTCATAGTTTCTGGCGAAAAGTCTGGTGTGATTCTGATAGGTCTGCCTTTATATGTTACTTGACCTTTTTCCCTTACTGCTTTTAATATTCTTTCTTTATTTTGTGCGTTTGGTGTTTTGACAATTATGTGACGGGAGGTGTATCTTTTCTGGTCCAATCTATTTGGAGTTCTGTAGGCTTCTTGTATGCCTATGGGTATCTCTTTTTTTAGGTTAGGGAAGTTTTCTTCTATGATTTTGTTGAAGATATTTACTGGTCCTTTGAGCTGGGAGTCTTCACTCTCTTCTATACCTATTATCCTTAGGTTTGATCTTCTCATTGAGTCCTGGATTTCCTGTATGTTTTGGACCAGTAGCTTTTTCCGCTTTACATTATCTTTGACAGTTGAGTCAATGATTTCTATGGAATCTTCTGCTCCCGAGATTCTCTCTTCCATCTCTTGAATTCTGTTGGTGAAGCTTGTATCTACAGCTCCTTGTCTTTTCTTTTGATTTTCTATGTCCATGGTTGTTTCCATGTGTTCTTTCTTGATTGCTTCTATTTCCATTTTTAATTCCTTCAACTGTTTGATTGTGTTTTCCTGGAATTCTTTCAGGGATTTTTGCGATTCCTCTCTGTAGGCTTCTACTTGTTCTCTAAGGGAGTTCTTTATGTCTTTCTTGAAGTCCTCCAGCATCATGATCAAATATGATTTTGAAACTAGGTCTTGCTTTTCTGGTGTGTTTGGATATTCCGTGTTTGCTTTGGTGGGAGAATTGGGCTCCGATGATGCCATGTAGTCTTGGTTTCTGTTGCTTGGGTTCCTGCGCTTGCCTCTCGCCATCAGATTATCTCTAGTGTTACTTTGTTCTGCTATTTCTGACAGTGGCTAGACTGTCCTATAACCTGTGTGTCAGGAGTGCTGTAGACCTGTTTTCCTGTTTTCTTTCAGCCAGTTATGGGGACAGAGTGTTCTGCTTTCGGGCGTGTAGTTTTTCCTCTCTACAGATCTTCAGCTGTTCCTGTGGGCCTGTGTCTTGAGTTCACCAGGCAGGTTTCTTGCAGGGGAAAAGTTGGTCCTACCTGCAGTTCCAAGGCTCAAGTTTGCTCGTGGGGTACTGCCTAAGTCCTCTCCGCTGTGGCAGCAACCGGGAAGATCTGCGCCGCTCTTTCCAGGAGCCTCCGTGCACCAGGGTTCCAGATGGCGTTTGGTGTTTTCCTCTGGCGCCTGGATGTGCACAGAGTGCAGTCTCTTCTGGTTTCCCAGGCGTGTCCGCCTCTCTGAAGGTTCAGCTCTCCCTCCCACGGGATTTGGGTGCAGAGAACTGTTTATCCGGTCTGTTTCCTTCAGGTTCCGGCAGTGTCTCAGGCGCAGGGGTCCTGCCGCTCCCGGGCCCTCCCCTACGGGAACCCAGAGGCCTTATACAGTTGCCTCTTGGGCCAGGGATGTGGGCAGGGGTGGGCAGTGTTGGTGGTCTCCTCCGCTCTGCAGCCTCAGGAGTGCCCACTTGATCAGGCGGTGAGGTCTCTCTCCCACGGGGTTTGGGAGCAGAGAGCTGCTGCGGTCCGGGATCCGCCGGTCCATTTAGCACACTTGTATGAATCGCTTCCCTGGTGTATGAAGAGCCTCCCTAGCAGGATTTCTAAAGAAGCAGGAATTAAAAACAAACTAGCAAACAACCCTGTTGTGATCATCTGAACCCCAAAGCTGATCTCTTTTTTTATGAGTTTGTTATCCTATATCTTAAAGAAAAAGCCCCTAAAACTTGAAGACTATCTGTCCCAAAGATCTGTCTTGAAGTAAGCCCTAAACCTAATCAGGGATTTCTTCCCACAAACAGTAACTTGAGAGTGGAGTTGATTGACACACAGTGGGGATGGCCTGCTCAGGCCCCCTGGCCTGGGATACCAGGCACGCTGGGTTGGCTTTACCTTCCTAGGGGAGCCCACTCATTTGTCACCACCTGGATCCCCCTAGAGGTTGAGATGCTTGTCCTTAACCCACAAACTCACAGTGGAACCTTCTGAGGTCCCATATGAGCTCGCAGTGATCCCCTCAGACTCAGTGTGGACCTCTCCTTTCCCGTCCTAGTCAGAAGTCAGAACGAGAGACACCTTTTCTTTCCACCAGACCAAATGATCAAAATTAGGATGTCAGGAGTTGTTCAGATGTAATCTAAGAAGCTTCTTGAGACATTTTGTTCTTGTTTATGATTTTACGTACTTTAGAATACTGTAATCTTTGATGACTGGGGATAATTCAGGAAAGAGTCACAGAGCCGGACTTTAAAAAAAAAAAATCAAAAGACCATAAATCTTACATGCCACAAATGGAAGATCCAGCTTGAAATTTTTAACATTTGTCATATAAAGTAATGGGGAAACTGCTTATGAAGGGATGCAGGAGGGAAATGCTGAGTTTGTAATTGGCCTGCTTGTCAGGGACAAATGTATTTATTCTTTTTGCCTATCCGACTTTTGGGATAATGGACCCCAAGAAACGAGAATCTTCCAAGCAATTTATTGCTAGAAGAAGAGGAGGTTGAAGGCAGGGGTCAGGGGAGGAGGGACAGGCAGAAGGGACTTACTTCCTGGATAAAGACTTACAACTTGTCAGATCCCCTTGCCAGAGAGCATCTTCACCAAGGCCGCCGAGGGTAGGGGGCCACACCTATACCGGACAGCTTGGTCATTTGTATATCTTGCTTTCTTTGTGAACTACCATTACATTAAATCCTCCAGATGGACTTGGATTGGAGGATTTCTTTGTCTCTCCAATCTGGCCACATGGAATGAATCTGCTCTTTCTGTTCTTCAGTATTAATTGGGTTCTTTTAATTGGCTTGTTGAAGATGGGTTAGTTTTGTTGGGTACCCAGGCTGTGACCCTGAGTCTGGCCACAAGTTGTCAAACACTCTTGATTTTGTTGCTTTGAGATCCTATGTGGTTGAACATCTTAGCCTCTTGTCTAGAAGTTTGGAGAGAAAACAGCTGGGTGGTTTTTATGTTGCTTTGTTTTGTTGGTTTCTGAGGGGTTTTCTAGAGGGGCCTGAGTCTAACATGGGCCGGTCTTAAACTCACGTAGGACTTGCAGGTGTGCGAGTCCAGCTGAGATAACTGTGCTTAACTCCCTCCCAACAGTGGGCTTTTCAGGCTCCTGGGAACTGTTCATAGTCTCTGTTTGAGATGCCACAACTCAAGTGTGGAAAGATGGGCTAGAGGAACAGTCAAAGCCAATTTCCAGTTGAGTTCCTTCTTGGCAACTCACAGCAGTGAGGACAAGGTAGAGTTGAGTCTGCTTCTTGGCTCTTGGCAGGGGCCTTTCCACTCACAGGTTTGAAAAGACAGAAGAAAGGGAATGAAAAGGAAAAGAACAGCTCTATCTCTTCTTGGGGTACACAAGACACAGGCCAAATGACTCAGGGGGAGTCAATGAACCATTAGAAGACAGCATGCTTCTGGTAAGGTAGGTGTGTGTGTGTGTGTGTGTGTGTGTGTGTGTGTGTGTGTGTGTGTGTGTGTGTGTGTTAGTTACAGGCAGTTGTGAGTCACCCTGTGTGTGCACTGCACTGGGAATTGACTTCAAGTCCTCTACACGAGCAGCAAATGCTCTTAATGGCTGAGCCATTTCTCCTGCCACCTGTTCTCTTTGCTCCGGTTTCACTGCCTATGAAGTACATTGTATCGTTTCCACGCGCTGGTTTATTTAAACCACCTGCCAACCTGGAGCACTGTTCCCAGTAAGGTTCAGTCTCTTCCAGGCCGATGTTTTTGGTATCTATGGCTGTGGTTCTCAACGTCTGCTTCTCATCTCTGCTGCTCTCTATTTAAACTCCTGATTAAGTCACTGGGCATTTGGTCCCACAAAACTGATCGCCTGTCTTCAACTTTGTGTTATTGTTGATTTGGGAGAGTCCCTCTAGGATCACCGCCTATTACAGAGGCAATCTGGGCCCTCTCCTGTAGTTCTTAGAGTATCCTTCCCTCATGCATAGCCCCAGGATACTCATTTAAGGGGAGATAAGGAACCAGCACCCCCTTCTTATATTGGTTCAGGGCCCACAGGCTTATTTTTCAGAATGACTGCTTTGGGGATCTTTGCCCTGAGTCTGCCTTGTCAGTTCCTACTTCCTGCTTCCAACATCTGTATTTGAAATACTTTCCTTCCTGCTGACATTCTTATCTCCTTGGATCACGAGATCTTAGATTCCACAGAACTAAAGTTGAGATGGAAAATTCCAGGGCATTGTGAGAGAGCTCTAGGAAGATCTAGGAAGCGAGAATGTTGAGGGCAGAGATAGACCTTGGCCTCCTCTGCTCTGTGATCCCTTACAGCAAGCTCCATGCTTCTCTTCCCTTGATTCTGTGGGAGACAATAACGGCACCTGGAAATCAAACTCTTGGCACCTGGCTGAATGCAAGTCGGTGCTCAGCCCTGCTGTGTGGGACAAAAGAGGATATCGTTGTGCATCCAGTGAACCGCAGATCCTGCATGGGAATGAATTTAGTAGTAAGGCACTAACAGGGTGCCAGTAAGGAAAAGAAAAAACTTCGCAGGCCTGTAGAAACACTTCAGAATTTTTTATTAACCTCAATTGACATCTAGGGATTTGATGGTTATCTTAAAGAAAGCTGGTTTGAAAGCCCAGCCATTTGTATGTAAACTTTGCCCATTAGCAGAGCTAATGGCTTGAGGACTTGCCTACTAATCTCTCACTTTCTTCTTGCCTGAAGCCCCCTTTATGGTCCCCACAGGGACTTAGATTCTCCTCTGGTTTGCAAAAGTTAGAGCAATTGATTATCCTCATAGCAGAGATGCCTATCTTGACGACTGAGAGTCCAAGATGTTCTGAAAATTCTACCTCCTTCCATCCGTGGTTTAAGGCTGTGTTTCAAAGCAAGCAATCTTCACTCCCAGAGTCCCTCTTACCACTACTGCTACTCTTTCTATAAGTGGCACAGAGACAGGCACTCACCAGTGTTATAGGACCTATCATAAGCCAAGGGTTGGGCTATACATTACACTTTCCTTGTGTTTCTATAGCTGTCTACCCGAAAAGGTCTCTGGCTGCTAGTTGCAAGTGCTAACATCTCTCTAAGCTTGCCAAATTTAGCAAATAGAAACACAGGACACCTTCTTAAATTTAAATTTTTAGATAAATAATAAACAGAGTTTTCAGTCTATGCATTAAATTGGGCAACGGGTATACTTACGGATAAAAAATCTTCTATTTTTCTCTGAAATTCATATTTGAGTGGGTCTTTGTATTTTATCAGACAGCCCTACCCCTTTCTGATATCTGCTGATGCCTTTTTCTGAATGAAGAGTGTCCTCGGCTCAGACAGGAAATGATAGCAAGTCAGTCCTTAGTAACAGGTTTTGGTCTCATGATGCTTGCTTTTACAGTTACATTTTAATTCAGAGAAAATAATACCAGTTATTAATTTAGACTAGTTTGTTTAAAGTAAATTTAATTTTAAGATACATTAAAGTCAAAGCTAAAAGGGAGTTATGGTAGTTTTGCTAATTTAACAGACTCTAGAATTACCTGAGAGACCCAGCCTCTGGCCACATCTTGGGTATTATTTTTATTGCATTGATTGAGGTGGAAAGACCTGCTCACTGTGGGTGGCACCATTCCCTATCCAGGATCCTGGACTGTATGAATAGAGAAAGGGAGCTGAACAGGAGCATTCATTCATCCCTCTCTGGTTCCTGATTTTTGAATACAATGTAACTCCCCATTCCAAAGCATCAGAAAAAAGTAAGAAGACATGAGTGTGTTGTTTTTTTTTTAATGTTAGTATAGAGTGAAGTTGGATATCCCTAGAGGTTATGGACTAATTATTGGCCAAGGTGCTTTTTCCTTTGGTTATTACTAGATTTAAAAAGTATTTAAGCAATAGTCGGGGGGTAAGTTTAAAGTATCCCATTGTTTTCTCTGTACACTCTGTAATATAGGAAGAGTGAAGAATTCCAAATTGCATGCCTTTTAATTTGCTGCTATTATTATTATTATTATTATTATTATTATTATTATTATTATTATGCAGTGAGGCTATGCCTCTTACAAGAAAACACAGACTTTTGTTAAAGCTGTTTCCTGGTCTTCTGTCTGCTTTCCTCTTGAGTTTTCTTGGCTTAATTGTTCCCCAAGTGTCAGAGACCTAGACCAGCTTTATTGTGTCAGTTGAGACCATGCTAGAAATGCAAGTCTTGGCTGGGGATTTAGCTCAGTGGTAGAGCGCTTACCTAGGAAGCACAAGGCCCTGGGTTCGGTCCCCAGCTCCGAAAAAAAGAACCAAAAAAAAAAAAAAAAACAGAAATGCAAGTCTTGAGTCCATGAAGATGGCTCAGCTGGTAAAAGCATCTGTCACCATGTCTGAGGACAGGAGTTCAATTCCTGGAACCCATATGGTTGAAGGAGAGACTTGGGTCCTGCTATTTATTCTTTCAACTCTTCATGTGTGCAACACTCACACACATATAGAGACACATAAAAATAAGTAAATAAATAAACATTAAAAGAAGAAGCAATACAAATTTCTAGATCCCATGGAAGACCAGCAATCCAACTCTGTTTTAACAAATCCTGCAAATGATTCATTCTTCATTTTTCTTTCCCTCCTTCCTTCCCACTCTCTTCTTTTCCTTTCTCCCTTCTTTATTTTCTTCCTTTATTTTCCGACAGGTTCTCATGACCACAAACTGGCTAAATACCTAATTAAAGCCTAATCCTCTTGTCTCCCCATCTCAAGTGGATCACAGAAGTGCATTGTTCCTGCAGGCGTTATGGATGTGTCTTAAAGCCTGTCACCCTCGGTAGGAATTCTCACAGTGAAGCAGGCTGTACCAAACCTGTCCTTTGCACCCTCCCACCTCTCTTAGATACAGTTATTTCCTTTTTATAGTCATTGCCTTGGTGGATCATTTGAATTGCCCTGCAGTATTTACTGTTCTTTTTGGCCTGTGTGGTTATTTGTAGGCAGCCCTGGCATCCTCTGAGCACTGTAAGGAGAGATGTATTGCACATATTAATACATGAGTGAGGTAACTCACAGATGCTTAAATTGAACTTGAGAATAGCAACTAACTATCAGAATTCCGACTCTGGCAAATGGTCTTTAAACATTAATCAGTAAAGGAATATATATATATGTGTGTGTGTGTGTGTGTATATATATATATATATATATATATATATATATATATATGAATCATTTTTTTAAAAATCACTAAACCTTTTTTAAGGACAGGGTCTCATGTAGTCCAGGCTGGTCTTAAAGTCCATCCATACCTGAAGATGACCTTGAACTCCTGATCCTCCAGTCTCCAACTCCTAAAGGTTGGATGAGATACCATGCCTGACAGTCACTAAACTTTTAATATTTTAATAACATTTGGGGCTAAAAGAGATGCATGCTGTTGCAAGACAGGGGAGAAATGCAAATAAATACACAAAGATATTCAACCTCATTGGAAAGGGAAGGAAAGTGAATTAGGATACAAATAAGGGAACATTTTAGCTATAAAATTCGCTGGGGTTTAAAAATGGAAAAAAATCAGATTTGGCAAGAATTCTGAAAAAATAAACATTCATGTCGTGTGCCTGGGGGAGTTCACGTTATATGGTCAATATTACAAGGCATTTGGCAGAATATATAGTAGTTGAAGCAGAGTTCATGCCCTTTGACACAGTGTTTTCTCTTCTTGGAGGAAAAATCAGAAATAAGTATGAATATTTATGCACAAATACGTTCATTGCAACATTATTTATAAATAGCAAAAAATGTGGGAATGGAATGTAAGCCAAAGCCAGTTAAATAAATTATGTTAACTAGGAATGGGAGAACATATGCAGTCATAAAAAAATAATGTTTGGGGGAGATATTTGGTGTCATGGAAAATTTGCTACTTATAATGTTAAGTTAAAAAAAGAAGGATAAACATTTGTCTATACAATCCCAAGAATTATGTTCGTGTGTAGCCAGAAGAAGGCAGAGAAAATGTTTGCAGTGTTGACCTAAATATTAAGACATTTGCTACCACAATGTGGATTCCTTCATGCTCTCTTACACTAGTTACCTTTTACTGTACTTCCCCAATATTTCCAAAATCTTGTAGAAAAGTAGTAGTCTCTGTCTAATTTCCATAGAACCAGAGTTAAAGAACAGCATCAAATTAAGTCTCCTGTAATTAAGTTTTTAGTCACTCATTTACATTAAAAATGATGAAGTGGCCTTTTGGTCATGATGGAGTAGCTAGGGGTGAATTTGTCTTCCTAGGTGACTATAAAAATCAAGGAAACATGCGAGGTTTGTAGTTTTTGGGTAAGAGTCAGTTCAAGGCTTTGATTGCATGTTCAAAGCCTTCAGGGGCTGTAGAATGAGACCATGGGCAGCCTGGGCAAGTCAGTGAGACCTTCAGGGATATAGAATAAGTCCATGGGCAGCCTGGGAAGGTTTGTTCAAAAATAAAAAGCCTGGGCTGGAGAGATAGTTCAGTGGTTAAGAGCACTGACTGCTCTTCCAGAGGTCCTGAGTTCAATTCCCCAGTAACCATATAGTGGCTCACAACCATCAGTAATTGGGTCTGATGCCCTCTTCTGGTGTGTCTGAAAGCAGCTACAGTGTACTCACACACATAAAATAAATGAATCTTTAAGAAACAAATAAATGCATAAGAAAGGCTGGAGGTATAGGGTGTAGCTCGGTGGTGGGGTCCTGGGTATCCATGGGCCCTCGGTTCAGTCCTGACAATCACTGGACAAACCAAACCAGCAATAAGACGGACACTCAGGAGCAACTTTGACAGGAATCACCTCAAACATTTCAGAGAGAAGTTTAAAAGAAACTCATAATGAGACATACTATATTCTTAAATCAACACACCGAGCTCCGTTAAGATGTTTACATTGGTGTCCATAGTCAGCATAACCTCTTTCAAAACCCAAGAAGCATTTGGAATCAGAATTGGCAAAATCAATCAATCAATCAATCAATCAATCAATCAATCAAAATTTTATAATCAAAAGCTCTCTGAAAACATGAAGGACCCACAAGAGCTGAAACATCTCTGAGAAGGAGAGCATAGCTTCTCCACATGCCACACTGTGAAGTTCTACAGATCAGTACAGTGGAGCACGAGGGTCTGACAGTTGGCCTAAGAGGAGGTTCAGTGCAAAGCCAAATTCACATACGTTTCATTGTTTGACTTTTAGGGATAGCTGGATGAGCAGAGAGATCAAAGCAACTTGGTCCCTACCTCACACCATGGCAAAGGTCGATTTGAGATGTGCTGATGGGATGTAAAACATCATACTCTGTACAATAACCCATAGGAGTGTGTGGATAACATGAACCTCTTCTGAGAAAAATAAGAGCTTTGAGTTGGGACAGGATGAGCAGGGAGAGAGGACAAGGCCCAGAGACATGGACACTGGTTCAGATCCTGAGGGATCATCACTCTCCTTGTCTTGCTAGAGCAGAGCATTGTGGGAGGTATTTATCACTGGCTTCCTGCCAGGCTGTTTTAACTCACTGTGGGGCTTTGACTTGACTTGAGAGAAGGGCCGAATGACTGCTAGGACCCCCATGTGGAAGCTTTACAACCCAGCACACACTTTTCTGAGGATACTTGGAAATATTGTGCAATGTCATTGGTAGCATCCTGGTCAGAAGCTGGTGCATCCACCGAGGCTTCCAGAGAAAAAGTGACAAAGGCCAGGCATGATGGCACATTGGCATGAACTAGGCCAGCGGGCCACGAACATCTTATGAAAAAAATTATCCTTTGTTATTCTGGATCACTGAGTTTTTGGAGTTTGTCACTATTAATAGACATCACCACATCATCATTATCACAATCATAATTGTCACCACCATTGTTTCTGTAATCACAATCACCATCATTGCTATAACCCTTACCATTCATACCATAATCAACACTGTCATTGTTATCATCACCACCATTGTCTTCAGCATCAGTCATCACCATCATCACCGCCAATATCACCAACAAAATCACCACCATCATCATCACCACCATCACCATCACCACCATCATCATCATCACCATCATTGTCCTCATCCCATAACCATTTTGTCCAGAGTGATGTACTTAGGATGTGTGGATTTTATGCTGATCTCACTTTGTCACTGGGTTCAAACAGAGTCGCTGATACCAAGTGTTTCAAAGGAAGCAGCTTCCAGATTCTTTTTTTTTTTTTTTTTGTTCTTTTTTTCGGAGCTGGGGACCGAACCCAGGGCCTTGCGCTTCCTAGGTAAGCGCTCTACCACTGAGCTAAATCCCCAGCCCCTCCAGATTCTTTGACTCTTTATTTCTATTGTTGACGCTTGAGATTTTTCTCGAACTGTGTAAGTGAAATTCACACATGGAGAGATTAAGGATTTCCCCCTACAGATAATAAGGCAGAACTTAAACCAAGCTCCACTCCAACGTGGCCTTCTGTGTAGTACTAAGACACTTGTACTCATGCATAGCAATGTCCATTCATTCACTCCCTCGCTGTCCCGTTCATTCACTCAGTGACGTGTGTCCTGTGCCACCTAAGTAGTAGGCGTGTCGCCTTCTCACAGACGCCGTAGTCTGATAAGGGAGAAACTCATCCCCACCCCCAAAGGAAATACAGAAATGGAAAAAGTTCAGAGACCTGCATTCAAGGAGAAGAAAAACAATCCTGCCAAGAAATAAGCTAACCTGGGGATGCTTATACTTCTGACACAACATAATCTCCAAACCCAGGAAGAGAAGAGAGAACGTGACACCGTGTATCATCCACAAAGCTACTGAGCAGGCGCAAACAGCAGTGTGATGTGTGCTCATATCAAGAGGCACCTAACAGAGGCAGTAGCTATATGGAGGCCCAGAGCTAAGGTCAGCATTGCCTTTGAATGTCTTGCGAAGGAGAAGCCCGTCAAAACCTACCTTCAACTTGGAACGTATGGAGCCAGGGCATTCTAATGGTGGCCATTAAGAATAGAGATGGTCTCTGAGCTTACAGCCTTCCGAAGGAATGTTGTAGGACATCCAGATTTATTTTTATAATTGCAGCTTAGTTCACGTTCATGGCTACGGCTCAGTTGTATCTTTTTAAGTCAATCTGTATCAGCAATTTTTTTTTGCATTATAATCACCATCATAATAGTAACAGTTATCTTTATTGCTGGGAATGATGGTACATGCCTGTAATTCCAGGGCCCAGAAGACTGAGGCAGAAAAGAGTTTAGTTTAAGACTGGCCTGGGCCACATAACAAGTTCAAGGCCAGTCTAGATCACATAAAAAGTTGTGTTGATTGTGTAAGTGCCCCGAGCCGAAGGCAGTGAAACACTATTTAGACCACAGAGAAAAATTCATATTAGAAACTTATTTTCTTTTGTCATAGTGCATTCTCAACAGCATGCTCCTCAATGTCTCCCGGAGGCCACTGGGGAGCATGAAGGCTGGCTGACTGTGACAGAGGTCCTCTGATACGTAGCTAGGGCTCCCAGTCACACTGTGTGGCCAGAGTCAAGTTCAAGAATGTGTCCCTGCTCAGAAAGAGTTCATTTTAACCAGAGAAGCTGGGGTCCATGGCCTCTCAAATGAAACAGATAAGGCAGGCAGAGGGTTCTTGTCAGAAACGAATGTCACAGTTTCTCCCTCTTGAAAAGTTTCATGATGTTATCAGTAGGCGTCTGGTGAGGCCTGAAACAGGCCAGTGAGGAGTCATATGAACCAGACGCCTGACAGATTGTTTATTTATCTCCCACTAAATTCAATAAAGGCAGACGTATATAAATAAAGTGAAATAATATGACTTAGTAATTTATCACGGTGTGGAAAGACATTGTTACCCTTATCTCTCTGATGATGTTCTATTTCAATTGAACCATAAGGCTGTCATTTACCTCCCCCGGGACAGAGAGTGGAGCCACACTGGATGTAATAGCTTAGCTTCCTCCCTCAGGATCCTGTGTCCTAGGCCTTTGGGCTCCAGTGTAGGCAGGTCCAGTCAAGGGCCTGGGATGACCTAGCTACTGTGTTTGGAGAAGAGGACATTGTTTTAAAACAGAATTTATTCACAACTCTTGGGGAAGGCATGATGAGGGCTTATTAATGAGGCAACATTTTATTCGTCTCTCCCAGAGTCCCCATCTTTCTTTTGGTCATTTATTAAAGAATTCTATTCAATTAGGCTG
This sequence comes from Rattus norvegicus, assembly GCF_021556685.1. Lineage (NCBI taxonomy): Eukaryota > Metazoa > Chordata > Mammalia > Rodentia > Muridae > Rattus > Rattus norvegicus. The sequence continues at coordinate 59,382,681 of NC_141552.1, read as the reverse complement.
TAGAGAAGTGGGAGAGAGGGAAATTGGAAACTTAGTTCTTTGATTATATTATTAGTTTTCTTGGTGATTGTTGTGGTGTCTGATGATGGTGGTGATTATAGTGAGGGTGGTGACGCTTGCTGATGACAGCATAGGGATGATGGTGATGATGGTGGTGGTGACGCTTGCTGATGACAACGTAAGGATGATGGTGATGATGATGCTGATGATGACAATGATGTTGTCGTTGCTGATTATAGGCAGACAATATTTGCTCTATACTTACCACATCCCGTGTGTCTCGTCAATCAGGTTGTATGATTTGAATGCTATTAATTTTATTTTCTCCACAATCTTCAGTATGACCTTTCAGAGCCTCAGAGTAGTAATAGCTTACCCCTGGTCACACAGCTAGTTAGGGATGGAACAGAGTCTTGGAATGGGGGTCTGAATCCTGTCATTACAGTTCACTAACAAAGGGCAAACCTCGATGGTGTCCATGAAGAAGAGTTTGATCGAAGTAAGGCCCAAGCTACCGGGTTCCATCATCAAAGACAGAGCATCTTAGTGGGATTATTGGAGGTAATTTGGACTGTGAGAGAGGCCAGGAGGTAATGGGACAGCCAGAGTAACCACAGAAGCTCCAGGAAGGAAAGGGACTTGAAGAAAGTTGATGCTTTTCATTGGGGAAAGAGCCCAGGAGAAGCTAGTGGTGAAAGTACACCCAGATACAGTAGACTCCCCCAGCATTTTGGAGATGCCAACACCATGGGACAACCACTAAGACATACAACAGCTGTGGAGTGGAACTAGCCTGAGCCCAGAAGACGTTAGGTGTGCCACTGAGGACAGAGTCAGAAAAGTGACCTTAGCCATTTGGAAGAACCCAGAAGGCAGTGAATGAATCCCAGATATTGGACATCCAAGGGTTTAGACTATTCAAGTTTGGTTTTGCTTTGATCTGATTGTGACTGTTCCCTGGATCTTCTCTCTTGAAGTAAAAAGGCATTACATTTATTTTTGAGTTTCTAATAGCCCACAGTTGAGAGGTTGAATTTTTAAAGATATTTTTAAGTTTTAAAAGAGTCTTTGGGTTTTTTTTTTTAGGGAGATTAAATTTTAAAGTGTTTGAATTTCTAAAGACCCTGGGACTTTTTGAGTTTGAAAAATGTTTTATGTTGTGTTGTTGGTATAATGTGTAACCTTGGGAATTAAAAAGAAAGGAAAGGTTGTGGCTTAACAGTGATGTGTACGTGGGTTAAGTTGACAAGGGGTCAATTGTGCTGGATAATTTTATGTCAACTTGACACAAGCTAAAGTAATCTGAGGGGAGGGAGCCTCAATAAAGGAAATGCCTTCATAAGATTGGGCTCTGGACAAGCCGTTAGAACGTTTTCTTACTGATTGATGAAGGAGGGCCACATCCCTTGATGGTGGTGCCATTCCTGGACAATGGGTCCTGAGTTGTATCAAAACACAGGCCGAGCAAGGCAGGGGGAGTAAAGCCAGTAAGCATCACCCTTCCATGGCCTTTTCATCAGCTCCTGCCTTCAGGTTCCTGCTCTGCCCTTGCTTCCTTTGATGGAGAACGGTACTGTGGAAGTACAAGCTAGGAAAGATCCTGTTCCTTCCCAAGTTTCTTTGGTCATAGTGCTTCATTACAGAAATAGCAGTCCTGGCTAAGTAAGATAGGATTTAGAGGTCCAGGTGTTTGACATTATGGCAGGCACTGGACTAGAGAGAGGTTCTGGTACCCAGTTAGGATTGACAAGGACTTAGGCCACTGGGCTTTTGAGATAGCCAGGAGGATGACTGTTGGAGCAGACACATTTCAGAAGATGAACTGTCAAGATGTTTGGAAAGGAGATGAATTGTCCCATCCAGGAGGTCAAGTCCATTAGCTTCTTGAGGAAAGGGTACTCTGGGTGTTTTGTTGGGATACCTGGGTGTTTTCTCAGTTGTTTCTGATGATCCCAAGGAAGGTAATAATTTTGAACTGTCCATTCGCATCACCCACAAGATAGTCACCAATGCTGCAGGTTGCTTGACATCTGTCTTAGGAGATGTCCTGTCTATTCGTTCTATGCACCGTGCAACTAAATGAGCTCCTTGGCTGAAACTGAATAGAATCAGGGTGTTCTATGACTCTCAAAGACTAAAAACCACACACACACACACACACACACACACACACACACACACACACACACATATATATATATATATATAGAGAGAGAGAGAGAGAGAGAGAGAGAGTTCCCACCTGTCTGGCCTCTGGAGTATATAAGTAACATTTCAACTACAATAATTTGTATAGACACTTAGAAATTTAAAGCAGAATAACAAGGGGGATAAACTAGAGATGCAGAGAAAAGAAATTGGGAAGACACCTGAGGGCACAGAAGCTTCATCCCCAAACCTGATGCTGCCCCCTTCTCTATTCTCGAGAACAATGGTAGACCCCAGAACTATACAATTCTAATCATCCCTTTGCATTCTGTAGAACAAAGACTCTTAAGTGAGAAGACTTCAGTGTCTCTTTTCTTCCAACAGGCCATGACAACCTTCATAGTTATTCTTTAGCTCCTCCTCCAGGTCTTCACAGGTTAATTACTGTCTAGGAAGGGACATAGCAGAGAATAAACTCTCTGAGGCATTATATTGGGGGGGAGGTTTCTGTTGAGTGCTATACCCAGATATGTTATTAGATCTAAATTAAAGACATGAGAGTCTTTAAGAAGGACCATTGGAATATTCAGGACCTCACGAGAAAAGCTCTGAAAGTCCAAATTATCTAAGAAAAAAGCTCTCTCCGGTGCTTTCTGATTCACAGCATTGTACTTGTGCCTCCTACATACCTAGTCCCCAAATTTAAAGTCCAAAGTGTTCAAAAACAGTTGAGTTCTGATTTGGCCCTATAGGCACAACATTCTAGACTATAGAACTACATTTTATGTACAATTTAAACATATATTTTTATATTTATATATTAAATATATATGACCCTCAGGCAGTGTCCCTAGGTGTGGCTGAATCAGAAATAAATTTCATGCTTAGACACCAATCATATCTCAAGAGACTTCATTTTTCATATGCAAATACTCAGAAATATAAAAACAACCCCAAATGTAATATACTTCCAGTCCCAAACACTTCAGGAAACTCAGCCTTAACTGCTATTTGAATTGATAGCCAACCTTGACCTAGGACCACACAGGGAGACTCTAGCTTAGAGATTCAGAGTCCAGGACACAACACAGCTCCCCTTACTGGAAACTCTATGGTCTAACTTAGCATGCAACTCTTCCCATTACTGGCATAGGATCCATCATCTATGAGCCCTCTCTGAAGGGATGAGAAATACAACTAAGTTCTGCTTTGCTCTTCAGTGAGTCACTTCAGTGAGTCAACTTCTTTGGACAGAGGCTCATTTATACTTAAAATTATATTTATATCTATTCACATTCCCTCTCTTAGAACCAGCAAGTTCGTTAGTCATTGCATGGACACAATCAAGGCATATCCTACAAACGGCCCCTCCCTCCTCCAGTGTGGCCAAGGATAGCAAGCACCCCTCTTCTGGTTTGACCTCGGACATTCTCTGCAGCTGTTTCTTGTCTGGATGTGTCAACCCTATGTGATTTTAAGAGGCCATGTTACAGGTCAACCCCATGAGAATAATGAGCAAGACTGGAGGATAATTTATCCTGAGCTGGAGATGTGTAGACGAGAAAGGTTCATAATTCAGCTGCCACATGGGCTGAGGAGGATGACCTTACTGTTGACCTGGGTCTCATGAACTATTTGTTCTATCCTCTAATTGATGCTGGGAACAATGTGGCCTTGAAGTGTCTGTCGAGGCATCTCTGACACAGGCAGTCCTCAGAGGCCCTCAGAGTACTTCCTGTCCTCCTCCAGCCAGATGGGGTGCCATGGGACATCTGAAGATGGCCATGCTGCTAACTTGAAGCTAGCATGATTGGGGCCCTGTCTGTTTGCTCTGCCACTAAGCCAAGTGCTTTGTAGAGATGACATCATGCAACATTAACCTGATTGGTTAATCTTGCCTTTTTTAAATAGAGAAAGAGTTTAACTAAAACGATCCATATAACATGTTGATCCAATGAACCTAACAGCAGAAATTGACCATTAGCCATGCATACCTAATATTCTCAAGATGGCATCCATGAGCCTGGGTAAAAGCCCAGTGTGCCTGCCTGAACTAAGGAGATGGGGAGAGAGAAGTATATCGAAGTATACCTCCCTCCCAACATTTAACTCAGTTCTTAAGCCGAACTCACATAAATTATTCTTTTACGAATTGTTCCTTCTTCAAGTTCCCCATGGAAAAGCCAATCCTGTGAGGGTAAGGTTTGTTTCTGATTTGTTAGTTCCCTAAGGTTAATGTTTGGCAATCACTGGGTCCCTATAGCATACTAAGAGTATGATTCCTTGAATTAAAGGATTGTATATTAGTATGTGGCATGGTGACATCTTTGCCTTTACAAAAGTCAAACTGTCCCATCCATGGATAGTTCATACATATTATAGTGCACAAGAAGCCATTGTAGTGTATATGTAGTGTATACACACAGTTTGTCATCCATTTGAAATTCTTTGCCTTCATCCCATCAACAAGTCTTGTTTCTCTCAGACTTTCCTGAACTTAATCCAGAGAGGTTCAGAGTCAAGCAACTCATGACGTGCAACTGCAGTAACAGATGAGTGGCTAGGGCTGGAACTGGGTCTCTTTGAATTAAAATCACCCTAACACAGAGAAACAAGACTGGGAAGCCCAGTGAGAGACTAGCTCACACTCAGTAGACAATGATGAACTAAGCGCAGGGAGCGTCACTAGACAGCATTGGTGAGAGTGGGAGAGAAAGAGAGGCACTTAGCCTTCCCTGTTAAGTAGTGATTCTGAAATCCAGCCAGCCACCTGCCTCCAGTTCTCCCTCCTCTAGGGACTGAGAATTACTTATAGCAAAGTTGGTCTATTAATTCACCCTAGAAGTGGTTCCACAGTTCATGGTTCTCTTTTTATTCCGCGCTCTCTCCTTAGGGGTCTCTGCTTCATTCTCTGACACACTGTTTTTCTCTGACCTGGGCTCTGTGGTAGCTTTCTGAGCATCCTTCGATTACACAGGGGGACAGAGAGACTGTCGCCATTTTCAACTGTCATAATCGCTCTTAGGGTAGGCTGCCGTTGCTGTCACCGAGGAAGTAATCTTAAAACGTGGTGAGTCTCTTAAAATCTGATTGTGTTTACTTAGCTATCCACCCACCCCCCTCCGCCCTTGTTCACCTCCTTCATTGTTTTAGGGATAAACTTCATGTAGGCCTACTATGGAATAATACTTGTAAAATTCTTTTGGTTTATTTTCTTTTGAAAATACTGTGGTTCATTAATCGTTTGAGAGTTGCATTCATGCATACAATGAACTTTGATCATATTCACCTTCCAACTCCTTGCATCACCCCATGCTTCTCGGCCACCTCCAAACTCTGGGTCTTCTTTTTCTTTTAAACAACTCGCTTGGTCCAACTTGTGCTGCCCATCTCCACAGGGATGAGCGGAGGTTCATTACAGCATGGTTGACTTAGTAGGGTCCGCAGTTGTCAAGAAAACTGACTTTCTCCCTACCTTAGCAGCCATCAGCTGTAAGCTGCTTGGCTAGAGGCTGTGGCTTTGGAGACACTGTCCGTGCTGGAATGGCCTCACTTGCTCTTGGGCAGGTCTTATAGTCTTAATTCTTAGAACCTCCTTTATTTAAAAAAAAATCATAATTTACCATCTTAGTCTTTTGGAGATTTTTAACTAAGAACCTTAGAGGCAGCATGCATATGAGCGGATCTTGGAGTGTGTGTGTGTGTGTTTTCTGTGTCTCTGTGTGTATGTCTGCATGTGTGTTTGTCTGTGTTTGTGTGTGTGTCTGTGTGTCTGTCTCTCTCTCTGTCTCTCTCTGTCTCTGTCTGTCTGTCTGTCTCTCTCTCTGTGTGTGTGTGTGTCTTCTGTGTCTCTGTGTGTATGTCTGCATGTGTGTTTGTGTTTGTGTGTGTGTCTGTGTGTCTGTCTCTGTCTGTCTGTCTGTCTGTCTCTCTCCCCCCCCCTCTCTCTCTCTCTGTGTGTGTGTAATGATTATCAGGGCCAATCTTCTTTAGACTCCTTTTCTGTATTGCTACCAATATTCTTTCAAATCTAAACTAGAAAATGCCGGGTTCTTTATCCTACCAATTGAATACATTTTAGTCACTGTATTTAAAACAAATCAGGTTTCATCATTAAGTTTAATGCTTGCATTTCTAGCCTCATTTTCCTGGAAACATTATCTCAGAAGCCCTGCAGACCGTACGAAACACTGTTCCCCTGCTAGCTGAGCTTCCCGTAGGGTTTCCAAGTCATGCTCCTCCTCAAACATTCAACAAGTACATTCTCTAGGAAAATTTCTCAGCACCTCACAGTTTATTGACTTACCTTTGCTCGCAGAACCCCTTGGTGGTCATGCCATCCTGTACGCAGTGTGTCTAGAGCTAAGTGACAGCGTCACTCCAGGCAGGGCCAGGTTTCACTTGTAATTCCACAGACCATCTGGGGACAGAGAGTTTAATGCTAACTCTCAATGCCTTGATTGATTTGTCGGATTCCTGCTCATGGATGGCAGATTCTTCCTGGCTCTTCAGTGGAAGGGGCAGAGAGAGGAAGAGGCCACACTTCTTATAAGGATTTTCCAAATACTTTTGCGTTGTGAAAATTTTTTATTCTTGTGGGAGCAATAGGCCTTAAGTCCATAGAACAAACCTCCCACTTGAACTTGAGAACTTACGGGTCTTGGAGACAGTGAGACACCCATGCATCCATGGGTACACATTTTAATAATTTTCCTGAAGTTACCTTTCTCCATTTTTTGCCCCTTCTTTATAAATAATTACCTGTTATGGGACCTTCTGAACTTTACAGAAGTCCATAGAATGGACTTCCCAAGAGGCGGTCTCATCTTTCTGTGGACAATGCCTCTGGCAGTGATAGATGTAAGGACATGATGCCTGCTCTCCAGTGACTCCAGACCAAGTTTGGGAACACAGTCCTCACTGAGCATAGTGACCACAGAACATTCCCATGAGCAGATGTCTCCATCGGGCTATTTGGAAGATAGAAAAGCAATATCTGAACACACTTCCCAATCCCCTGAAGATCAATGGCTGTACCACATAAAAAAATGTTCCCTTAATGTAGTGTTAAACATAAAGATGTTTACTGAGCCTTATCAACGTGCTTCAGAAGCAGAATTAAGTTTCCATGCTACATTTTCCCACTTATTAAAAAAATATCTTGAGCTGTTACATAGCTACCCACACGAGCACTTCATTGTATGAATATAATACATATCTTCCCTGAAGACATGTGGTCTCAAAATGGCTTCCGTCTTCTTGGCTTCTTGGGCAACTTGTAGATGATAGTTCCTGAGAACAGAGGTGTGTGTAGCAATGGACCAGGCATTAAAACTAGAAGCACATTAGTGAAGATTTTTTTAATAGAACAATAATATGCTAAATAAGTTTAATACACTGGAGGCCACGACTCTCCTCCTAAAAAAAAATCAAATTAAAGATTCCTCTTTAGTTTAGAAGTCATGCAGCTAAGACACTGAATTGTAAAACCTGGGACAGAATGCCCACTTTCTACAGACTAGTGATTGCAGGGGACAGAGCCTGTGGTAACCAGTCCATGTGTGCATTGACAGACTCTTACAAGACATTTTCCTTCTAGGAGCATGTGAGTGTGAGACCTGGAGTCGTATTAACGTGGGAGCAGGGATTTTCTTCAAGTCTTTGTTTCTTTTATAAACCATTCACTGAGCTGGCCTCTGTCTTTTTTTTTTAATTTTAAACTTTTTTAAATCTTTTTTTTAAGATTTACTTATTTATTATACTTAAGTACACTGTAGCTGTCCTCAGACACACCAGAAGAGGGCATCAGATCTCATTACAGATGGTTGTGAGCCACCATGTGGTTGCTGGGATTTGAACTCAGGACCTCTGGAAGAGCAGTCAGTGCTCTTAACCACTGAGCCATCTCTCCAGCCCTGGCCTCTGTCTTCTAACGCAGAGCATAAAGAGGCCATGGGATGATTGAAAGCCATCCAACAGGGAATAGGGAACCAGTGACTGTGTGTTTGCCAGCATCCTAGATGGAGAACACGGATGAGTGAGGGAAGAGAAGCTGGGGTGGGGGTGGGGGATAACAGTACAAAGGCAAACATCAGAACGGACAGCGTTGCATTTCTTCTTAGTGTTAACTTTCAATTCCATTCTTTTTATGATGGAACAAGAGGCATAGGGTAAAATACATGAAAGACACTGAATTTTCCCCCAAAGATCTCCACAAGTTTGGATTAGAATATTCATTTGATAGCTTTATTCTCTCTCTCTTTTTCTCTCTCTCTTTCTCTCTCTCTCCTCTCTCTCTCTCTCTCATACACACACATACACACACAAACTCTCTCTCTCTCTCATACACACACATACACACACAAACTCTCTCTCTCTCTCTCTCTCTCTCTCTCTCTCTCTCTCTCTCTCTCTGTTTCTGTCTCCCTCCTTCCCTCCCTCTCTCTTCTCTCCTCCCTCCTTTCTCTTCCTCTCTTCTTTCTCTCATAACCCAGGAAGACTGGAATATTTCCTTTCCCTGGGAAAATCACCTCGAACCCAGAAGCGTTGCTTCCACCAATCATCCTGCTTAGGAACAGAACTCAGTATGGATTCCTCATGAGCCTCCATCAACAGCTAATTGATTTCCTGAAGTCTCGGTAATGGATGGCTAGTCTCTGCTGGCCCTCTCTCCACGTCCCCAGTCCCGCCTAATCAGGCTGACACACCAGCATAATGAACTGCCTCTGTCTTCTTGCCTTCCTACCATTGAAAACAGGACCACTTCCAATTAAAATCTGCATGATTTATGGAAACACACAAGCCTACCTGCCTCTGTTCTCCGTTCTCCTGGCCACACAATCCTATTAAATCGCTTCCTTAAAACCTAGCGCCTCACCCTTGGAAAAAGCATGGGTTGCTGTGCAGGCAGGTAGCTGAGAAAGGCAGGGGATGAAGAAATGACAGAAACAGGCAGTTTCTTTTCCTCCCTGAATCAGTGTCCCACACCACAAGTATACAGGAGGCAACATATAGGTAAGGAAGCTATCTACTCATGATCTCAATTAAATATTTAAAACTTCTGAAAGAGACCATTGTCCTTATCCTTGGCACCAAAACCCCACCGGACTTTTCTGAGGCCACATAGCACATCTCAGAGCTGAGACAAGAAAAGTGTCTAATGTGCTCTTGACAGCCATGTTGCCAGCGTTTGCTGTTATTCAAGGCATTAAAACAGTTGCCGTTAATGCTGTTTGCTTTCTGTTCCAGGATGTGTGTGACTCATGTCTGTACAAGTCTAGGGGCCTGAGGAAGTATTATTGGTGCTTGTAACTCCACTTTCACTATTTTCAACAAATAGCCAGTCTCTGTACTTACCCAGCAAGTGTTGGCATTTCGACATATTCCCTAGTTTAAAGGGGAAATGCCTGCTTCTGGTTATAACACAACCCTTTGCCACCTCGCTACACTCTCCTTGCAGCTCTGACCTCCTACTCATGTGCATGAATGCTTGTTCACTATATGTGTGTGTGTGTGTGTGTGTGTGTGTGTGTGTGTATGTTTTGTGTAATGCATGTGTATATGTATGTTACATGTATATGTATGTTATATGTCTATGCATGTGTATATGTATGTTATGTGTATATGATGTATATATGTATGTACATGATATATGATATATGTGATATATATATATATATAAAATGCACATATAATGTTTGTGTGTATACATGTAAAGGACAGCTTGGCTATAGTTCTTTTAGTTCCTTCCTTCCTTCCTTCCTTCCTTCCTTCCTTCCTTCCTTTGATGTCTTTCACTAGCTTGGATCTTACCAAGTGGACAAGGCTGTCTGTCTACTGAGCCCCAAGTACCCAACCATCCCCACCTCCCCAGCACTGGGATTACAAGCATTTGCCACCACATTTAACGTTTTTTGTGCTATATGGACTCTGGGCTTAGAATTCAGGTACTTGTGTTTACAAGGCAAGCGCTTAACTGACTGAACCACCACCTTTCCCGCACCTCGATGGTGATACACAAAGATACTTAACGGGGTGAGAGCAGTATCAAGAACTAGACATTGATCGTAATACCACAAAGCCAAGGTAGGAGGTGTTAATCTTCCCTTTTGTCAGAGTGAAGAAGGTTCTGGGAAGCTAAATAGATACCCAGCGACTGAACTCAATGGGCCGTTCAACTCTTGGACCTGAATGTAGAGCTGTGATGCACTGACAAAGAATGAAGAGGCACTTGGCCAACATCTGCCCATCTCGCCGGTGTCCGTGCTGCCACCCCGGCTGGCTTTGAGCCGTTGGCGCGGTGTACTTGATTTGTGGAGTTCCAGAGAAGCACAGAGAACTTTCTCTTGAGGGCTGCTATTAGCCCACTCCAAAGCACTACTGCCTCTGATGGTAACTCCAGCATGTCCCACCCTCCCACGTGACCACACCCGGGGAAGAGCTAGCAGCATCTCTGAAGTCCTCCTACTTCCTGGAGGCTGGATGATGACTGCAGGCTAAAATCCTTGGCTCTGGTGGATACCTCCCAGACCCACTGGGCTTGCACGCAACTTGTTTAAATGATGGCATTTCCTTTCTCAGGGGATCGTGTTCATTAAGCTTGACAGAAGCAGCTCCTCCCAGAGGGTCCTGCTCTGCTCCGTGGCCTTGGAAGTGAGTCCCGGAATGGTCCAGGTAATCTGATCGTACCTCTGGGGCCTAGGAGGCCTACTTTTTAATTGATAATTCCGTGTTTCTGTAATAAGTGGCCTCCTTAATAATAGCCTGCCACGTCATCCGAGATGATTGCTAATTTAGGTCTTCAGGCTCCCAGGATATAATGAGCTCTAATAAGCCTGAGACTTGTCACAGGCTCAGGAAAGCCCCTGTCCCCTGGAAGCAATGGTTTCCTTCTATCCCTGGGCACAATTGGGCACAGTCTCAAAAAATTAATAAGTATGACTGGGGTGCTCACCCCCTTCCAAAGAAAACATAAAGTCCTGGTTTCATTAAGCCAAGCTATTAAATTAAGAAAGTGTTTTTAATTATCTGAGCATTTCAGGGAGCTCATAAAACATTTAAGGACCTCACGGGGGTGGTGCAGAGGCCTTTTCACAGTGAATTAGAGGCGACAAACAGAGCTGGAGAGGCAGGGTTCAGCTGCCTCTCTTGAGCCCTCTTCCTGGTCCCAAGGACTGGCTGAGCAGAAAGGGCAAAGACGAGCTCCTGGGCTCTGGAAAGGCGTGTCTGTGTCCAAGCTTCATGGAGAAACCAGGTGAAGCTGCCTGAGAAAGACACATGCACAGATCTCAAATGTTTCCTAGGGCCCCTGTGCCTAAGCATAAGCCAACGTTGCAAATAATGGATGTTTGCTGTTGAGTCCGTCAGGTGTAGGCATTCAGTTTATGTGACTTTTTACTCCACTGTTACAAAAGTGAGTTTTCTGTCAGCCTCCCCCTCTGATGGGTGAAGAAACTGGACCAAGACCTGACGGAACAGCGGGTGTTCAGCTCCTTCTGAACCAAGACTCCTGAGACCTGATGGGTCAGTAATAATTAATTCCACCCGATTAGCAGTCACCCTATCACGATATTTCTTTGTTGTTTTGTTACTTTTGCTTTGTTTTGAGACTGGGCTTCTTGGTGCTTGTAGCCCAGGCTACCCTCAGGCCCCTGACCATGTGCTCCAGGCTGCCTCAAACCCAAGATTCTTTCACATCTGCCTCCAGAGGACTGGGATTACAGGTGTGTGCCACCTCCAAATATCCAGTTTCAAATACCATGTGTCTCCAATATGCTGGAGACTGTGACACTCTGCAAAGGCACTCTGCAAAGGCACATTGATTACTCACTCCTCCTCATGACCTGTGAAATCAGGGATCCTTTCTATCACCAGGGAAGAAGCTGAGTCACAGAAGGAGGCCAGGTGATTCCCAAGAGGCTATATACACCGGTACTCGGAGTGTGGTTTGTACTGGGATGGTCTGAACTGCCAGTTTGTTCTTCTACATTTTAACCCCCTTCTAGACCTCTCCTTTGCATCTGCTTTATATGCTAGTTACCTGACATTGATTATGGAGTAGCTGAGTACTAAGCTGCACCTATTCTCAGAGCATGGAAGCATCCTTCCTTCCTAATCCCCACCTAAATATCTCCTTCAGGTTCCTCTCCATTTCCGGTACAATCCTCTTACACCAACCAATTCATCTGTCCCCAAACATATCTTTACGTTAATTAGATTAAAGACACCAAATAAAAGCTCTTCCCTCCCTTTGACACTATAGTTTCTGACAGGCGGGTTCACCATGGCATTGGTGTTTCATAGCCATGTGTCCCTAGCCATGGCTACCCAGGTCAGGAGGTCTCTGGGAAGCTGCCTCTCTGGCCATGTGTAATGTGATTTCCGTTTGCTGCTGCACTGTTCAAGTATCAAACAGTTCACGCTGGTTAAGTGGAAATTCTTTTATGGTACTTAAGACATCTGGTGGAATTCGTTTTCTTACCTACAAGATCGATGTTTGTGAGGTTGTGGAGAAGAAGCCCTTGTGAGTTGAGAACGTCATTTAGACCCTCTTAGGATAACAATTTGGTAATATGTATCACAAACACATAAACTTCCACACAGCTTTTTTTACTTCTAGGAGTTTTCCATAGTGATATAGGAATGTACTGTAATTGGACATTTTGTTGTCAGTTGTATTATTCAAAACAGAAAAAAAAATAAAAAAGAAGAAACTGCATATCTTCTTGGAGTTGGAGGGATGATTTACATAAACTATGCAGTGTTCTTAAGATGTGATACTATGTAGCTGGAACAAATAGTCACTAAAGTGTACCAACAGGGAGCAATCTTTAGGGTATAATATTGTTACATAAAACAAGAGAACCAGACACTACTCAGTGTATAAAACCCAAAGAAGGTAACATTGTTTTGGACATCTTTTTATTACATGACTGTGAGGCTTAAAGATCAGGCAGGAACTGGGTCGGAGTGGGATAAAGAATCTTGTGCTTATAAATTTTAGAGTTTTAATTAATTGATCATGTAAATGTATTGTCTCTACAAAAGGAACATTAAAAATACATTGTGAACAATAAAATACATAGAGCTTAAAGAATATACTAGAAAGATGGATTAGTGTGCATCACTAATAGACCATCAGGGCATAAAGCTGAGAGGAAGGAGATGGGAGTATTCTTGGTAGGCCTTTTGGAAGAATGTTGTTCTTGTCCTCAGAGTAACTGAAGAGTTCTGAGCAGGGAGAGTCCTTTAGTAAGCTACTGGAAGGTTTGCTGGGATGTGTAGAGAGCTTCTTGGGAGAAACACCAGTTACTGTCTCTTACCTTTTTTCAGGTGAGAGGCCAGCCCAGATGCTAGCATAATCATCCCAGTATGGCTAGCCACAATGACATAGGTGGTGTGATTGGTTGACTGGGTTCTGGGAGGCATTCATTTGAGGTTGAGGGGACTGGAGGTAGGGAGAGTTTTGTCCCAGGGTTGGTTTAAGTTAAGGAATAGCTAAAAAGTAGTAAGTAGAAGTAAGTTGTGCAGCTATGAAAAACAAAGTATCAGTTTGTACAAGGGATTAGGAGAGTCTATTGGGTACATAGCAGAAAGAGGAAGCAGGGTACAGACTGTATATATCATATTGATTCTTTGTATAAAACCACGGAGAAGATAAGGGATGTGCCTATGTGTTTGAATAAGCTTTCGGCATCTCTTAAAGTAAGGTTGGTGAGGCCATTTTCAAAGAGTCAGGTTTGGTGGGAGGAAATGGAGTTGGATGTTAGTTAGGTTCATTGAGTGAAGAGTCTTCAGTCCTTCTATTCCATCAAAAGGGAGACTGGAAGAAGGTGATAGGAAATGACATTCTGGAATTTAAAGAGGTCTGGCTTGGAGATCCGCAGTCAGAGACCTAGCTGGAGATGAGACCAGACATGCACAGGGGAGAACATTTCTGCTAAAGCACTGGTACTTGCTTATTTCCAGAGATACAAGAGGATGCAGAAATTTGCAAGCAAAGACTGTGTCAATAAGCAGACCTTTCTTGGATGCCTGCCTGGTTAGCCACAGAGAGATAGTGTCCAGCCCTCATATGGGGCTCTGGTCATCTCTATTCTTTGATGCCTCCTCCCAGTCAGAGAAGCCCCGTCCTTGAGTCTTCCTCAAGACCACTGTCCTTATCCTGTACTCTGGCAGTGATGTGAGAGGTGAGCTGGAGACACTTTCCAGGGCTTCAGTACCTTCCAGGCCTGCCAGTAGCAACATTCTGCCAGAATAATTGATATTACAGAAAATGCAAGGCTGGGTGCCAGCCTCACATTCTGTAAACGTTTAATGATTCAACCGTTTTAGTCTCATCAAAGCCAAACCTGGAAACTCCCCCAGTTGTTCACAGCTGAGGCTGATCAAGCCACCTGTTTTCCTGTTTTAGCAACCTTGCTTTCCTGATTCCAGGGCTGGGGTTGGGGGGCAAGGGGCCATTGGTTGAACGCCAGAGCTTTGTGGCTCGTGCAAGGTCCTTGTGTCCACACAGAGGCCTCAGGCTTGGCAAGCTGAGCAATCTTTCTCCTTTCTACTAATCAGCCAGAGTGTTTTGGCTTCATCATCAAGAGGTTGGCACAATCTGCCTTATTGTTTTTAAGATTTGTTTGCTTAAACTGTTGCAATGGGGCCCAGCTGTATGGGACGGGAGGAGGAAGTGCAAGGTAGGCTGGGTGGTGGAAGCAAGAGAGGAAATCTACCCTGGAAGTGCCAGGGACACCAGGGAATGTGGTGAGAGAGGGAGGGGATGAGGAGCTGAGAAAGTGGGAAAGAGTGGGAACTTAGAAGACTAGACAGGAGAGTCAGAGTAAATGTAGAGGAGTAAATGTGCACAGAAACAACGTAAAAATCAGAGCTTTCATATGTGTCCAAAACATCTCCTCCTCAGCACCACCATCCGGGAAATAAGAATTCAAAATAGGGAGTCTATGGGGGAAAACCAGATTCATTCTACAGCAGATGTCTGAATTGCAGCACCCTGTACTCAGTGGCTAGGAGCAGTTTGTCCCATGAACGAACACTCCCACCCCCAGTACTTTAAAGTGATAATTGTTGGCTTAGCTCTGAATTGGTAGATAGCTATGCATGTCTCATGGGCTGCTCTGGGGTTGGTAGAACTCACTCATATCTTGGTGACCCATTGATTATTTATTAGGAAGCATTGATGATTTCAACTGGACTCTGCTATGTGATCCTGAAGGAATCAGGATCTAGCCTTGAACTTATACTAAAACTACAAAAAAACCAAACCAAAACAAACAAACAAACAAACAAACAAACAAACAAAAAAAAACCCAAGAGAACTCTTTCTACTCATTCTTACTGTATTGAATTTGCTTTTGTCCTTAGCTGAACCCAGTCAATGTGGAAAGGCCCCTTTGAAGGGTACCCATAGCCAAGGCTAGTCTTTTGTGCTTGATGAACTTTTAGGGAGTCTTAGAAAACAGCTGACTCCACTCAGTGGGTTTGCAAATGGTAATTGCTAAGGTCAGGGACTGAGGACACTAGAGAGTCTAGAACTTTCCAAGGGAGTAGATGGGAAAAACCAGGGAATCATGAGGAGGTGCAATTTCCAACCTGTATTTGTTGAAGGGATTTAGAACCACACCTGCTATTTGTCCATTCAAGGCATTTCATACACAGATCTCCTTTTCCAACTGCTGCAGAAATTTTTTTAAGGGCCAGAATAATTTTCTCATAGACAGAATGAATGCATGCTCTCGAGAAAGCTATCAGCAAAGTGGGAATAAGACCCAGCGAGATGGTTCAGTTGATAAAGGGCTTGTCTTGCAAGCGTGGAGACTTCAGATGCATGCATGGAAAAGGCTGGGCCGACCTGCAGTCTCAGTGTAGGAGAGGAGAGACAGAAGGACCCATTGGGCTCAATGACCAATACTATTGAGCTCCAGCTCAAGTGAAATATACTACCTAAAAAACCGAGGTAGAAAGCAGGCAAAGAAGACAACCGCTGTCAACCTCTGGCTTCCACATGTATGTGTAGTCATGCACATGTGCTTCTCGAAATGCACACACACACACACACACACACACACACAGAGATAAAGAGAGAGACAGAGAGAGGCAGAGAGAGAGAGACAGACAGAGACAGACAGAGAAAGAGAGACACAGAGAGACAGACAGAGACAGACAGAGAGAGACAGACACAGAGAGAGACAGAGAGAGACAGAGAGAAAGAGACAGAGACAGAGAGACAGGGACAGAGACACAGAGAGAAAGAAGACACACCAACATGAAAGGTTCAAGTGCAGACACTGATATCTGGGAGCGCAGAAGACAGAATATGGGGGTCCAGAAGCAGGGAACTTAGTCCAAGCAGGAGAACAATCTAGAGAAATCTATTTCAAATTGATTGCTTTATTTGCTGGACTTTCTATTGACATGTTTTGCTTGGTGCTTGTGTGTTCTGGGACTTGGGCCTATTCATTTATTATTAAGAGAGCGGTAATTATTTTGAGGCACCCTGGAGAATAGACTTTGCTTCCCTCCCCCCCTAGCTCTCAGCAGGGTCAGGTGAGGTCTTCATATCTATGACAGGAAGTGACAGACCCCCCACATGCCAGCTGTACCATTACTGTGTGTGTGGTAGGGCACCCCCCCAAAGAATGCACCCTAGCAGGGAAGCTTGAAAACCTCTGGTCCTCCATCTTAACTGAGGATCTGCATAGAAGGTGTGGAAGGAGACCCGGCCCTCCACTTAACAATCTGGTCTATGAAGAACATTTTGAGTTTTGTGGATATGTTAGGTCAGTGATACCTCCTCCCCATTGGTGAATTCAGTAGCCGGGCTGAGCTGAGGTTCCTGTATATTCTATTGGTCCTTCTTTTTGTGCTGACACTTGGCTGAGATTGCCTGTTTCTTGCTTATGGCTGTTTCTCCAGTGCCAGGAACACGGAAAAGCCTTAGATAGTGCTTCACAGGTGAATGCTTTCTGTCCCCGTGGCTCTTACATGGGTGGGAGCATGTGCTGGTCTGTATAATGTTTCCCATCTTGATGCTCTGTGGCTTCTGGGCCTGCAACTGCCGCATGGGTTTCAGGATGGATCCTTTACCTCATTTAAGGACTCTCAGGCATCCATGTGTCTTGTGTCTCATAAGAGGCCCCCTCTTTATACTGCCAACAGCATCAGTTCATCTAGACTCTCAGCTCCATTAGATCTGGAGTCAACTAAGAGACGCACCTCCGGGTATATCTTCAAGGACAGACACAGGAAGGAGAGGGGCTAGAACCGTCCCATATACAGTGTGTCAAGAAAAGACAACCCTGCTTTGCCTTATCAACTTTACTTCTTGCTGGTGAGGTTTTTCTATTCCCGTTGCTGTTGCTGCTGCTCTCAGAATTCTTTGCTGACATCTGAATCCAGTTTCTTTGGGTTCCAGTACAGACTGAAGGCTGGCAGGATTGTGTTTTATAAAAAAGAAGAAGAAAAGCCAGGGATATGTTTGGTGGATGTGCATTGCGGTGTGAGGGAAAGGGGTACCTATGCAGGCCTATGCTGAGGCATCCCTTCCCCCTGAGGTACCAGACACAAGAAGACGGTATAGTATAGAACAGAGTTTATTTAGGGCATGGGGAGGGGAGTTGAGGGGGTAGAAGAGATAGAAAGGCACAAGGAGAGCGAGAGCAAGAGAGAGAGGGGGGACGGGGAGGGGAAAGGAGGAGGGGGGGGGCTAGCCATGAACACATGGAGAGTGGGGTGTGGGGGTGGGAAGGAAGGGGCAGAGAGGGAAGAGGGTAAGAGAGAAGAACAAGAGAAGTGAGAGAGGAGGGGGCTAGCCGCCCCTTTTATAGTGAGTCAGGCATTCCTGGCTGTTGCCAGATAACTGTGGGGCAGAGCCTAGAAGAAATGCCAACCGGCAGCTCTCCAGAAATCTTCCAGGCCTTCAGCATCAGTCAGTTGCCTTTCTGATACTATGGCAAAATGCTGTGACCAAAGCGATTTATAGAAGGAAGAGATTATTTGGGTCTATGGTTCCAGACAAGTTAGAGTCCATCATAGTGGGGAAGCATGACCACCTACAGGAGACATGATGGAAGGCACCGGGAGCCACTCTAACTAACACATGACTATAGTATGTGTCCATAGGCCAGCCGGGCTGGATGTGAATGCTGGAACATCACATACCCACCCCATAACATCAAGATTGGCACTGCTCATCAAGTTTGCTTCATTTTCCACTCACTTCCTGTGTACCTCCCTGCCTCTTTGGTTAAAGTTCAGCAAAGCTCTAAGACCAGCACTTACACCAGGAGTGACATACCAACCTTGCCCCCATCTCTAAGGTAGAGCTCTCATCTACAACCTTGGCATTCCCTTCTGATTTCACTGTGGAAAAGGAAAAACATTATTTAGTGATTATTCAAACAATATGAGCTCATTGTCTCTAACTACCCTATGGGCGTGATTGTACCCCACCTTGTGGGGTTTAGACTTTTTAAAGATTTATTCTATTTTTAATTATATGCATGTGTGAATGTCTGTGTGAAGATTTGTAAATATGAATGTGGACACCCACAGAGGCCAGAAGAGGGAGGCCAGGGTGCTAGAGTTGCCTGTGGTTGGACATATCCTAGTATGGTTTTTGAAAAGCAATCCTCAGGTCCCCCAAAAGAGCAGACTACATTCAACTGCTAAACCTTCTCTCCAGTCCCTTACAGTTTAACGTCGATAGAAGAGAAACAAGTTTTAGTTCCTTCTATCAGATAAGCAATGAAACTCAAGGAAGAATCCCATCTCTGCATGTATGTGCATGTATGTGTGTGTGTATGTGTGTGTGCACATGTGCGCACACATGCACATGTAGCTGATAAAATACAAACAATGAAAACCAAAAGAACAGGCTGGTGTCCTATAAATAAACTCATGACAAGCATAGCACATAGCTCAAGGGAAATGTCTGGGAACCTTTACCCAGGATTTAGGATTTCCTGGGCTTCTTCCTCTTTTTAATTTTTATTTGTTATTGTTGTTGTTGTTGTTGGTGGTGGTGGTGGTGGTGGTGGTGGTATATGTGGCTCATGCATATGTAGTGTGTATGTGTATGATTTATATATGTTTATATGTGTATGGTATATATGTGGTATGCCCACATGAGTGTATGTATGTGTGTGCATGCATGTGTGCATGCACGTGCATATAGTGTGTACATGTGCACATGTGTGTCATGTGTGCATGTAGGTGGCCACATGTGTGTGTGTGCATACATACATGTACCACCATGTGCACAGATGCCTTTGGAGAGTAGAGAATGTCAGATCCTTTAGAGCTAGAGTTACAGGTGGTTGTGGGCTGCCTAATGTGGGTGCTGAGAGGCAAATGCTGGCCCTCTGGAAGAACAGTAATACTCCTAACAGCTGAGCCATTTCTCTTGCCTTCTTTATCCTCTTTCTTAATCTTTCGTAGGAATGGCCTACTAGTATGCCCATCATCCACTCCCTGTATGGAACAGATTTTGTCCTGATGTAGTAGGTTGAATATTATTTCTGCCTTCTGAGGATTTTTTTTTTTGGTCATTGTAGAATATAGTAATCTCATTTGTTTAATTAGTCAATAGGTGTTAAGTGAGTAATTCCAACTACAATATTCCAGGAAATGACACATTCAAGGATGCAGGCTGAACAAGCTAGAGAAGGATGCTGTTCTCTGGATTCTAAATGTATTTTGCAAGAGTCGTGTTGGCTAGACATGATGGTGCATGCCTCTAATCTACAGCTTGTGAGGTAGAGTCAAGAGGATCACTGCAAGTTCGAGATCAGCTTTGCTTACATAGTGAGTTCCAGGCCAACTAGGGCTGCACAACAAGCTTCTTTCCCCAACAAACAAACAAACAAACAAACACCATACAAAATGTGATATTTGGTCTTCCTCTTAAGCCAGGATTAGAGATAGAGACTAGAACACGTCCCAGCCCAAAAGAAACCCAGGTCACAGGCATGGATGTTTGCTGGTTGTTTGATTGACATGCCAACTAGGTAATCATATGGTAAATTAGGAAAAGAAGGAAGATAGTTTGGATTCACCTGGAATCCCAGTTCCTCCTGGGAGCAGTCCTACAATGGGTGCAATGACCAAGAACATGTTGGTCACAGTCCAGACTGGGGCAACCGTGGTCATGAGTCTGTACTGCTGGCTTTCACCATTCTGAACTATAAGGCAGCCTCCATCAGGCGAAAGTCCCAGTTGAACATTCTTTCTTGGTTTCTAACAACAGTTGAGCTCAGAGCCTCTTATGGTCTCCTCTCAGGTGCTCGAAAGCCTAAAATCGACCCCTAACTTTTGGGAGTGCAAGGACATTTTAGACATTTTTCTAGAACAACGGGGCATACAGCCATGCGTTAAGTATTCAGTGGTTATAACGCCTAAATCTTGGAATCCATGTTTCAACCACGCTGATCAATGGACCTTTAGCCTCGTTTCAATTTAATATCCCCTGAAGTAATACCACCCATTCTGTGCTGGGCCGTATTTAATTACTTGAAGTCAGCACTTTCTCCATTAGCAGATGGTTAATTCTTTTGCTGCAGGAGACTGGGCAGCACCCCAGGATGCTGCCTATTGGAAACCAGTTGTATTCCCCCTACAATGACAAGCAAAACTGTCACCAGACCTACATGTCCTCTCTTCCTCCTTTCCCTCTTCCTTTTCTTCCTTCCATTTCCTCCTCTATTCTCCTCCCTGCTCTTTCCCTCCCCCTTTCTTTCCTTCCCTCCACCTTCTTCCTCTTCCTTCCATTCTTCACCGTTCCCTTTTCCTTCATCCCTCTCTTCTTCCTTTTCCATTATCTTTCTTCCCTCCTTCTCTCCCTTTTCTTCCTTCTCTGATCACCCACTTTTCCTCCCTCCCTCCCTCCTTTAGTCTCTGCCTCTTTCTTCACCTTCTTTCCCTTTCTCCTCCTCCTTCACTTCTTTTCTTTCCTTTATTTGGAGACAATGTCTGGCTATGTAGCCCAGGTTACCACTATCAAGCTCTTGATCTTCCTGCCCCTACCTCCCCGCTGTTGGAACTGCCCGTGTGTGCCACTGAACCCAGTATAAGGCATTTTCAAATATTCCCAAGGAAGGGACTATACCCCACACTTGAGAAAAGGTGCCTTACATGTAGGTGCAACTGCGCTTGATGAGAAGAAGCTTGCCGGAGTCAATGCCTACTCTGGGGCTCAGTGCTGGCTCTGCTGCACACCGGCTGATCCTGAATAGCCTTCATCTGAACAAAGTGAGCCCTGAAGGACTCTTGTGTTAGGTCAAGCGGAGGCTGAAGAACGAGCCACGCCCAGAGAACCTGGTCAGCACGGTTCCTATCTTATTCTTTCTCTAGAAGAACTCCGTGTGTTTGGAGAACACGTGTGTGGTACTGGTACAGAGGATGCAGTGCTGAGCAAGAACTAACCCCAGGTGGCTCAGGAAGTCCTTGGCAGAACATGAGTCGTATCCCACAGCTCCTGGAAGTACAAGTTTGAGGAAACACTGAGCTGAACGTAAGGTCTAGATCTACCTCCACATGCCTGATGGTGTTTGGCGGGCAGCGCAATCCCCATACCTCAGTTGCCCTATTGAGCAAACTGAAGAATCTCACAGGGCCTGCAAGCCCACTGGGTTAGGATGTTGGGAGGGTCAAATGTGCTTTGAACTTGGTGCTCAATGCCTCTGGCCCAGAGTCAACTTTGTCTAATAGTTATTAGTTAGTGTTGTCTTTATCGTGTGTTATTTTGCCCATGGGGGCAGCTTCAAAGCAGACAGTGACCTCTTTCCAAGAGTTTCCTATCCTGCCAGAGAAACTCCCATCAACAACTTCCCTCCCTAATGAGCTCGGCTCAGGGAGTCAGGAGGGGGCTTTGTTTGCCTTGTGTCTCCCTGTCAACATTGTTTCTTTCTCAGGTCGACACTTTACCAACTGTGTATTTACCAGTCTTCCTGGGACCTATGACTATCAACTGCTACAGTGGAGCAAATGACATTCACTGTTAAAAGGGGCTAAATGCCTATTTCCCCTGCACAATGCGGGGAGCTTTTGGAGGCCGTTGAAGAAATAACTATAAATAACACACCATAAAATGCTTTCCATCCTGTCGCCTTGTCGCACTGAACTGCCGCACCGAGCTGCCACACCGAGAAGCAGCTGCTATGGCTGGGTAAATTACACGTGCTCTTAAACACTGTCCAAAATACATATTTGCACGTACTTAAAGTCCTATACTAAACAGTCTCTATGGTAACCGGAAAATAACACAAAAGCCTTATTAAGCAGTCTTTGTATTATGTTTAGGAGTTTAATCATTAGGAGAGAACTCGCAGGCCATGTAGACACCAGGGAACTCTCAGAAAGAAAGCCTTTGCAAGAACAAAAGAATGAGGCTGGCTTTGAACCTGGTAGGAGAGGATTGTGTACCTTTTTTTTTTTTCTAAAGTAATAATCACCGAGGGCCTTCTTTTTTCGGAAGGAGCGCTAGGTTCAGGGTACATCAGACACAATCTGGGAATTACAAGCTGGTTTTTTTTTTTTAATTTTTTTTAGCAGAGAAGAAAGATTTGTCAATTAACATATTCCAGTCAAAGATTACTTTCAGACTTTCCCCTTTAGTCACAGCAAGAAATGACTTGCTCTGCCATTCAGAAATTAGGCAATAGGGAAGGGTTCCGTTAGACTGAAGTCTTGTAAGTCTTCAAAGCAACCATCTAGTGGTTTTCTTGTAGCGGAGCTGAACTCTACCAACTCACCTCTGTTTGTAGCTGGAGGGTCTGTGGCACATGGGGACGGGAAAACCTAGGAGTCTTGGTCACTTAGCATAGTAATGACTTCTTTCTCTTCCTCACTGTGCAACACCTGCAGAGTGTTAGTGGGGTCTGTGTTCCACATCGTTACTAAGCTACCTAATTCTCCCATGTGTGTAGATCTCACACCACTCCTAAGCTTGCCCTTCTGGGTTCTATAGCAAGGGATGAGAGAATAGCAGGGAGATTGGGAAAACTTGATGGGCCGGTTAAGGTCATCCACATATCCACTAGACAAACCCAAGGCATCGTTTAAACCAATCTAAAACATGGCTGGGAAAGAGAGGCACATGTGTGAATCCTTTGATGAGCACTAAATGTCTCTGAGACAAAGGGGCTGTTAAATATCAGACCCTGCTCTCTAACCTCAGGTGATACCACATTTGACTGACAGTAGAGTATGGAATTGCTCTGATCCGAAAATAGGTTCAGAGATCTCAAATGACATGTTCAAAGTCCCTCGGTCTGACATAGAATGAGTAAACTTGAATATTAACTCAGTCTAAGTGGAGCATAGGATTCTCTATGACTCAGTGGCCCTATCCTAGGCAGTCAGTCTTCCAGACATTGGGAGAAGAGAGTCACCATGATATGCTACAGCCTACAATGTATGTGTTTATGTATATATGTATATGTATACATACATATATAATATATATTATGCATGCATACACACAAACATATATATATGTATATAATATTGGGTGTAATTTAACATTTAGAGAGGGGAGCAAGGGAGGGAAATGCTGTTAGGCAAGGACAAAAGATGGAGTGCAGGAGAATGACACTTGGGTAGTGGAAGAGGACATAGTGTTGCCCTACATCCCAGCCCCTTGGGATGGTCATTGGAGGTAGGGGTAAGAAGATGCAGAATCTAAGATACAGACTTCAGGAGTCAGGTGAGAAGCAGAAGAGGCTTCATTCATTGCAGGATAAATGGTGCCTTTATACCCTCCACCCATGCCTCATTGGTCCATGACTGCTCGCTCCAAATAGTTGACACTCTTTGATTGGGTGTTCTGGCTATGCTCCCTGTCGTCATTTGTCTCCAGGTAGTTAGTACCATCTGATTGGCTGTTCTGGCCACGCTCCCTGTCATCATTTGTCTCCAGGCAGCAGGTAGGTTTCAGGGTTAGTAAATGTGAAAGCAATTGCTGTGCATGTGTGGGCACTGTGGGCTGCCAGTCAGAACGTGCTGACTTGTTCCTCCTACAGAGACAGTGTTCCTTGTTTATCTTGTTTTAACTTTGTTACAGAGTATTCCTTTTTTTGTGGCTGATAAATGCATAAAAAAAATCAATTAACAGTGAAAGTGTAAAACCGGAAGTGAAGCCCCCTGGCTCCAGAATGGCTAAGAATGGCTATCCTGTGTAGAATGCCATTGGGAGAGAGAGTGTGTAGAACTGGGCAAGTGTTTGAGTGACTAACCGAATCCAGCTTGTGATGTTTTTATTTGTGAGTACACACACACACACACACACACACACACACACACACATGAGAGAGAAGGGGGGTGGAGGGGGAGTATTCACAGAAGCTCTCTATGGAAGAGATCAGAACAGGACAACCCCATGTCTATCAACAATGGAATAAATGAGTTGATTACAGGCTGTCATCCAAATGACACACTTCTCAGGGTCCGGACAATAATGTTCACGTACAGAACACACAAGCACAAACACATCTGCAAATACCGTGCTGAGGAGAGGAAGCTAGACACCGTGGTTGAGTTTGTCTTGGGCGATTCCACACTGGGTGACTCTGAGCTAACCACATGCCTCTAGGACCACAAAGGTCCTCAGACACTTGCTCTGACGTTGAATGGCAAGCCAAAACATGTATGTGCAGAGCACGTGCTGGCTGTCACATTGCCTCTGTCCTTGAGGCTAGTGACATGGTTTGCTCACCCTCTGGAGACCTTTTCTGTCACCACATTTAGAGTTTTGCGTATTACTTTATATATGTTGTATTTCAACAACAAAAAAACCCCAAAATACCTCTGTGGGGCCCAGCAGTGAAGACTACTTGTTGATTTTCCTGAGGATGTAATTTTGATTCCCAGCACCCACATGATGGCTCCCGACCATCCATAGCTGGTAATAAAATAAATATTTTTTTAAAAAAAATCTACTTGAATAAAACACTTTGCAGAGGTGTAAGTTACAAAATCAGAACTGACCTCAGGGCCACCCCCCTCTGATATACCACGTTCCCACTGACTCTCTCTGTCTCTCTCTCTGTCTCTCTCTGTCTCTCTCTCTCTCTCTCTCTCTCTCTCTCTCTCTCGGCTGGTAAAATGACAACCTCCAGAACCAAGAGAGGACAACACCTACCTCACCTCCCTGTGTAGACACACAGCTTGCCATGAATTTCTGCAACTATCCTTAAAGCCGATGATAGAATTGTCATTGTTGTTTTAAAGATCCCTTTTATGGCACCAACTAAGAAAAAAAAATCTTAATAAAATTTTACAAGTTGGCTGCCAACAAGAATAAACAGGAGAACACTGTGAGGAATGAATTAGAGGCACTAACGAAATCTTCCCTCAGAACAATAACTCTAAAGTGTACCAGGGTCTGAGGAGGTCGCCATAGATAACTCTCCTGGGGCGTTAGGGAGGAGGAAGGAGATGGTCCCCTTCTGTCATCTTCATTTTGAGGCTTAATATGTCTGCGGATGTGCAGAGAAAGCACAATGTGCGGCCTAGGTTGTGAGTCAAGGTTGGGCTAAGCGAGGCCACTTAAGTTATCTCTGAGGATCCCCAAATTAACCCTCTGTGAACCCAAGGAAGCTATTTCTGCTAACCTATGTGGGAAAAGCTGCTGGAATCCCATCCAGAGTAAGCCAGAATGTCACTTGCCATTAGGTTCAATTGGGAATTTCTTTTTAAATTACAAGATTACTTTTAAACTGTGTACAGGAGCCTGTAACTGCTGTCTGTTGGTGGTCAGTCATCAAGACCGGTTTCACTTCATCCTTGGTCCAGCTTGTCCTTCTAGAGTCTTTTGTTCATTAAGCTTCTGTCTGTCCATTTCCGTATCAGTGAGGAATAGGTTCCACAGCAGACAGGACCCAGCTGTTTGTAGAACCCCACCCCCAATGCCAGCAGGTGGGCAGGCAAACATTCTCCAGGTAAGATCTGGGTGAGGTGTGTGTGTGTGTGTGTGTGTGTGTGTGTGTGTGCGCGCGCGCGCGTGTGCGTGTGTTGCATACATTTGGGCAAGTGGCTTGGATTCTGAAGTCCAAGGACAAGAAATGAGAAGTTTATGAGAGATGAGGATCTAGTGAAACATTGTCCCCTCGACTCCCAGCATCGCTCTCAGCACCACAGTCAGGTGACCAGAGAGTGTTTGCTGTTGTCACTGACTTTACATGACTTTCCCGGCAGGAAATGAACCATCTGAATGCATATTTCCTGTGAGACAGCTCTGCCCATAGGCGTGCTATCAGAGGCTGCTGAGAACTCACGTAAAGAACTGTGTTATTTTCCTGACCGTATGGATGATGAATCTATGCAGAAAACTTGTTAGTAACAGGTCCAGGAAGTAATGCACAGGCGGATCTGGGAAGGATGCCCCTCTCTGCAGCACCTTTGATGGACACACACTCTTTTTTTGGTATGTTAAAGAATTTATTCTCTGTTGGTGGGTAGATGTTATTATTAGGTAATATTTATTGCCTTACCTGAGGGACTGAGATACCTCAAAATAGTCATATCTATATATCTAAAGGTCCCAGGATGGGGCTTGAGTAATGGCCTAGTAATAAAGTGAAATTTCCCCTCCAACTGGAGGACCTGTCCTCGATCTTTAGGATCTCAGAACAAGTCTGTCTTGGGTCTGTGACTGCAGCACTGGTGTGGCAGACAGGAGGATCACTGAGGATCATTGGCCAGGCAGTCTAGACCAATGGTCAAGCTCCAGGATCAGTGAGAGACTTGTCTCAAAAACTAAGGGGAAGAATAACTAAGGTAGATACTCGATGCCAGCCTCTTTCTCCATGCACACAGCGCACACACACACACACACACACACACACACACACACACACACACACACACACAATGCATACACACAGTGTACACACACACAGCGCATATCCAATGCACACACACAGTGCACATACAGTGTACACACAGTACACATACACAGTGTACATGCACACAGTGCACCATACAGTGCACACACAAAAGGTACATGCAGTTCGCACACAGTGTGCACACAGTGTATGCATACAGTGCACACACACAGTGCACACACCCACAGTGCACACACTGTGTGTGTGTGTGTGTGTGTGTGAGAGAGAGAGAGACAGAGACAGAGAGACAGAGACAGAGAAAGAGAAAGAAAGGGAAAGAGAGACACACAGAGTTTTCTTAAAAGATGTAAGAATGGGAAAATTGAATTAAATATTGACTATCTCTTGGTCACATTAAAGCCCTATGGACTTCTATTTTTATCTCCACCTCCATTTTGGTTCCGTCAGACAAGGCAGGCTACTGTGCTGATTCATGAGACTATACAGCAAACAGTTGTAGACAAAACCCTCAGCTTCCAGGAGCAAAAATTTGGTCTTCACTTCATTTTCCTAGAGGGTCTAAAGCGCCCCTGTAGCTCACGTCCCCACTATGAAGACCCAGGACATGTGCTCTATAATAATCATGGTCCCAACACCCCCTGTTGGCATGGTCATAGCACTCCAAAGGTACCCCGGTAGCTTATATTCTCCTCCTTTATATTGTCTAGCATATACTAGGTACACAATTATCCAATTAGGGGGTTATGTTTATTAGCATTGGATTTTAATAGGCTGTCCTACTAATAAGAATAAAAACATCATGTTCATCTTTTAATTACATTTTATTTATTGTGTGTGTGCATATGTGCATGAGTGGTACATGTGCATGCATGGGCATGAATGCATTCATGTGTGTGTGTGTGTGTGTGTGTGTGTGTGTGTGTGTGCGCGCGTGCGCGTGCCTATGTTAACCTAATTGTTTCAATTGACTCCATAGCAAATTCAACTTTTGTAATTGCTTTCCTCTTGATAAAATTACATACATTATTATATATGTGTATATGCATATATGAATGTGTATATGTATGTATATGTGTCAGGGGATGGTAGAAAGAGAACATATGCCATTATCTAATATATATATGTATATACGTACGTGAATGTATATGTGTTATATGTATGTACATATATAATATATATATGTGTGTGTATATACATTATATATGTATATTATATGTATGTACATTATCTAATATATATGTATATACATTATATATGTATATTATATGTATGTACATTATCTAATATATATGTATATACGTACGAGAATGTATATGTGTTATATGTATGTACATGTGTCAGGGGGTGGTAGAAAGAGAACATATGCCATGGTGTACTTGTAGAAGTCAGACAACATAAAACAATCAATCTGGCCTTAATTCAGGTCATCGGACTTGACAGTGTCTTTACCCATCTCTCTAAAACACACACACACACACACACACACACACACACACACACACACACACACCATACACATGGGTATGTGCACGCTCATGCACACGTGCGCACACACCCATTTGATCTGGTAAAAACTTCATTATCACTTTTTTCTAATTTGCATTTCCTTGAATGCTAATGAAAGTGGCCACTTATATATATACACTTGGCTATTTTTGTCTCTTCTGCAGAGAAGTCGCTTTAGATCCTTTGACCATTTAAAACCTGTCGTTACTGGTTTCTTATCAACAAGATGCTTTAGCTCCTTAAAGGTGCTGGATATTGACCCCTTTTTGGGCTTGCGGGTTTGCTAGCGTTCTCTCTCTCTCTCTCTCTCTCTCTCTCTCTCTCTCTCTCTCTCTCAGAGGTTGCCTCTTCACACTGTTAATTGCTCCTCTCCTCCCACCATGGTGGGCCCGTGTGCAGGGGGCCCTTTCATGAAGCCTCATCTGTCTTTCACTTACTTGTTGCCTGTGGTCCTGGGCCCTGCTCAAATGAGACTTGTCAAGGCCAGCGTCAGGAAGTGTTTTTTCTTGTAATTCTATTGCTTCACCATTTAATGTACTCCGAGGTTTTATTTTTTTAAACGTATGATATAAAATAAAGGTCCAATGTGGTTCTCCCACTAGGGGTCCAGTTTCCTCACCACCATTTATTAAAGAGACAATCCATTTCCTTCTTGTGTGTTCTTGGGGGTCTTTCCCAAAACTCAATTAGCTATGCCGGTTGTCTCCTGCCTCTCTGTTCTACACTTCTGCATGGTTGTTTTAAATAACAGAACCGGACTGTTTAAATAACCAGGCTTTGTTTCAAATTTTGAAATAAGGTAGCATCACATGTACAGCTTTGCCCACCTTGCCAAAGACTGCATTGACTATTGGGCATCCTTTGTGTATCCTTATGAGTTACGGGATTGTGTTCCTGGTCTTTTGAAAAAAAAAAGTCATTATAACTTTGATAAGGATTACTTCGAATCTGTAGATTGGCTGGGGATATTTTAACAATGTTAATTTTCCTAGTTCATGAATAGGGATATGATTCCATTTATTTGTGTCTGTTTCAATTTCCTCTGTGGGTGTCTGGCATTTAATATACAGTCTCTACTTTCATGGTATTATGAGGCTTCATGTTGCTTCATGACTGGGGTCTAGTAGGCTGTGTACTTTAGGAATTAAATTATTTATTGATAGCATTATAGAAATATAATTGATTTTTCTGTCCAACAACCTAGACAAACACACTTTTAGAGTTCTAATATATTTCAGATTTTGATTTTTTTTTATTCTAACCAGATTTTTTTCTTTCTTGGGAATGTTAGTGATTAAACCCAGGATTTTGATTATGCCAGACATGTGTGCTGTCGGCCTGACACAAATGAGTCACTTAGGAAGAGGTAACCTCAATGGAAGAACTGTTTCTATCGGGTTAGCCTGTGACTGTGTTTTTAGGCCATTTTCTTGATTACTAATTGATGTAAGATGGGCCTACCTGCTGTGGACAGCGCCATCCATGGTCATGTGGTTCAGGGCTGGGTAAGAACAGTAACTGTGGGCAAGCCAGTGGAAGGCTGCCTTCTCCCACGATCTCTGCTTCAGGTTCCGTCTCCACATTCCTGCTTTAGCTTCCCTTGATGATGATGGGCTGTAAAGTGTATGGTTAAACAAATCCTTTCCTCCTCAAGATTTTTTTTTTTTTTTTAGTCAAAATGTTATCACGGTGCCAGAAAGCAGAGTAGAGCTTTGTTAACCGTGAGTTCTACCCACAGCCCCCAGACTCTCTACATAAAAGAGAACACCCTAGATGATGAAGAACATTTTAAATTATTTATTTCCAATCAAGATCATGTCTTGCCTTACAGTATAAGCACAACATCAAGTACAATGCTAACCCTGAGAGGTGAGCTCCTCTCCTCAGTCTGTCTGACCGTGGGAGAGAGAATTGAGCGTTTAAGATCAGTCTTAGCCACGGACTGTGCATGGATACCCTTTGTCAGGTTGAGGATGCTGCAGCCTCAGTCAGGCTCAGCTCTCTTACCTCCCATCTCTTCTTCATCCTCTGGTACCCGGCATCTTAAACACCATCTGACTTGCCTCTTTTTATCTGTGCTTTGTTTTAGTGAGATAAACCAGGCTCTGCCGATCCACTTTGCCTAAAAGCACAAGTCCCTACGTCTGCTGTAAATTTCCCTCATTAAAACAGAAAGGTTTAAAGTCTTACAGCGTCCACGAGATGGGCCAGCTTATTTTACCACATAGAAGACATTTTTGTTCCTCCTGCAAAAATAAGAATGCACAGGCACAGAGTGCTTGGACCTAATTGATAATATAATCTGGGGTTCAGTGACTAGGCCATTTCTCAGCCATTTGTTACATACAGTTCAGGTCTAGGCTCTGGAGAGAAAGTTTCTGCTGTCCAGTATTAGGGTGATGCAGGAGAAGGTGGGTACCACACAGGCAATGCGGGTGGTGGCACATCAAATGCAGAGATTGCTTGAATCTGAGAGAGAGAGAGAGAGAGAGAGAGAGAGAGAGAGAGAGAGAGAGAGAGAATCTGAATATATAATATATAAATGGCTGTGCCAATGGCCACATTCGCATCTCTCTGAACGGTTTCTCAGAGACACCGATATTTGCATCGGGACCCAGATAATAATCAGATAATGAGAAGGATCCAGTTGCTCCAAGTTTGGAGAAAAGATCACTCTATGCGTTGAACTAGAAGGTTGCCCAAAAAAAGGGACTTAAACGTGACACAGGACTTAGACACCGATTTATGTTCTTCTGTGGGCAGAGGCCAAAAGCTTAATGAGAATTGGATGCAAATTAATATCGGACCCTGGTTGTAAATTATTTATAATTTGGTATTTGGAGATGCGGAATGGTATGAATCAGCATCTTCCCCCAAGCCGGCCGCTTGTTAAACACTTACCAGCACATGGCTCCCTAACCACTTACCAACATCACACTGTGCCTTGAGGACTCTCTACACAATTAGAGCCAAGGTGTCTCCATACATTCAATTAGACCATACCACATCAAGAAAGAGAAAGTGTCAATTATAACTTCGAGATTCCACAGATGGTGGCCACATTTCAGTTATTTATGCCAAAATGTGTAAAAAACAAAAAACCCTCCAAACTTTAACACTGAAGAAATATGGTGTTGCCTCCAGAAACTTCCGTACAGTTTACTCCGTCGTTTACGTCAAACTGCTCTTTCTTATTGCAGAGCACTAAGTTTGGGGTTTTCATTTGTAAGCCACGGCAACTTGATTTTTGGAGGTTAGCAAAAATATTTGAACTTGAGGGGCTCAGTTTGTAACATGAGTCAAGATCTTGGGACTAGAGTGGGCAAACAGGGAGGCAGCTCCCCTCTCAATTCCTTGCACAGAGAGCTCTCTCTGCTTTTGTTGATGCAATCTATTTAGTTATCTGTCATTTCCAACTAGACAACAGTATGCTTGAGGGTTGAGTCCCCACAAGTCTCATTACCTTTAAGTTCCCAGTTCGGAGATAGTTATCTTGTTCATGGAAAGAATCAAGAAGTATAAGTGCAAGAAAACCACATATGAATAAATGTATACATCTGTCCATCATTATCATCTATCTGATATTCCATCATCCTGTCTGCCATTATCAATCGATTATCGTATTTATCCGCTTATCATCAATCAACTCAACCAACCAATCAAGCAGTCTAACTCACTGTGTTAGTTGCATTCCTTGTCGGGACAAAATACTCCTATCAAAACGCTCGAAGGAAGATGTTGGCTCAGGGTTCCAGGGTGTCGTCTGCCAGGATAGACACCTTGTGGCATCAGGAACTTGAGGCATCCGGTCATGTGGCTTCAGAGTTGGGAAGTAGAGAGATAGGATTCCTCATTCTTTTTATTCATTCCAGGACTCCACCAAACCAAATTCAGGGTGGATCTTCCTATCTCAATTAACCCAATCTAGAAACATCCTCAAGGCTCTCTCAGAGGTTTGTCTCCTAGGTAATTCCAGATCCTGTGTTGCAGTAATTAGTTGCGGTTAATTATTTAAAAATACCCTCTGCTCGCTCGCACCGTAGGACCACGTGGCATTAGTGGGCACACTCATCTCAGTGGCGGCCGGTTCTAGGGCACCACGCTGTGCTACCCCTTGCTACTCTCTGGCCTAGATGTTTTCTCCGCCCCCGCAGTCCCAGAGACTGACCTATCTCGGCTCCCTGCCATGGACTCTGCCCACACTCCCACCAACCACCTCCTGGTTCCAGCAATGGCTACCCTCTTGTAGCTCTCTGCTGCTGCTCTGTTTATATTCCCAGCATCCGCCCCCTAATAGTTAGAGTATAAACTCCCAGCAACCTATTAAAAATCAAGACTCAAAAGGCTTATAATTTAGCAATCAGATTTATATGTTACATTCTTAATCCACAACACACAATGCATCAGAGCCAATTGAATAATGATATAAACCACCCACCTAAATAAGACAAATTGACCTATAAAAATCCACGCCTTAAGAAATATTCATAACTACCTGTGGCCATGGAAGGCCACACAGATCTGGGTCGTCCTTCTCTGTCTCCATCTTGGTTCTTTCATTTTTTTTTCCTCTTCTCCCCTGCCTTACAAAACCTTTGTCCCTGCCTTAGATTTTACTGTCCAATTACAGGCCTCACCTTAACTTGGGCCAACCCTCACCTGCATATAGACATCAACCTACAATCCTGACACACACAAAAATACGTTAACCATCACCACTTCCTCCCCTGCATGATCCCCAAGCACACGCCGTCCCTTGCAGGTGGCAATAGGCAAGTGCTACTTATACACAACTTCCATTAAGATGTACAGACTGGAGAAGCTGCCCCCTAGCCTCTTTCCTTCTCCAGCCTCGCCAAAGAGGCCCCATAACCTCACTGATAGGTTGGGTATTTCTACCAGATGAGTTGTGACGTAGTCAAAGTCAATGATATTGAACACATCCTTGGCCGGCTCGCAGAGCATCGGGGCACTCTGACGTGGGTGGATTTGCCCTTTCTTGATCCTCTCTTAAGGACGGAATACAGATGAAAGTCTTCAGTCAGCCTCTGTATCCCCAGGTGCTTAACAAGCTACAATCAAGGCCGAGGAAGCTCTTTACATGTCTCTGTCTCAGACAAAGGAAACTGGCCACTACTCCCCATGCTGGCCAAGCTCATCGCTCTGGATAGATCCATTCGGACATGGTAGCTTCCTTCCTTTCCTTTTTTTTCCAGCAACCAAAAATATCCCCTAGTAGCTCAACAGAGAAGAATAAATTGCCCGTGTGTATTTACACAGAGTAAAAGATGCTTCTCATTGTATTTGAGATTCTGCCTCGCGAAATGACCTCCATTTTCATAATCCTTCATGGACTATCCTGATTTGAAAAGCTTTCTCTCCCTGCTGTTTCTGCTAAAAGGTTTTCTGGTGCAATTCTTGGAAAGTCAAATTCTGCATTTAAATGTTGTATTTCCCCAGATATTACATAGAGGAGGCAATGCTTTTGCTGCTGCCTTTTTTTTTCCCCCTTCTCGGGAAAGTGGCAAGCAATTCTACTCTTCTGCATATGTCGTCAACCAAACCACGAGAGCAGGCATCGGCTTTAATAGCAAAACAATTGTGATTACATCTCGCTCGTAATTGCATTTATTTGCTCGCATGTGTCCAGAGAGGCAAGCATTAGCCAGACCGTGTGGGTATGTGTTTGTACAGGGAAAGGATTGACAATGGGGAAAATAGCTTTCAGCCACTTAGGTTTCTTCTGTCATGGACACTTGCAAGGACTGCCAGAAGTTGCCTAGTTTTTTTCTTTTTCTTTTCCTTTTGTGCTTCTGAAACTGACTGCTTTAGGAAGACAGGGATACCGATTATGGGCAATGGATCTGCATCGGAACATTTGGGTCTGTCTATACAGCAGGATACATATCTATGGTCTTGGGAGGAGGGAGTGGAGTCACCAGATGCCATGGTTCAAAGTAGAATTAGGAGTGGCTACTGCCCTCTCAGAGAAGAGAGAGGGAATACCTCTAGGAATTCAGAAGAAAATACCAGGGTTAGGCATGTGGAGGGATTCCTGATGTGGAATGCGCAGTGTCTCTGAGGAAATGAGACAGCTGTGAAATGACTTTGGCTTTAGAGGAAGCAGAAACATCAGGCTCCTGCCTGGGCCATCTATAGCCCAAAAGCCTTAGGAGATGGAGAAGTTACTTTGTTACAGTCTTTGCTTAGCTCTAGAACAGACCTGCCATGCCGAGCTTGTTGGGCTGCCTCTTATTTATCACACGCACAACTGGGATAGGGTTTCTGCCAGCGGAGACTAGATCTGTCTGTCTTTCTCTCTGCTTGGAGTCTGGCCCAACTCCCAGAGCATCCTATGTACTTAGTGCTTCCTTTACAATAAATACGTGTAAATCACTCAGCAGATGACTCAACAAATAGGACTATGTTCTTTTCTTGCTCCCCTTCCAAAAGATTACTGTGAACCTCCTGGGTTTAAAACATAACTTCCTTATCTAATAGTTAGATTAGATGTCCCAAATAGTAGATAAGATGTTCCCAAAATCAAGGCGTTGCTACAGTTTAGCTTTTTGTAAAGACTCTCTAGAAAAATCAATATTCTTGCCTCTTCCAGCTTCTAGAAGGCACCTGCATTCCCTGGCTCCTTCCCTTTTCTTCATCTCCAAGCTTGGCAGCAGATCATCTTAAGCCTTCTCCTGGCTTCAGTCACAAGGGGACATTGGTATATCTCTTCCACTGTACTATTAACTTCTTGAAAGTTAGATTTTTCTGGTCTTTGAATTCTCAGTGCTGAGCAGAATTCAAGACACACAGTATAAACAGGCTCTTCAGGCTGAATTCATGCGGCAGGTAACTGAGCAAAATGGAACAAGCCATTCAAGGTGTTCAATAAAGTGAACTGAGTGTGAGCCTAGATCATGAGGCCATTAAACTGTGGGAACTGGACAAAGCCATTCATTCACTTCCCATCCTTGGTCCCTGTGTCTCTATGGAAACCATGTGAGATTGTTGTGAGGATTAAAGGTGTGAATTATGGGAATATGTTAGGCAAGTGGAAATGTTTGTCTTAGTGTCCCAAAGCCTTGGAGAGAAGATTTTAACCTTTTATGTTTGTCAGCATTTCAAATCACATTTTCAAAGAAGAGTTCTCAAACTCCATATCCTATACTGACCATATAAATATATAAAGTATATACTATGGGATATATTATATGATGTGTATGCTGATATACATATGCAATGTATACATACATATATGCATACATGCATAGATATATATTTGTATATGTGTACATGTACACATATGGAAATATTATCAAATATACATAATTTATATGCCCGTATAAATATGCATACACATACATAGGTATTCATACATCTACATACATAGATACACATGTCACATATATAAAGAGGCATATGTATGTATATTTGGAACCTATTATGGAATATATAACTGTGACGTAACCAGAATGCAGTTCTCATTTCAATGATTTATTATGCAATTTATCAGTTTTGTGACTTTAGGGTTCTTTTTTTTTCCTCTGTGTAGCCCTGGCTGTCATGAAACTTGCTTTGTAGACCAGGTTGGTCTTGAACTCAGAAATCCACCTGCCTCTGCCTCCCTAGTGGTGAGATTAAAGATGTGTGTCACCACATCTGTCTAGGAAAGGTTCTCACTGCTTCATATCTCTAACAATGGACTGAGAGCAGGTCCCGTTTTGTAATGCTGTAAACATTGACACAATGACAATTGTGTAAACGCTGGATATCATACCTTAAGACAGTGTTCAGCAGCTAACATCAGTCCATCGATTAATCACTGTGTTAATATCACTATGGTCCCCAAACCTCAACAATCTTAGTCTCTTCTAAAAATGTACCTAGCTTTTTTCCCTCTCAGTATGGAAAGTGAGTTTCTGATTGTGTTCTACCTACAGTTGACTGGTGACAGTCACCTCTAGCCTTCGTTTAGAAGAAGTTTGAGGCAGGTGGGCTTAGGGGTATAATCCACTCATGAAGAGATGGTAGCACTCACATCCTTATCTCTATATAATTCTAGGTAAATGGATCCCATGCTACTT
Organism: Rattus norvegicus; assembly: GCF_021556685.1. Lineage (NCBI taxonomy): Eukaryota > Metazoa > Chordata > Mammalia > Rodentia > Muridae > Rattus > Rattus norvegicus. Next base: position 59,346,095 of record NC_141552.1, on the reverse strand, counting down.
TTCCTCATGGTGGGGATACTATATGCCATGCTACCCATCCAAAGTGGACCTACAAGCACAGAAAGTATGAGCCACACGCTGAAACCCTGGAGAGCGCCAGGTACCCTTAAGTACCTTTTCCGTGAGGTGAGTAAGATCGTGTAAGTGTTTTACCTCTACAGGAAGCAAGAAGAAGTCAACTGAAATGAAATGCAAAGGTAAGCACAGGGATCATGGTCAGACTGGGTGATCAGGGTGGACATGTGAGTGCTGCCAGTCAGACTACAATTTGAGAGGAGGGATATGGTATGTGTTAACTGAACACATACATTTTTAATTAAATATTTTAATAAAATATATTAATAATTTTAATTAAAATATTAAATACAGTTATTATTTTTAATTAATATATTCTGTGAAATATATTTTGAGCATGTTTCCCCTTCCTCAGCTTAGATTTGCCCTCTTAGATTCTCCCCGACACCCCTACCAACTTTCTCTCTCTCTTTCAAGAAAACAAAACAAAAGCCAAAAGAAGCCCATAAAAATCAAAGCTAATAAACAAAAGAGCAATAATGATAAAAATGACAATAAAAAGACCCAAAATGAAATAAAATCCCACTTAAAAACATCGAGTTCCTTTTGTACTGGACAACTACTGGACATGGGGCTTGCCCTGGAGTATGGTTGATATACTGACTGACACGCCGTGGTGGGTGACACCCTGTGTTTTCTTCTCTCTCTCTCTGCGCCGTGACTCCAGCTGTCTTGATCCTGTGCAGGTCTCGTTTATGCTGCCACAGTCTCTGCAAATTCATGCGTGCATCAGCCGTGAAAGATACTTTTTGCTTGGAGCTCTGGCTCTTACAATCTTCTCACCTCCTCTTCTGCATAGATCCTTGAGCAATGAGGAACAGGGTTTGAGGAAGGCATTTAGGCCTGAGTGTTCCAAGGCCTCTGCCTCGCTGTATATTATCCAGTTGTGGGTCTCTGTGTTGGTTCCCCTCCGCTGCAGGAGGAAGCTTCTTTGGTGATGGCAGAGTGAGGCACTGATCTATGGGTATAGCAGCGTATCAATAGGGGTCATTGCATTGGTGCATTTTCCTGTAGCATCACGGTATCCATTAGAAATAATAGTAGTAGGCTTCCCCCCAGGCCTGTCTCAGATTCTCGGCCTTTTTAGCAATTCAGGTATGAATTCTGTCTCATAAAGTCTACTCTAAACCCAATTTAAAAAAATAATGTCTGGTTACCCCTATAAGATTTGTGCCACTATTTTTGAGCAGTGTATCTTTAAAGCAGGCCACAGTTGTAGGGCACAGGGTTTGTAACCGCATGGTGTTGGTGATGGCCTTTCTCCTTTGGTAGTGTGCAGAGCACCAGAACTGTGAGTGCTAGTCAATAAGGGTGAAGCTTCTACTTAGGCATCCGCTTGGTTTCTCCCTATCCAAGGACCTAAGTACTGTCTTCAGCGAGAGGGCCTCACCGTAGGCTTTGGAAAGCAGTAATAGCTTTGGCATTGGTCTGTGATATTTGGGGAGCTCCATGGGACCCCTCAGACCAATTAATCAACAACATGTGACCTATTCTTGGAACTTGGGGCTCCAAGAACACTTTAGTGGCATAAAATGTCTGTTTGGGGCACTGTCTCCCCTAAATATTTTGGTGACTCCATCTAGATTCCTTTCATATATGTATATGATTTAGGCAGCTTCTATAGTAGCTGGATCCCATGTCTTTCCCAATGGCTGTTAGTGTTAGTTGCTCCTCCTTTATTCTTCTTTCCCATTTCCCCTCTTTATTTAATGCTATTATTCTAGTTTCCTCTGCACCACTCTGCAACACTGCATTCTATCCCCCTTCCTCGGGAGATTTCTCTTCTTCCTGCTGCTCCCTCACTAGGTACCTTACCTCTGTGTTTATTCAGAGGGTAGCATACAAACTAGATGCATAAAAGCTAACATCCAAATACAAAATAAACATCCAATTGTCTTTGGGGGTGGGGTCTGAGTTACCTCACTCAGGATAATTTTCTTTCCAGCTCCATCCATGTACCTGAAAATTTCATGATTTCATTAACAGCTGAATAATGTTCCATTGTATAAATGTACACATTTCCCTCTCCATTCTCTAGCTGATAGACACCTAGACTGTTTCCAGGTTCTGGCTATTCTGAATAGAGCTGCAGTGAACACGGAAAAGCAAGTTTCTGTGTAGTAGGATGTTGAGTTCTTTGGTTATTTGCCCACAAGTGGTGTAGTTGGGTCTTGAGGTAGATTGATTCCTAGATTCCTGAGTCAACCCACCCTCACACACACACTTGTAGTAAGACACTGAAGAAAGAAATCGAAGAAGCTGCCAGAAGATGGAAAGACCTCCCAGGCTCAGGAATCAGTAGGATCAATCTTGTAAAAGGGGCCATGTAGTAAGAGTTTTAGTTTCTTAAGAGAAACAGCTATAGTATGTGAATGTGTTTTTGTTTTAATCCAAGGTGTGGGATAAGAGACTGCTTCACAGCAGGTGATTATGATTTGCCTCGTGCACTAGCAGGGGTGTAATTTTGACCAGCTGTGGATAGTTTAGTTCTGGGCATTCTGAAGAGGGTGTAAGCGAGGGAGCTCATGGAGAGCTGGGGAGGTTGCTGCTCCCCTTGCTGCCCCTAGTTGCCATTGTTGGAGTTTGCCAAGTGTTCATGAGCAAAGAGACAGGAAGAACTCGGAGATACCCTGATGATGGTGAAGACTGGACTTGCTCCAAGTGGTCTAAAAAGGTCTACATTCCCTTTCCCCTCTAACCTTCTGTCTTTTCTACCTAATGTTGGGGGTTGGAAATAATTAGGGTGGAATAAAGGTTGGAAGGGGGATAGATATAAGAACCCAATAAAATAGACTAAGCAAATATGGCTGGCTATAAGTGGCACCCAGTTGTGGGGCTAGGCAGAATGGGGGTTTGGAAGGGAATGGGGTAGAGAAGGATGGCAGATAATGAAGTAGCAAAAAATAACGCTACAGGCGGGCATTCATACAAATGCAGTCTACAGATTCAGTGCAGTTCCCATCAAAAGTTCAGCATAATTCATTGAAAAAACCTTCATCTTCATATGGAAACACATAAAAACCAGAACAGCTGAAAAACAATTCTGATGAATAAAAGATCCCATGGAGGTATGGCTCTCCGGATTTCATCTGTCTTACAGAGCTATAGTAAGAGAAACATCATGACATTGGCGTGATATTAGACACACTGATTATGGGATAGAATTGAATGTCATAAATTACCTTGTAGCTCTGTAAGACAGAGGTCTAAAATGGGTCCTACTGTACTCCAAAGCAGCACGTAACTGAGATCATCTCCTATTCTGAAGGTTCTAGGAGAGAACTCATTCCACTGCCTTTCGAAGTTTCCAGAAGACTCACCCACTCTACAGCATGCAGCTCCTCCTTCCACCTCTAAAACCGGAAATGATGTCTGGATCTCTCCTATGTATCTCTAATTCTTCTGCCTTCTTGATGCAGGGTGTGTGTGTGTGTGTGTGTGTGTGTGTGTGCACGTGCGTGCATGCACATGTGTACGAATGCCCACGTGCAGATGTGTATACACGTGTGAGGATGCGCATGCACCATGGATGTGGCTGGTTATAAAATACGTTTCTCAGTTATTCTCCATCTTATGTTTTGAGGCAGGGTGTTTCACCGAGCCTGCAGCCAGACCATTCTGCTAATCTGGCTGACTGGGAAGTCTCAGAGATCCTGTCTCTGTACTAAGTTTATAGATGCTTGCCGTTGTGCTCAGCTTCTTTATGTGGGATCTAAGTGATCAGAGCCAGGTCTTCATGCGTACGCACACAGCAAATGCTTTGGCAACTAAGCCACCTCCCAGGTCTCTTTCTGGTACAGGTGCATAACTATGTGATTTGTTCACACTGGCAAGTCTGTTGGCTACATGGTGTCACCTCCTTCTGAATTCTGAGGATGGGGGTATGTAAGTATGTAGTTCTTTGTACCTCATGGTTATGAGATTGTGGGGCAGAGCTCTGAGAGGCACAAGGATTTGCAGAGAACCCAGGCACTCACTAGTGGTAGACCCTTTATTCACAGAGTACACAGGCCGGCCACATCCATACCTCTGTCCTTTAATTCCGTTCCTTCCCCAGAATGTAATAAATTAAACATAGTACAAGATGCAAAAGGGTTACATTGAGACATATACTATTGGAAGGTTTAATTCATTTTTCTAGTGTGTAAGACACAAGGCTATTAAATTTTTAAAGCAGTGGGCTCCTAAACTCTCTTACTTTATGAGGGCTTTCTTCATAAAGATAAATGGTTTCCTTGCCAAATCAAATGCAGATTTGAAACAAATTAAGCTAATGCGTAACGGTACAAGGTAGAACGGGCGAGGGGCGGGGGCTGTTTTATCTTGCATTGTAATAACCATACCCGCCTAAATCAATAGCTGTGGAAAAAAAAGCAATAATATCATGTAACTGCAGGAAATGAAATATAGTGGTTTGGTGGAGGGGGGGGAACAGGCTGTGAAAAGAAAGCGGTTTGTATTAGAATAATGACATTTCATTAAACAGGGAAGGAGTTGGTATTGAAGAGAAGTTCGCGGCAGTAAATTCTATTTCTTATAATAACACTTGAGAGGAGTTAAATTTGGCTGGGTATTGTGATGAAGGATAACGCTGCCCTCTTTTCATGCACTGCACTGTAATTTTATGGTTAAAGAAACCTGAGATATTAAAGAGGCTGTATGACTTTCTAGAGTATGTTCTCATTCTCCTAATCTTTTCCTTAATTTGGTTCAAGGCCCTATAATCTGTCTGACAAGCTGCTGTGTTTTTTGTTTTTTTTTTGTTTGTTTGTTTTGTTTTTTGTTTTTTGGTTGGTTTTTTTTTTTTGTGCTTGGAAAGGAAATTGGTCCTCTTGTTCTTTAGTTTAGTTTATGTTTTGTTTTGTTTGCTCATGAATGAAAGCAAAGGGGTCTTCTCATTTTCTCTTAGGTGGTGGTGGTGGGGGACAGGGTAAGGACAAAGGGATCTGCCATTATGAAAGTGGGTCCCATTAACAGGTACCTGTGAGGCATTCATTCCTATGGATGCCATCTTGCAGCTGACCAATCTGTCATCCCTAGAGTTATTCCTACCCATGAGAAACGCCAGGGTACCCCACACTTTTAGGTTCTACCGTTGCTGTGTCCTCAAGCTGCTCGTACAAAGGGCCACTCCGATGACACCTTTCTTTCCTCCTGACTGGGCTCCAGGTGGACAGTTCCTGCCTATGATCAGCCTTCATGTTCCTGAACTGGACAAGAGCATCTGTGCGCGCATTTTCTTCCTGCCGGAAGAAACAGAGGCATCCTCGCTGTCGAGTACCTGCAGCCTCACGACTGTGCCCCTAAAAGGCTAGGAAGAACAAGAGAGCGGGAAGTTAGGCCACCTCCTCTGGGAAATCTTTCCAGGATCCCAGTTAGATGAGTTAGAGCCTGCATTGTTAGTGTGGCCTCAGAGTGGGAATAGCGTAGTCTTCGTTGAGCTGTCTTATCCCGAGGGAAGGTGCCTTGTCCTGGGAGGAGAAAAACATGTGAGGTAAGGTGCTTACATTCTGGAAAAGAAGCTATTGGAAAACAAGTCACATCTGTGCACCTGGTATCTCTTTCCCCCTAGGTAAACTCCTTTTCCTCTTTGTTTCATGGTCTCCTCACCTGGAAATCGGCATCCAGGGATGCTTGCTATACATCTTAGAAGAGAGGCTGCGAAGACAGCCACCAGCTCAGTGTCTGACTAGCAGACAGCTCAGCGATTGCTTGGGGACAGCCGTTTTCAGCGTTGCTATCTTCATTGACTCTTAATCCTGGGAGTTCTTCTGCCCCGCTCATAAGTGACAGACATGAAGTTTGCAGTACAAAGGGCACATACGAAGTGCTCAGCAAAACCCCATCATCTCTCTCTACATTTCTTATGTGACGTGATGCTTCTGGGGGTAATTGTTAGGTAAAAATGATCCCACTCATGGGCCTGGAGAGGTGGCTTGGGGGTTAAGAGCTATTGCTACTCACTTGGAGGACCTGAACTAGGTTTGCAGAGCACACATACTGGCTGACAACATGTAGCTTCAGCTCCAGGGAATCTGACTCCCTCTTCTGGCTTTTACAGGCATCATGATCACATGCACTGCCCCCCACTCTCCTGTCCCATGCATACACATACATACATAATTAAAAATAAAAATAATTTTTAAAGAGAGATGCTATCGCAGGGTGATGGATAAAATGGGCTGAACTGTGTTGTGGAAGGGGTTTTATGGTTTGTTTAATTCATATGTCTGTCCATAATGCCTCAGAGTTCTCTAGCCCAGATGAGCGCCTCAAGACTCAGAACATGTGAGTCTCCTGAAGTAAGATCGCTTGTAAAATGTTTATTTTTAGACCACCAAGAAGTTTTGCACACACTTTAAAGGAACTTGTACTAATAAGCAAAGGAGAAAATTGTAGATCATATACATAGCATCACATACATACATACATACATACATACATACATACATCCATACATACGTATGTACATACACACAGACACAGTCAGCCATATGTGTGTACATACAGACATGCAGTGCTACATACATATGTACACAAAGACATATGCGTACACAGATACAGACACCAAGATATATGTATAGACACACACATACATACACACATAGTACCACACAATACACACAGAAAGATATACACACAGATATAGAAATACAGACACACACAGAGACATACAGATACTCACAGAGATACAGACATATAGATAAATATATAGACACAACCATGCACACAGGCTCACACACAGACACACACACACACAGACACACACACACCCAGACAGAGCTATACACACCTGTGCACACATACACACACACAGGCACAGACACACAGACACAACCCACACAGCCACACACACGTGCTCCCACACACAGGCATAGTCACACACAGAGACATACAGATACTCACAGAGATACAGACATACAGATACATACAGAGAAAAAACCATGCACATGGGCTCACCCCCAGAGGCACACACACATCCAGACAGAGCTATACACACCTGTGTGTGTGTGCGCGTGCACACACACACACACACACACACACAGGCGCAGACACACAGATACAACCCACACAGCTACACACACAGCCACAACCACACATACATGCTCACACACACACACACACACACACACACACACAGAGTCACACACAGAGACATACAGATACTCAAAGAGATACAGACATACAGACACATATAGAGACACAACCATGCACACAGGCTCATACACACACACACACACACATGCACACAGACAGATACACAGTACACACATAGACACAATCATACACACGAGCTCACACACATAGACATACACAACAGACACACACAAACACACATGCAAACACACACAGAGACACACACACACAGATACAGACACACAGACACAGAGATACATGATAGACACACAGACACAGCTATACAGATCTGTATACACATACAGACACACATATGCACACAGACAGACACACATATAAACACACAGGCATAGCCATACACGTGGGCTCACACATATAGACACACAAGCACACACACACACACACACACACACACAGAGCGTCATGAGAAATACTGAGGAAATGAGCATCATGGATGAAGTGAACACATGTGGAATCTAAGTCAGCGTTCTGCACAGGTTCTTGCACATTCAAGTTTGTGCAACATTGCTCATGACAGCCTAGATGGAGAATCAGCCTAGACGCCCATCCTCAGATGACCACATGGCAGGAATGGGAGAGTCCCATGTAAAGAAGTCTTATCTAGCTGTAAAGAGTGAAACTGTGTCCTTCAGGGAAGTGGATAGAAGTGGAGATTATCATGTTGAACAAAGTAAGTTAAAAAGTATGATATTTGGATTCTAGATTTAAATAAATGAATATCATACTTACATATGACACTCCCCCTCCCTTTCCTTCAGAAAAAGGCAGGTCTTCCAGGGATATCAACCAACCACAGCATACCAAGTTACAATAAGACTAGGCACAACGCCTCATATTAAGGCTGGACAAGGCAACCCAGTAGGAGGAAAAGGGTCCCAAAAGCAGGTAAAAGAGTCAGAGACAGACCCTGTCCCCACTGTTAGGAGTCCCATAAGAACACCAAGCCACACAATCATAACATATATGCATAGGACTTAGATCAGACCCATACATGCTCCCTGGTTGTCAGTTCAGTATCCATGAGCCCCTATGAACCCTGGTTGGTTATTTTGTGGGCCATGTTCTGTGGTGTCCTTGATCCCTCCAGCATCTACAATCCTTCCTTTCCCCTTTCTGCATGATTCTACACTCCCCATGTTTGGTCGTGCATCTGTCCTCTGCTCCCATCAATTTCTGGATGAAACATCTCTGATGAGGATTACACAGGGCCCCAGTCTGAGTGTAACAGAGTATCATCAGAAATCATTTCATTAGCTTTTTATTTTCAGATAGTGTTTGGTTCTGTCAGACTCTGGTTCTTGGCCCTCCAGGCAGTGTCAGGCATGGGATCCCTCTCATGGCATAGTAGATCTCAGGTTGGACCAGTCATTTGTTGGCCACTTCCACAAGTTCTGTGCCAGATTTACACCAGCACATCTTGCAGGCAGAACAAATTGTAGATAGGTTTTGTGGCTGGGTTGGTGCCCCTGTCTCTGCACTGGAAGATTTGTCTGGTTATAGATGATTGCCAGTTTAAGCCTCCTATCTCCCATTACTAGGAGTCTTCACTAGGGTCACCCTTGTGGATTCCTGGGAGTTTCTATTGCACTGGGTTTCTACCTCACCTCCCAAATGCCCCCCTAATTCTAGTCATCTCTACCACTAATCTCTCCCTCCACTCCCCAACCTGATCCCCTGTCCCATCTCCACATACCCTCAATCCACCTGTGAAATCTATTCTATTTCCACTTTCCAGGGAGATCCATCCACCCCACTTTGAGTCCCTCTATAGTTCTTAAGGAGACACCTCTGCTTCCCCTCCCATGACACCACTGTTTGCTCATGGGACCCTATTGATTTGCCCATCAGCCTCATCCACCCTTGCTTCCAGAAGTCTGCCTACCATGATCCCTTCCTCAGTCTGGAATATGGTAACTTGTTCTTGCTACCTGGCATTGACATCATTATACATCTGTGTCCCTCCTGCTCTCTAGAGGCCTGGCATTAGAGACCAGCCAGTCTTTAACCCTCATCTTGAATGGACTCAAAGCTGAGAAGCATGCCAATAATGCCAGTTGGAGGAGAGAAAGAAAGAAACGGAGAAGAGAATGAAGGTGTTATCTTTGGAGGAATTTTAGATAAAGTTGCTTTTATTTTTAAGGTTTTTTTTCCCCTCCCTAAAATATTAAGGTGATTGCATCATATAAAGTAGTTAGGCAGTAACTATGCACGAAGCCAGGTTCTAGTCTTGTTTTCTGGGTGATGGAATGGTGAGGTACTTCAGAAACGTAAACATGGGTTTGTTTGAATCCCTGCACAGCACCTGCTCGCTGGAACAGTTTGTGTTTAAAATACTTATTCAGAGAGACTGGTGAAAGAATCTGAGATAAATGGCAGGAAAGATCTGGTCCATGCAAATCATTCTGTAAGTGGGAACTATCAACATCGCTGTGGTAGGCGCTCTCTCTCTCTCTCTCTCTCTCTCTCTCTCTCTCTCTCTCTCTAATTAAGAGCTGAGCCTTTCTATTCTTCAAGGAACATCACCCAGTTCCAGCAATATCATACAGCAATATCAATAAATCATGGCTTAACATGACTCTCCTCTCAGTAAAATCTTACATGGACTGTGTTCTGGACCAAGACAGATGCTAGCTTTTTGCCCTCATCACAGACAGGTTCATGGCCCCACTGCAGACAGTTAGGGGTCATTCATAGTATTTGGGGAAGGGACAAGGCTGAGCTCATCAGGTAAAACCATCTCCACTGAGAAGGCACAGGACGGGTGTGACCTCAGGAGCTGGGACCATCCGGCTGGTGTACTGTATCAGTTGCCAGTTGCTGCTGTAACACATTCTCAGAATCTTACTCTCTCACCATTCTGAGGTACCTAAGGCCAATGCAAGTGTTACTTTCTTAAAGCAAAGGTGTCTGCTGGTCTGTTTCTTTTGTGACTATCCATGGATAACCCGTTTTTTCTTTTAAACTTTTCCCTGCTTTTAGAACCAGCTTGCATTTCTTAGCTCATAGCATCTTCTAACCTCTTTAAGTCCGGTGGTGGTAGCCTTCTAGCTGAAGCCTTCAGACTGCTACTCTTCAGAGCCTTCATGGCCAATCTGAGTTAACTTCCTCATATCAACAGCCTTGGTCACATTCACAAAGTTTCCCCCTGCATTGAAGGCAGCCATATTCACATTCCGGAGATTGTGACCTAGGGTAGACATCAGCTCACACAGGGACCTCCAGAGGAAGTTTCTAGAAGTTGAGAGTAACTTGGCAAGGGTTTTGGTCATTTTGGAGCATGGGAGTGAGCTTTGTGTCTTCTCTTTTTATCTTGCTTTTCATTAAAGAACACATCTGTCCAACGAAAAGTAATGGCTGCACTGGCTATTACTCCGTTGGGTGTCTTGGATGGGTCACCATTACCTTTTTACATTTATTTATTATGTGTATGTGTGTTATGTGAATTGCATATGGGCACACATGCCATGGTGCGCATGTGGAGGTCGGGACAACTTGTGGGAGTCCGTTCTCCCCTGCGATAATATGGGGTATTGGAGATCAAACTGATGTTTTCAGACTTGGCAGCAAGCCTGTTACTAGCTAAGCCACCTCACCACACAGATCACTCATTATTCTACAAAGTGCCTTAGCACACAGATTTACTCCATCCTCATGATAACACCATTCGTATTCTATTCTAAAACCCATAACTATTGTAAGATGTACCCGCAGGTTGACCTGAGTCTGTCTTGTGTGGACATCAGACTCTTTCCCCACAGGGTGCACAATGTCCATGCAAAGAATTCTCAGCAGAGGACAATGTGACTCACCGGCAGTCAGCCTCCCAGCCAGACATGGACAGACACACACACAAAAAGAGGCAGTCAACACCCGCCCTTTTAGCTTGAGCCTCAGCCCAGTGGGGAGGTCTGGGCTGGCAAGAGTTCACACTAATCTGTTCTCTTCTCTCTCTCTGCCCTCTGTGCAGCAGCTGATGAAGGGCAGGATTTCCCTTCCAGTGTGACATCAAAAGGTTCTGGCCAGGAGTTCCCTGGGCCAGGGTACCATTAGCAGGGGGTATTAACCAAACACACTCCACCCCCTCTGTGCTTGTCAGCGGTGGTTGTGTCTTGGACGCAGCCTCATTCCTTGGACTTAATTAAAACCCAGTTCCCTCTTTTATTCAATTTATGAGGCCTAGCCTGCAGGATTAAGCGATTACAGACAAAAAGCCCCATTTGTGAAACACTCCTAAACTCAAGCTGCTACGATGCTTACTTGTACTCCATTAAATTAATAAGGAATGAATCGGCTGATCCATTATGAATTAAGCGGCGGGGAGTCTGCCTGGTTCATGCTTTCTGCTCCCTCCTTGGAGAACATTTGTGTAAAATGATTATATTCATATTCATTCCGCTGGAATTCTCTAAAAGTGGAACGCATAAATTACTCTAAAGACACAGAGTTTATCTTAAACATTAACTACGAAGGGTGAATTAATAAGACTATTATAAAACCATTAGCATTCAGTGTGTTTACCTACAGCCGCGGTGCACCCCAACCAACTTCAACCCATGGTTGCCATCCGTGTTGGGTGCTCAAACTAGTGGATTTTAGCTTGCAATTCACGTAAACTCTTAACATATCTTTAAATATATATATTTAAATATTAATGCATCTTATACTATTGTATTATATATACTTAAATAATTATAATTATATGCTACATAAATTATACTTCATAAATAGTACTATACATATTTATATATGTATTCTATTAACTTCTTTGATTTTTAGGGGTTTTCTCAGATGTTCTTGGCTCCTAACTCGGCCATGTAACTCTGTCCAAAATTATGATATCTGAAAATCTCTGAATATGACCATTAATCTCTAAAAGTTAGGAATCCAGAGGTTGAGCCTAATCTGGTAAACTGGAGAGCCACACAGGGGTTCCTGAGGAGCCACACAGGGGTTCCTGAGGAGCCACACAGGGGTTCCTGAGGAGCCACACAGGGGTTCCTGAGGAGCCACACAGGGGTTCCTGAGGAGCCACACAGGGGCTCCTCAGTCAGCTGTAGAGAGGGGAACAAAAACAATTCAAAGGAGGGACACTCAGGGACTTTCCAGTTGATCACAAGCTCAGAATGATTTTGATAAGTGAATATGATTTTGCATAAATCAAATGTCATTTTTTTTGATTCAGGTTTTTCCAACCTAGACACCCTGCGATGCTGGACTCAGTCATTTTTGGAGGTAGCCGTGTCTTGCACATCATCGGACGCCCTGCACATCTCCTCGTCCCGTTTATCAGATGCTGATAGCAAAACCTCTCTTCTTCCTCAGCCTTGACAACCAAAATATCTAGATAGAGTCGAATGTTCTAGAAACGGCGAGCAAAGCAGAGACGATAGCAGAACCGCTATCTGGATCTGTGAATCCCTTTAGGACTTGGTCTCCTTACAGTAAAATGGTGGACTTTTAAAAGTTTCCAAAGTCATTCGAAGATAGGGCATCGCTGAGCGTAAACCTGCCTGGAGGGGGGCACACGCTTCTCCCTGCTTATGGCAGTGGGGGTGCAACAGCCAGGGAAGATGAGCGTCTGTGCTACACGGCCTTCATCTCCTTTCCCCATTGCATAGGATCGATTTACCGTTATGGCGTTGAGTGGACAGGAAGCCATGAGGAGGGAATGACAGCTTCCTATATTCTCTCCCCTGTCGGTAGCCAAATCTCCCTGCCAATCAGTTCTCTAACATCACACGATTGACTGCATTCAGGGTGGGCTTTGGACCTGGTGAGGGGTCCTCTCCAGAACATGCCCACAACCCGTGCTTTCTCACACACCACAGCCGCTGAGTGATTCCTGTCAGGAGGCCCCTCATCTTCCAAGTGAGTCTCAAAGACACCCCGATGAACCACTTCGGGAAAATGAAAGGCTGCCTTCCTTAAGTAAAGGCCATCTTTCACATGACCAGCAAGATGGCTTCTGCCTCCCACTCCATACCAGGGCGGCGGGGCCAGGTGAGGAGATCACAAGTCAGGGTAGCAGGTAGGGTACACCACAGGGGTTCAAGGGGGTAGATTTAAAATGTGAGGATTTGCCTCCCTCCTGAAGCTTGGGTTTTCCTGCTTGTGATGGAACTGGCCATTTAATCACATTGCAAAGATGGCATCCTTCTTTAGGGCAGGGAGTGTAGATGGAAGGAGTCAAGGCAATAAGCCCAGTGAAAGACAGCGCTGAGACACAAGAGAAAGCAGAGACCCGAGTGGCCTGACTTGCAAGCCTAGACTCCTGGATTTCAACAGGCAGCTCCCTTCCCACTTTCACATGACTGTGGTTGTTACAACCCAACACAGAGCAGCGCTTCCTGTCAAGATGACACAGCTATAAATTAATTATAAATCAATTTGCTATAAGATCTTGTCTAGAGCCAGAGTTCTGAGATTTCCCCGTTTCTGTTCCTCTTTTCCTTTTAAAAACTACAGGAAGCAAATGTACCCATGTATGTCTTTATTTCTAATTCTTCCTCCTCTCCTTGCTGAGGCAATTGCAACTTTGCCTGGAGTGTTATCAGAATGTTGTGTGTGCACATGCACACAGCATGCACATACACATGCGATGTGTATCCACATTTGCACCCGTGATGGACAGAGGCTGGGTCACTCCCTACTTTAGTCACTGAGGTGTGGTTTCCTGCAAAAACCACAGCTCACACATTTCCCTATTGCAGCTTACTCCAGCGGGCCTCACGACAGGTAGGTCATCAAAGTCTCCCTGGTGGCTGCTAGGTAGGTGCTGGGGATCCAAACTCCAATCCTCATGTCCATGCTTACAAGCACTTCCTACTGGGCCATCTCCCCAGATTGAGTATCTTCAGTTCTGTAAGGGAGACGAGCCAGGCAGATGGATAATCGGCAGCACGTATCCATTGTCACTGGTTAGTTGGTAAAAGATGTGACTGGTCACAGTCTAGTCTGAAGTAATCTTCTCCTGGTGCCTGCTCCTTCATGCAGTGACGAATCTTGCAACTAGACAGGATAGGGTTAAAGTCCAGTCACATCTTACTAAGTTTTCAAGGGCTCAGGAAAATGACTTAAACTATAACTCTTAGTTTTATTATCTGCCCAACAATTTCATAATCTGTGCCCATCGGTGCTACAACGAGTTAAAGTGAGACAGTTTGTTTAATGGAGTTTTTATTAGGTCGCTTATTAAAATGACCACCGTGGACTCCTTACACACCTTTTAAACACAGAACTAAAGTCAGGGAGGCTGTCTCTTCCATGAGGTCCCCAACGCCTTATCCCCAGCCTGGTGGGAGGATTATTGAATTCTTTCTTGAAAGGACTTAACATGTACATATGGAATTGGCAAAAAGTCTGGCTCTTTGGCCCAATTCCAAGCAAAACTAATCATCAGAAACTTCATGCAGATTTACGGTTACTCTTTCTATAACAGGGTTAGGCCCAAGCTGCTGAGACAGAATTAAAAGAGCCGCTGCCAGCAGTGAGGGCTCCGGTCTCCATAAAGAAGCGTTTTCCAGCCTAGCACCTTGTGTGGACACCCTGGCCCCAGGCAGGTTGTAAATTAATGTCAGATGTTAAAGTAACCTCACTCCTCTTTCCTATGATGGCTGTGATGGGCTTTATAAAGGGGCTGTGGGCTCTCATGCAAAGTTAACAAAGAGACATAGACAGGACGCTCTGAAAATACTGCATTGAATTCAAGGTAGGATTTAATTTTACAACAGTATTGGATCTGTGCATAGAGTTGTGTCTCATTGTGAATGGAAGGCTAAGAACACTGGGACTTGGGCCTTCCAGGCAAGGCCTAACCATTCCTAACTAACACACCAAGGATGAACCAATTCTCTTTCTTTCCCAAATGGCTGCTGGGCATCCGGGCAGACCACATCAGCTCCAAGCAGTTGGGAAAACTGACTACGCACTGCTAAGAAGCACAGAGTTTGTTACCAATTCTAAAATATTTAGGATCTTGTTACAGATTTTGAGGTAGGGAGATGGCTTGGTAGGTAAAAGACTTGTGACACAAGCTCAAGTGTGACCTTCAGAGCTCACGTGTAAAAGTTTTGGTATGGTTGTGTGTGCTTACAAGCCCCACTGCTTAGGGAGGGAGGGAGAAAGAGAGAGAGAGAGAGAGAGAGAGAGAGAGAGAGAGAGAGAGAGAGAGAGATGTCTTGGTGACATGTTGGCCTGGCAGCCTAACCCAATCCAGGTCAATGAGAGACTCTGTCTCATTAAACAAGGTGGGAGGACTCTCAACGTTGACCTCTGATCCCTACATACATGCTCCTATGTGGGTACATCCATACAAAATCACAGAATCTACATAAAAACATGCACATGCGTGTGTGCGCGTGCACACACACACACACACACACACACACACACACACACACACACACACCAGTTTTGGCCTCTGTTATAAAGCTGGGTTATCAGGCAACAACACGCTTCTTTTCCAGGCTGGCAGCACTGGGAGAGAACAGTCAGTTGCTTAGCTGCTCCTTGGCTCTGTTCATTGTCACGGACTCCAACACCCCCTTTTGTGAATCCTGGACTCCATGGTGTGGATCGTACTTTGAAATCTGTCTTTTCAAAAAACAAAAAAAAAAAAAAAAAAAAACCAAAAAAACAAAAAGAAAAGAAAAGAAAAGAAAAAAGAAAGAAAGAAAGAAAGTTTTTATGGCTGGGCCTGAGGGAAAAGGCTTGTCACTCCAGCTACCAAACAGGGTGAGAAAGAGAGTCATAAATTTAAGTCTTGTTCAACTTATCTAAAATAAGTTCAATACCACCTTAGCCAACGTGCTAAGACTCTGTCTGAAGAGTGCAAGGCGAAAACAAAGAAGCAAACAAGGCCTGCAGATTTACTTACCTTAGAGCACTTCCCTAGCACGGCGAGACCCTAGGACGAATCGCCATCACCACAGAAACATTTCCTAGGATTGTTTAGGACTGCAAGAGTCGATGTGTGCAGACTGGAATGATAGCGCAAACCCATAATTCTATCACTTAAGAGGTGGAGGCAGGGGGATAAGAAATTCAAGGTCAGCTTTGGAGGCATATATATAATGATCCAAGCAAAATACCCTTGCTAGATTTGCTAGATAGTTCTATTCAGGATCCAACAAATATGCTATTCATCTTTTAACAACTTTAAAATGCCCTTGATTTCATTTACTGGGGATATTGCCCTGCATGTGCAGAGTCCTTCCTGGAACCTGTTGGAGGCAGTAGTGCGCATACACGGAGTGGAAGAGAAGACAACCAATCAAATGGACAGATTCGTGTGAACGTGGTCAACACTCAAGACAGCCCCCAGGTAGTGGTGAATGCAGTCACAAAGAAGAACCGTTTAGGAAGAAGCTAGTTTAAGTTGTACAGATTGATCTAGAAAAGGCCAGGCAGATGTCAGCATGACAGGAGAGCAGTGGGGTGCAGGGGAGGGATACAGAGGGCACACTGCTAAGGAGACAAGGGTGAGATCATCTGAGCTATGGCTCCGTCTCATCGCAGGGACCGCCTGGGCATCTTAAACTTTTAGGACAAAAATAGATGGTGCTGTGAATGGGCGTCCACCTTTACAAAGGTCAGGGGTTTCTGAATATGAAATCAACCTTTGCCCTCTCAAACCCCTCCCACTTCCTGAACCTGCTTATGGTCTCTTTAGATTGCCCCTTCCCTATACAGCCAGTATTCCAAGAGGTGTCGCCGAACCTGCCCTCTGCCCCCTTGTAGGGATCTGTAGGTTCTAAGAGCCAGGCACTGTGCTGTAGGATTTGAAAAAAGAATTTTAGAAGTATGACATCTATGGAGATCACAGACAACACTTCTGCAGCCTGAGGTATTTCATAAACCGCTTACTCCCAATATCTGGGCTCGGGAAAAAAACAAAACAGTGTCTGATATTGTCATTGTAATCACACACCTGCTGATCACCATCCCCTCCCCCAAGATAACCACTAACCCAAATTCTAACCACACAGAGACCTAGTTTTGCCTGCTGGTGAACCTTGGGCAAATGAACGTGTAGTGTTTTACTGGCTTCTTTTGCTTGACATTATGTCTGTGAAACCGGCTTCTAGGTTTGGCTGTTAGTCTCTCTAAAGCCTTCAATTTTGTAACTAATACATTGTACCACTGCTGAAGACAGATAGATGCATACCTTTATAAAGGTCCTTAGTCAGGGTTCCATGGAGGACCAAAACATATTGGATAAATATAAACTGGGGGCTAGATCCTGCTCTGGCTCCTTCCTACGACTTCCTACCCACAGTGAATCATGTGAATTATCTCTACTTCCACATACCCCTGTTACCATGAGGTTCTGCTCAAGTGCTTAGAGCCAGGCAACCCCAGACCAAACCCTTTGAAACCATGACCCATAACAAATTGTTCCTCCTGTAGGTCGCTTCTGTCTTGGGTTTCAACCACACTCCTGAGAGGAAAATTTTATGTTATACCATGTCTCTCCAGGGCCTTAAGATGCGCCTTTATTTTCAAAGACAGGATTTGTAGACACTGATGCATAAGCTCTTCACATTTGAGATGGACCCTATCTCCATGGCTGGTGTCCTTAGACGAGGACTGGAAAATCAGACACTGAAGAAAGAGACCATGTGTGGCTAGAGGTAGCATTTACGGGTGTGTCCACAAGCCAAGGAACACCAAAGACATCCTGAGAGGCCCAGAGATCGGATGGTGTTGCTTCCCTAGCTGCCTCAGAAGGAAACAACCCTGCCAACATGTTGGCTTGGCACTTTGAGCCTCTACAATTCTGAAGGAGTGCTTTCACTTCTAATGAACCACTCAGTTTTGTGGTCATCTGTCGGGGCAGACATCAAGAATCACCACACCTCTGACTGTGTGTTGTGGGGACGCTGAGCCTTTTGAGTGGTCCAGTGACCACAAGTTACTTCGTGGGGGGTTGAAAGACGATGAGGAAGCAGGGGGAGAACCACCAGTGGCTGTGTCTTTATGATCTCTCTCTTCTTCCAAAGGGACCCTCTTTGCCCAAAGGGTACCTAGCCCTCTCACCAGGCTTAGACAGTGCCAGGCTATGTGTTCTTGGTATTTGGAGGTTGTTTCTAGCATCTGCACACACACCCTGTTGCTTTTACTTGCAAGCACGTACCACCACAGTCTCCTATCCCCTTTAGAACCATAAACACTCTAATAGCAGTAACGGGGCCGCCTCCATCATGACCAAACGTGATTACGTTCCACATAAAAATATAAAAGCTCATTTGAGCCGGGGCTCCCTCCAGGCTCATTGCCCGTACTTTTATTGAAAACCCCACATTCCTGACTCCGTGAGCACTGATGTCAGGGCCCACTGAGCTGTATCCCACAGTCTGCTGTAAAGCGCCAGGGCAGCCCAGCGGGGAGACTCCACGAAATCTCCATCTCCACTGTGTTCTGTGGTTTGGAGGCCCATGCTTTCTTCTCCACAAGCCCCTCTGTGCTCAGTGCATGCCTTTTGCTTCTTCTGTACCATATAAGGCCCCCACGGTTAGTCTGTTTCTCCCACTGCCAAATGCTCAAGTCTAGCCATGGGCCAAGGCCTGCAAGTGAACCAGATTCAGAAGAGTCTCTTCCCACTCTTCTCTGTGTCTGTCTGTCTGGATTGTACGTTTGTCCCATACTTCTTGTACACTGGGTCAAGTCTCATCTTTTAAGTGAGGATCCAGGCTCAGTTAATCTCTAACACTCCTTCCCGTCCCTTTCCCTTTGTAGGGTGACTTCCTTAAACATTTACTGCTCTGCTAATACCTGTCCAGCTTCCTTTGTGCACCTCTGTGCCTACCCCAGAGGTCAGCCTGGGCATGCATTTTTCCCAGGATGCTTTGCTGTGACCTCTAGGATTCCTGTGATTCCTCCACCTAGAATTGCTGTGATGCCCTACACCCCACCAACTGTTCACTTCCCTGCACTTTTCTGTATTTATTTTTCTATTCTTCATTCATATATATTTGTTTGTATATGCATGTGCTCCTAGGTGTCTGCAAAGGCCAGGAGAGGGTGTTAGATCCTCTAGAGCTGCAGTTGCAGCCAGTTGCAACTTACCTGACATGCATCCTCTAAAAGAGCAAGGAGCAGTCCTAATCACCCCATCCATCTCCTCAGCCCCTTCCCCATTTTCTCTAGACTTTGACCACTGTGGTGTGCTTGGTAGTGCCTGCTCCATCCATCTCCCCCAAGGACCTGTGGGAGCCTCTGACTGTGGCTGCAGCATCCGTGTTGAATGTTGGGAGAGTAGTTTAACCAACTGCTGAGCAGAGCAAGCCTTCAGGAAAATGGAACCACTGAAAGGAAGAAGAGGAGAGCGAGCCAGAGCGCTCAACTACCAAGATGGAAATACAACAAAAACCCGACTTTAAAGAAGCCCCAGCCAATTCCACCCTACAAACAATCGAGGGAGAAAGCAAATACTCTCTTCCTCACATGCCTTCTTTCACACACAAAGAAGGTGATCTGGGAAGTTTACAGCCATTGCCAAATACGAAGCCAGCAGCAAGGTTTGTCATCTAGACTGGTTAGATGGTGAATCCAAATTTACTATAAGGAATATACCTCTAAAAAGTATTTTTGTCATTTGTTAATATTGCTGTGTGTGTGTGTGTGTGTGTGTGTGTGTGTGTGTGTAAGTGCATCTTGTGCCTCTGAAGGTCAGAAGACAACTTCATGGAGTCAGTCCTCTTCCTGGGTTCCAGAGATAAGTTCATGGTATCAGTCTTGCAAGGCATGTGCTTTACCCCCCACGCCAGCTCTTCAGCCCAAAGAATATGATTTTCAGGAGTGATTTTTCAAGGGTGTAATAGCTGTAAAAGTACAGGACTGGGTGTCCAGCCTCTGGCATATTACCAGCCTGGGAGAAGCTCGTCCCACTCCAGGCTCAGGATGATCATCTGATATGAAGTGGCTAGAGATATTTGGATGCTCAGGTGCCTTTAATGCCAATATAGCTCCCAAAATACTCTGGAATTATGCACAATTTATGGGGAAAAACATATACTTTAAAATTCAGTGATTGAGGCAACAGCTGCCAGTGTGAGATTTCTGTTCTAAACCTTAAAAATAGATTTTACAAAAATACCCGTGTGTGTGTGTGTGTGTGTGTGTGTGTGTGTGTGTATGCGCGCGTGCGCGTGCGTGCACGCGCATGCACATGCATGCATGCATAGGAGCTTGGACTACAGATTGACAACTGTAGCTGTGACCACCTTGAAAACCCACTCTTCCACTCTCAGCCCCTGCATGACTGTCTGGCAGTGCTGCTCCAAGTCAGTCCAGAGGCAGACAAGGGTTCTTTCCAGGAGGCTTTGCTGGTCTACCTGGACACCCAACCTGTCAGCATGCTTTTTTCATTCAAAGAGGCTATCCGCTCAGCATGAGAAGTCACAGATCATCTGGGGTAGGAAGGATGCTGATGGAGCCTTTGTAATGGGGCAGGAAGATGAGGAGGTACCAACGAAGATCCTTGGGTAATTTCTAATAGGAAGGAATGGTTGGTGCTAGCTATAAGAGGGAAAGACGAGAACTGAGTAAGTGGTCAAGGAGCTGTGTTTTGTTTCTTTGGCCAATTGGTTTCTCTAAATTGTATCATTTGTTCGTTCATTGAACACAGACAAATACACACACAAACACACACACACACACACACACACACACACACACACTAAACTCACATAATGTGTGCACATACACCACATTATGTGCCTGATATTACATTTGGCAAAGATAGTGATGGGACTCTCTGGTGGTGAGAGAATATATACATTGGTTAAGAAATGTAGTTGACCAAATCATGACACCCCCCCCCCCCAACATTGACCACATCCCAATCCTCAGATACATGAGAGATGTATCTGACAAGAAGGACTTTGCAAAGGAAGGATCTGCAGATGATGATGGTATGGGGATGTGGGGGGGAGCTTCCTGGGTGATCCTTGTGGGTACAATGATATCAGTAGGACTTTTAAGTTGAAGGAGGTTGAATAGATGAGAAGGAGCCACAAACCAAGAATGGAAGGTGTTCTCTGAGCTGGAGCAGGAAAGGGCAAAGTAACAGAAAGCTCTCTTGTGACTCTAGGAGGAACCAAAGATATAGCCACAGGTTGTATCTCTGGCTTGCAGAGCTACAAGGGAATAACACTCTGTTATTCACAACACAGTGATGCAACATTTAAAAATTGTGGGGAGCGGGTGTAGCGGCAATCCCAAGATGGCGCCCGGGACTGCTGCTGAGTCTTACAACTAGCACCTGAAAGTAAGCCACGCCCCATTGTGAGAGCTGCGTAGGCGCACCATGACGATAGATCAGGCCATGTGACGTGGACCTATGAACGGAGGTTACGCAGACTGGACCGTTGAGGTGGTTGAGGGAGGTTATAAGGGAGTGCGAGGGCTGGATTGAGACATTGTTGCTGCTTGCAGACAAAAGGGTTCCTGAATAAACGGCTTTGAGAAGAACGTTGTGGTGTCACTCCTTTCCTGCTGGTTGGGGTTGGAAGCGACAAAAAATAATTGTTTAAAGCAGTTCTCAGAAGTAAGAGAGTGAGAAAGCCTCCAGTCAGGAGATCAGAAGACCTACTATGTAATGGGAAAGCACGGCTTCAGGGCAGTGGGAAAGGCTCGGAGTGAGGTGGAGAGGTTCCCCCAGAGCTCTGAGAAATCACCCTAAGTGTCTTCAAAGGACGGTATGGGCATGTTTGGGGCAGATGTGGAAGGAAGAAAATTCCATGTGATGCATATTCTCTACGTGAGACCCTAAACAGAGAAGAAACCTGACTTGGTTGAGGAAGTGAAGAAATCCAGCAGGCCTGGTACACAGACTGAGGAAAGAACGATTTCAACCCAGCCTGGAAAATATGAGCAGCGTCAAACGGAGCATTTTTTTTTTTTAAAACACCATAGGAGTCTGTCTCCTTTACCAGGAGAAGGTAGAAATAGTTTGCTTTGTGCCCAAAGCATGGTGAGCTCACTCAGAATGTTGAGCAGCATGAAGCTGTATACAGGAAAGTGACTAAAACATCCATGATTTCAGAAATATGCCTGTCACACCACAGGCTAAGCTTAGAAGCCATGTGGGCTCAAGGCAAGTACATAGGATAACATAGACAGAGGATGTTCCTAGTATCATGGGAGTTAGAAGTCACAGAATTGTCCCAGGAAAGGTACCTTCTTGAAGGGTTCTACATAAGACATGGCTACAGGGAAGAGACTTGACTAGGCATCTGGATGGACTGGTCTAAAATTCCAGGTTGGGAGGTTTGGTGGTCATTCAACCACCACTGGTACAGTGGGAATAGACCTAAGTGGGTAGGGATGAGGTCAACTTAGGAAGCCACTGTGCAGACTTGGGTACCCTTTCTCAAGAGCTCCTTTGGGGAATGAAGGTCACAAGGAACTGTACGGAGAGAAGGAGCCACCCAGAAAATGAACAATAATACTGTTTCCACCCCGACGGCAGGGCGTCCAAATGGAGCTGTTTTATAATCAGAATGCCATGTAGGACCACACCAGGAAAGCAGGCTTGGGGGAAGTCAGGGGAAGAGCATGCCATCAGCGTAGAGAAGATAATTGAATCCGTAGGAGGTCGACTGGGGCTCATTTCAGAGAGCCGCACTAGAGCACATGGCTTCGGCGAAGGCAATACGGCCTTGGGAGAGCGCTGTTCAAAGGGACGTGTTTCTATATTAAGACGCAGTTTACTCTCAGTGAGATGCACAGCTATGCCACGGCCTGGGCATAACCATAAAAGAAATGAAGTATATTTGCCTTGTTAACACAGTTTGTGTTACATATTCATAAACCATTTTCTTGAAACTGCAAGGGAAAAGATTCAATTGTCTTGGAAGCTGATAATGGCCCAACGGCCATCCAGAACTCAGGCAGCATGCTATGGAATTAGCTGCACAATGAATGAAACACAACGCCTATAATAAACCCATTCAGATATAAATTACTGCGGAGTAGATGTAATGTTTGTTAAGCAATAAAGCTTGCCACCTTACACGGGAAATTGAATGAGATTTATCATCAAATATGGTGGAGGATGCTTCAAGGGAATCTACTTCTCTAAACTGGGCTTAATCAAAACAATTCAGAGAGAGCAGGCTTCCAGGAACCGGAAGCCAGGCAAAAAAAAGAACAGCAGCCAGTTCAAAGGGCATGCTGACACCCTGACCCTAAATACCAGGGCTCCCCAGAAATTCCACAGAGGACATTTGCATTTTTCAAAAGGTTCTGTTTTGATCCCACCCCCACTTCCCCTTGGAGAATTACCAGAATGGCTTCAGCTCTGGGAATACATGATTTGACCAATAATTGGCTTCCTGGTTACAGAGGACAATAATTCAATTCAAGGACAGGGAACTTGTCCAAGTGACAGTGGGCTCTGATTCTTTTGGCAATAGTTGAAGTTGGTCCCCAGAGAGGGGGCCCACACTTCCTGATGTTTCACTGGGTCCTTGGAAGCCCAGCACCTCCTCTGCTCAGAAGACCTCCTTCAGTCTTCCACAGGAGAGCATGTGGTCTACTGTCTCTCTTCGCTGGGAGTTTATCTCAGTCTCGAGTTTCTGGGGAAAAATAAAGTGGAACTAAATGAAATAAAACGAGAATTAACTCAGCGTGAGGCAGGCTTTCTGGTATTGTTACTCGAAAATAACTGCAAATATTTTACAGCCTTATGAGTTGAAGCCAATGTTTTGAGTTTACCAAGAACAATGGAAACTACCTTAGGAATGGATTAGAGTCCCCAAGTTAGATTAACAGTTTTTCAGAAGCCAAAAGGAATTTTCTGCATTCTAATAACATTACCCTGCAATCTAATGAAACAATCTCCCTAAACCCGAGTTGTGGAATAAGCTGATTTCCCATACATGGTTAAAACAAAACACTAGCTGGTCAGCCTGCCACTCGGCTCACATACCCCGCTTCAGACTACGACAGTGCCTGACCTAAAGGACTGTGCATTATCAAGATTTAGGAGTGCAGGGTGCCACACCGTTCAGGGAAGAAACCTCCCAATTTATTCGAGAAGGAGCCTTTGCTCCTGTGTAACTCCTGAAGAATCTTTGAATGTGTCTCCAAGTTGTTAGCGATGAATTCAGCTGGGCATTTAAAAAGATCGGAAAAAAAATCAAATGTGTACAATTCTAGCAAATTAACAGCAAAATCCCCGTTTCTGTTCATCCACCCTTTTTTTCAGGATAAAGCAAATGGCAGAGTGCCTAACCAGGAAAGAACGGTAACAGGACAGGATATGGACACTCAGCTGAACCCAGGAGCATCTGCATGGCTGCTAGCTTCTGCTTTGCCATAGTTTCATTTACGGGTGACAACCTTGTTAGCAGAACTGGGGTCACTGGGACTATTTAAAGGTTAAGGAATCAAGGAAGGCTGTGCATCTTTATAAAAATCCTTTCAGGTACCAAAAAAGAAACAAGGCACCCGAACTTCAAGTGATAAAACTGCACTTTTTTTTTTTTTTTGAGAAGTCTGATTAATCCTGCAAAACAGAACATACAAGGCTCAGTCTGTAAAGTACTTGCCGGGCAAGCACAAGGACCTGAGTTTGATCCCTAGTATCCAATATTTAAAAATTCTGGGCATGGCGGTGCTGCTCTGTAACCTCAATGCTGAGGGGATAGAGGTGAGTGGATATCTGGGGCTCAGTGGGCTGCTAGCCTTGCCTACTTGGGGAGTTCTAGGTCAGTGAGAGTCCCTCCCTCAAAAATTAGACCTAAGCAATGACACCTACTCTTTCTTTCTTCCTTCCTTCCTTCCTTCCCTTCTTTCTTTCTTTCTTTCTTTCTTTCTTTCTTTCTTTCTTTCCTTCTTTCTTTCTTTCTTCTTTCTTTCTTCCTTTCTTTTTTTGCATCTTCTGTATTTATTTTTATTGGACAGTTCATGTATTTACATTTCAAATGTTATCCCCTTTCCTGGTTCTCCCCTCTCCCATTCCCCTTACCCCAACTTCTAACAAAGTGCTCCCACTCCCACTCCCCCACTCCCACCTCAACACCCTGGCATTCCCCTGCATGGGGAAAATGAGCCTTCACAGGACCAAGGGCTTCCCCTTCTATTGATGCCAGACAATGCCGTCCTCTGCTACATATGCAGCTGGAGCCATGGGTGAACTGTTCAGTTGGTGGTTTAGTCTCTGGGAGCTCTGGGTGTGGGGGAATCTGGTTGGTTGATATTGTTGTTCTTCCTATGCGAACCCCTTCAGCTCTTTCAGTCGTTTCTCTAACTCCTCCTTCGTGCTTCCTGAGCTCAGTCTGATAGTCAGCTGCAAGCATC
The DNA here is from genome assembly GCF_021556685.1 of Rattus norvegicus. Lineage (NCBI taxonomy): Eukaryota > Metazoa > Chordata > Mammalia > Rodentia > Muridae > Rattus > Rattus norvegicus. Next base: position 59,320,556 of record NC_141552.1, on the reverse strand, counting down.
TTAATTTTGCAGTAGGGCTCTGAGCCTCTCAGGGGACACCCATGTCAGACTCCTGTCAGCAAGCACTTCTTGGCATCAGCAATAGTGACTGGGTTTGGTGACTGTATGTGGGATGGATACAGTCTCTGGATGGTCTTTCCTTCAGTCCCTGCTTCACTGTTTGTCACTGCACACCTACTACTGCTGTTCTTTGGCTTTAGCATGTGTTTATGTGCATATGCACACCACACACATGCACACATGCATGCACGCATGCGCACCACACCAAGTCCTTGTATCTCTTTCCTTGCCACTATCTTGTAGAGTCTCTAGAATGGAAAAAGAATGAAAGTTTCCATGGGTCAAGGACCAGGCTTGCAGAGTGTCTTTTTATATCTCTAAACCAATATTTCCCCACAGCCAGCTATACACTTTGCTTCATTGATCTGGGTTTGTTACTCGGCCACCACTGCTTGGGAAGTGGCCAGAATGCAGGGACTATAGACAGGGTCAGATGAGGCAACCACTGATGCCCACCACACTCAGACATGCGTAAATATTTGTATGAGTTTGCATTGTTCACTGGTTCTCAGGGACCCAAGGAAACGGCTTTCCAAACCGGTGTTCATTCACAACTATATATGCGAATTATAACTGCAACATTTCCCTTTCTTTTGGCTCAGAATTATACCTCTCAATTATACCTTTGTTAAGCCACTTTCAGGAGAAAGTGATATTACACATGAATTACATAAATGTGAGTTTGCCCAACTGACACCTTTTGGATAATAGAAATTAGACTGCACTTGATATAAATTGGACAGACCCACACATTGTAGGTTTCCAAGAGCTGGTTTATGGCTCTGAATTAGCTTAATCAATATGGATAATTTAGTGTAATTTCTGGACCATTTGGCCTTTATGGAAAGACTTAGTGAGGCAGCTGCTAGCCCTGGTGTTTTGAGCCTTCTAAGTGCCAAGGCTCGGCTTCCAGTTGAAAGCTCTGGTGTGCTTTGTATTCCTCTCTGAAGTGAGCATTCTATGGTCTTTACTCTCTTGTGCACTATTGATCCGTTAATCAGCGTGGTTCTGCTGCGTAACCTGGACACCAGTCATTTCTCCTCACCTCAGAGAAGTCTGAGAATCTGAGCTGTGAGCCTCAGAGTCCCAGAGAAAGGCAAAGGATGGGACTTCCCTTTGAAAAACTTCTTTTACAACCTCTGTCTCTGCTATGGACACAGCCAGGCCAATGGCTCACGGGAGCCATAGTCCACAGCACAGACTCTGCACCCAGCATGTCTTTGGAGGGAGCTGAAAAGAAACACTGCAGCAAGTGACCCTTGCTGCCAAGACAACATTTGCTCTAAGGCAATCTCCAGGGAGATGGTCCCAAGCACTAAGTCCAAACAAAGGCACCTGTTGCGTAGAGACTGCATTTTAGTTACCTATGACAAAACCCACCACTCTTAAATGTGGTCACTTAGTAAAAGCACTATGCACTGGCTCAGAGGTCTGCAGCTTCAAGATTGGGTGGAGGTGACTGGTTTCTGTCCTGGGTTTCCTCCCAGGGCACACTCATGTGCACATGCTACTGGCAAAGGTGGGGAGAGGTTTTGTTGGCGGGGGAATGACTTGTCTTCTGTGTCCTATCTGAAGGCCTTTGCATAGATGACTGCCAAGAGAATGATGTAGCAACCACTAGATTCTAGGACTCACACACATTGGTCCTAGCTGACCTAGGTCGTAAAATAAACCCCCATTCTTCATGATGACTGTGGTACATGCTCATGGGGTTGTGGAAAGTGGTGATAGTCTTTGCAGCCCATCTGTGTATCTTGAATCATCTCCTTAGAGATTATGGATCTCTTCCGGGTGGGTTCTTGTTTTCCCAGAAACCCACACAAGAACCCACATGAAGCATGGGGAGAGGAAAAGGTTTCAGTACAAGGGAAGTAGACATGCTTTTCCTGGTCTTTCTTACTCTCTTTCAAATCTTGCTCAAGTCACCCAGTGCCTTAGGCATTGGGTGTTGCCTTCAGTCCAATGACAGTAAGAACAACTTCCTTCTAATTGGCTAAAAGGCAACTTACAGGGTTCATCCATATGAACTTTAAAGGTAGAGCTTTCTACATGGTCAAGAATCAGTTACATTGATTCTCTCTGCCCCTCCTCTATCCTGAGAGAGTTCAAGAAGAGGGCTAGTGCTTTTTATCTATGCACTCTTAGGATCCTGGAAAGCATGCATGATATACATGCTCAGCAAATATAGAATGCATGAGTGAACCAGTGAATGAATGAATGAATGAATGAATGAATGAGGAGAAACTGAAACTATCATTGTATCTAGTTTTATATCCACTTGACAAGTTATTTAAATTCAACAAATGAAGGATTAAGGCAGTATGTCATCGTTCCCCCCGACCCTTCACCCTCCCTCATTTATTTATTCAGCAAATATTTATTGAGCATCTGTTATGGGTATGGTATTCCATTGGGTTCTAGGAGTTATGTGGCAAGATAAGTCATGCATAATCTCTTCCCTTATATTCTAGTGATAGGAGGACAAAAAAATATAAACAAGTGAGAAGTAACCTGTGCATAACACCAGCTAGTTATGGAAGGAAAAAGCTATGTGTTAGGATGTACACTGAACCATGGAGGTAAATTTGGGTTGGCTAATCAAAGTCTGAAACCTTGAGTTTTTCTGCAGAGACTTCTCAGAGGAGAAAAGTGTGTCATCATGTGTCCTCAGAAGAGCGGAGATCAAGAAGGAAGATTGTGGTGACAAATCAGGTAGTAGTTTGCCAACACCCAAGGTGCTCTGCACTTGAACCTTGGGGAGCAATAGGCCGGAAAGATAGGCCGGGGGCTCAACTGGAGTAGCCCCGTATGATCAAAATTCTATACCAAGTGGAAACCTTTGATGGAGCTTTTAAGAAAAACAATCGAAGATAGTTCCCTTTCTGGGGACTTCATGCTTGGATTATCCATTTGCTGACAGTCACCCAGTGAAGCAGCTATCACCGTGCACACATGGGGACTGGGAAATGAAGCATGAGGTATGTGTCGCTCAGCATACGAATGATGGCCCATGCCTGGGGAGGATCCTGTTCTGTTAACATCAAGACTTAGGCTAACTTCCTGGAGAGAAGTACGGATTGTGTTTGCCTCGAGAACAAATTGATAACGACGCCTGCCCACCTCAGCAGCAATCTCAATGTAGGTGAAATTACAGCCTTTGGTTTTCACCGGAACCCAAGGACTCACTACCACCGGCTCCTCCTTTTCCACACAAACATTGTGATTCCCAGAGGTGAAGGGCGCAGGCGAGGCAACACAGCTGGAAATTTGAGTCAGATGCCTGTACCCCCCTCTCTTTAGACTTTATCAGAATTCTCCTCATCTCCTCCCTTCTCAGAAGCCTCACAGACAGCTCAGATAGATGGGGACTGAGCCCGGATGATAAGTTAGATGATGTTCTCCAGAACTTTTGGAAATCACAGGGTGGGAGAGCCTTGCTGGTCTCCCAACAATGCTCCTAATGAGCAATTTAGCACCACGGGCTGCACATGTGCGGATCCGAAGCACAGGCTGTCTGCCGCACATTTGTGTCCTTGTTTGGTGTCTGCATGCAACTCAAGATTTCCAAATGCCACCAGAGGAAGCAGATGAGTGGTTTCCCTCCGGCTTTACAGACTCAGGGCTGAGGCATGCTGAATGCTGGCCGAGAGTCACACGGCACGGCGCGCTGATGAGCATTTCAGAGCACTGAGAGTGGCAAGTGCTGTTTATCCAAATAGTAAAGGGTCTGACCCTCAGCTGAAGCCAGCATTTTGACTATGTTCAGTTAGGCCTCAGCAACTATCTCTTTCGTGTGTTGAACAAATATAGAGCACCTATGAATGTTCTGAATCTCTGTTAGATAAGTATAGGCGTGTAGGGAGAAACAAGAGAGTCGTAACCCTTATCAAAGTGTCCTGTTGTCACCTAGCCATTGCCCTCCTTCCTGTCTTCCCTTCAACCTCGGTATGCCCTGAGCCAAGCCTGATATAATCCACCTGATTTGAACACTGGCTCAGTATGATCTTGGACATACAGCCCCTCTGCTTTCTCACCGGTGGAAGTCTGAGGCTGGTACATTGTACACCAGAGTGGGTAAACGAGGGAATTATTGTGTGAATGCAATACAATTAGTTAAGGGACTTCCTGTGGTACTTGGGTGATCCACAACATCCACGATGTCCGGTTAAAACGTAGCTTTCCCAAGACTCCTTTCTGGAAAAGTCTGATCCAGTGCTCGTGGGACTGGGGGCCTTGCTGCCCCCAATATCCTAGGTGCTAGATTATAGGTGAATCTGGGAAACATGGACTTTCCTCACACTGACTGACTTGGGTAATGTTAAGATGCAGCAGTCTGGGCTGCATTCAGATGCTGAGTGCAAAAGAGTGGAGTCGGACATAATGCTCATAAGCTCTCTGGTGTTCCTATATAGACAGGGAGAGTGTCCACTCTGTGATGCTTAGCACAATTCCTGGACCAGAGAAACCTGTAATAATTGTAGTTTTTGAACCTTTTATGAAGCTACTCACATATAGGAAGGATGACAGAAACACTCAGAATTATGTATCCTGTTTTACATTTAGAATCTCTAACCCTTAAACATCTATTTTATTTTCCATTTATTTCTTTGTTGGAGGGAACAGGGCTATGCTATGGCACACATGTAGAAGTCAGACAACTTGTGGAATAAATTCTCCCCTTTTCATATGTGGGTCCTGGGGATCAAATTCATGTCTCCAGCCCTCCCTTTCCCTTCCCTAAAGCTCTCAGAAAGCATCTTTGTTTCTTTCCTTTCTTTGCTACAGTCTCTCACAGATATACCTAATGGTTTGGGTATACAATGGGCACTGGCAGAACCCTGTTGACCCAGTCACTTAGTGAACAGTACTAATACTGCAGGCACGGTATAACCATTTTTCAACAGATAGGTGCAATCTTGTGGAATGAGTGAGGACAGAGCTGGACCCAGAGAAGCAAGGAGAAAAAGAGCATTTGAAAACTTCAGGGGACTTTCAAGTACACAGTGGAAGAAAGATTGGAGCTTTGTCCATGGGAGTGAGAGAGGGTATTTCTGGCGGGAAAAATTGCTCGAATGAATTTAGAGAAGATACTATTAAGTGTAGAATTTTAAAAAAAGAAAGAAAAAGAAAAAGCAAAGATTTGGACAGAGCACGGGATGAGGGAGACAGAAGAGAGGCCGAAGCTGGCAGAAGATGTTACTCTGAGCAATGATCATCTTGGCGGTTGAGAGGAGCAAAGTTTGCAGAGTGCATGAAACTTGATATCACAAGGAGGGCTCTTGCCAAAGCCTTTCCTTCTTAAATAGAGGACTGACGTACAGGCTTACCACAGACAAACAGCCAACTTTGAGGTCAGGACACAAAGTACATAAATACACCGCATGCCTTCTAGTCCTCTGGAAAGAGGGCAGGCCACAAATTTGCATCTGGCTGTTCTGGCAGTCTGGTCACAGAATGGCACGTGATCCACGGAGGTTATCAAAGCAAAACAGAATGGCCGGCCGCTCTGGAGATGCCAACTTGTACTGCTACTGAGCATAAAGGATAAATCTACCCTGTGGTTCTGTAAGCAAGAAATCTGCCCATGGCTGGAGGGCAATTTCAGCAGTAAAGACCACAGTGTTGATGGGCCCAGTCTCTAAGTGTTAACAGGGGAGACTGCACCAATGGCTAGCCCACGACACCCTAATCTTTCAGAATTTGGACTCTCACTTTTTAATGTTTGGAAGCATTTGCTTCTGCTGTCATGTACTATGTCACATTCACTCCCTAAAAGCAATGGCTGCCTTGTTTAAGGAGGTCTAAGAAGCAGCTCCTGCAAAATTTCATTGTCTTTCTGGTGATGTAAACACAGGACCGGGATTTCAAATATGCATCTCTCAATTCACTCTCATTCTTTAAGCATTTATAATGACATGCCAATAATTGCCACAGTTGATTAGACAGATTCCTGCTAATGACATATTAAACAGGACAGTAGCCCAGCCTTCTCCCTTGAAGATTTGATTCTGCTTTAAAGATTCGACGTGCTGGGATGGTACTGAGCCATGGCGACTCATGTTTGAAGTTTTCCAGTGCTTATCTCCTGTTGTAGTATGAAGTCATCCCAGAGTGACCGGATAGTGACACCTTGGTGTGTGCCCCTATCGGTCAGCGAATTGTCCCATGGATAGGTCATCTGTTCGTTTAAAGCAAAGCCTGGGACCAGATTCAAGCATCGAGCATTGTCCGTCCCATTTCCTGTCTTGCATATCTGCATTCTGTAGTGTTTCCTCTTAGCTCAACCCTAGATGGTATCTCTTTGCAGCCACTAACTCAGCCGTATGTTAATCGAATTAGTTAGTCAGCCATCCAGGGATGAACAATAATAGATTAGTGTTGGAATAGTGGAGCTGAGATGGTATCACACGATGGGTAGTGGTAATGTTTCTGTGATTGAGAGTGGATTGGATTGAAGACCCGGGCTCTGGTTCACTGAACAGAAGCTGAACTTACATGTCGGATCAGTTGTCTAGTGGGAACCAGACTCTGTTCTCACTTTTAGGCACTGCTTTGGTCTTGGTTTGTTTTACATTGTCATACAGACCATTTGGATAAAAGCAACTTGGGAAGGAAAGAGTCCATTTCAGCTTGCAGTTGTAGTTCATCACAAAGGGAAGTCAGAGCAGCATCACAAAGGCAGAAGTCATGGGTGAATACAGTTTCCCTGCTTGTCCTCCAGAGATTGCTCAACCTGCTTGCTTACAGCACTTGGACAAGGGTAGCACTGCCCACAGTGATCTGGACCCTCCCACATCAACCATCAGTCAAGAATGCTTGCTTACAAACAACCTGTTGAAAGCACTCCCTTCATTGAGAGTTCTTCTTCCTGTATATGTCTAGGCTTATAAAAGCAACCAGCATGGCCTTTTCTCAACAGGATTGTAGTATACTTTTTATGATCTTTGTTATGACTGGTGTCTTGACTTACATGTCCTCTAATGGCCAGCATGGTATCATAGAAAGGATGATAATGTGCTAATGTGATTTGTAAATCCATGTTTTCCAACTCCCAGAATTCCTGTAACACTTATGCTATTGCTTTGCACAAAGAGGCCATCTCTGTGCAGGGATCCTTTTGAATCCCCCAAAAGGTCCCACTGTCCCCATTGATTTACTACAGCCCTTCTTTGCATCAGGACAAGGACTACACATAGGAGGCACTCAGTACAGTCTTCTAAAATGACTCAATGAGCAGAGTGTGGTTCTATATTTCTATAATTTCAGCTCTTAGATGAGGTCGAGTGGGAGGATAAGAAGTTCAGCGTTAGTCACAGCTACATTGAGAATTCAAGGGCAGCTTAGATTGTATGAGGTCAGAAAGACAACAACAAAACAAAGAGTAACAACAAAACACAAAAACTACCCAAAGGATGAATGACCATAAATGTACATGGGGAGTCATGGATGTTTAAATAGGAATACTTACTTGGGAATAAGGAGGACTTGACCCTTGTCTGCTTACAGCATGGTGGGACGCATTGGTAATACAGATACTGATATCAGAAATCTTCCAAAACTACCTCCAATGTCTTCCATACCTTCAAAGGGCTGCAGGAGACTTCTTGAGGCAGAATATCAGAGCCTTCACTCTTCAGACTCAACTCTGTTTGCAGATTGTGCTGGGGAAGGCCGAACTGTGCTGGCCTCATTCACATAAGGAATCATAATGGGTTGTATGATCCATGGGTTACTGTGCAATGTTTCTACATAGTAATTCTGTGGAGTTCTTGAGCTATCTTTACCAAACTGAGACTCAGAATCAGGGCCATTCCAGGTTTTAGAGTGACCTAGTTCAGATGAGTCCTTTGGTCCTCTCAGCTCTGTGACTCCACCAATGGGGCCCAGGCAGTTTCAACTTCATCTCTTAGCTGAACTTTTGTTTTTTTTCAATAATCATATAATCAACCTACTGGGCAACCTCACTGAGAGAAGTCATGGACTAACATGTTCAGGGTCACAAACTATAAACCAATAAATTACGTTTTCGTTATATTTTGTCAGAGTCCCTCTTTGATAAGTAAAGGAAGTCATGCTGTTCTCACAGTGACAACTGTCACAATCTAGATTTCAGATTTTTAGAAAACTGAATGTAACCAAATCTCTCTCTCTCTCTCTCTCTCTCTCTCTCTCTCTCTCTCTCTCTCTCGTATTAGTTTCCCCAAATGCAATTCCAATTTCATCAACCCTCAACCCTAGAAGCACGTTATTATTTTATTTTTGTGGTCAGCTTAAGTTCGCCTTCAGCCTTTACCACTTGTCTCCTCAGCTCCCACACCCTGGAACCAAGTGTCATGATACCTTGCTTTGTATCACAGACAGGGAGGGCCCTGAAATACTGGACATGGCATCAGTGAAACCCACAGCAGTATCTCAGAGGAATCCAAAGAAACAGATTGTCTTCCAGGGGCACAAATCACCAAGGCTTTCCAAAAATAACTGCTGCTTTGTCTAATGCAGATTTATAACTGGGCTCCTAATAAAGCTTTATTTCCCTCACATTGTGGTGTTTAAGAGCGCATGCTATAACGCTGTTGACTAATGTTGCTATTTATTTCTATTCGAGGCCTCAGGCAGTGGAACTGTAACAGGAGAGCTTAGCAGGAGTGATCCTGAAAGATATTAAGTGTGAACGAATGCACAACGAGATTGTGATGGGCTAGATTCTCCATCCCAGAAAGAGAGCGAAGTTTCCCTCAATCTTCCCTACCTCCCTATAACTTGTAACAACATAGCCAGGCTAGGTGGAACTGCCATGTTATCTCATCCACTCGGAGGCTGAGAGGCAGGAGGATTGCAATTTCGAGGTCTGAATGCACAGTACAGTGAGTTTAAGAACATCCTAGGAAACTTAGTGAAAGCCTGCCTCGAGCTAAAAAAAAAAAAAAAAAGTAAAAAAGAGACTGGGTTTTGCATTATTTCCATCTCCCCTTGCATCATCTGGAACATGGTGAGGAGGAATGCAGTGAACTCTGACCTCTGGACATGGAGAACTCTGACCTCTGGACATGGCATGGGTATTGTTCTTACGAATTCACAGCAGCTATAGTTACCCGCACAAGACCCATATAAGAAGAGTCCAGCCGAAATTTCAGCGTGGAGGAGGGGAGGAGCTCCTGAGTCCAACTCTAATTCCTGTCCATTCTGAGATTGCTGACAATATACACTGTGTGACAAGCTGGTCTCCAGCCCCTGCTGCCATGCCTTCCCTTCATTGCTGGGGTGAATCTCCCAAAAGTGGAAGTCAGATAAACACTTCTACCCTTTAATTGACTCTTATCAGGCATTTTGTGGCAGCAACAAGGAAAGTGACCAATAAAGCAAGTCAAGCCTACCTTGTCTCTGTTATTCACAGTTTTAGCTGGTTTCAACCTGGAAGCCACACCCTTTCATAATCCAGCACCTTCACGTATCTGTTTTCCCAGATGGGTCATGAATATCTAAGGATAATTCTCTGAGCCCTGGGTCCACCGTGTTAGCTGTTGAAGGCAACCTTGATTGAAAATGAGTGGGGAGAGTCTTTACTTGTCTACTCCAAGCCGATGGGAATTCAAGAAATTGAAAAAAGAAATGCATCTGTGTTGTGGTATATTTAACACTTGGCCTTGTCCCACGGATCCCCATGCTGCTGCTGTTTCTCTGTCAGCCGCTTTCACACACTGTCCCTTCGGTGGGTTGTTACCATGCCTGTTACCGTCGCATTCCATGGGCTATGCTAGTGTGGCCCCACACCATCCTAGCCCCAAGCATTCTATAGCTTAGCATGGCTTCTTGTAATGAAGGAAATGTGTCACACTCCCAACAATCTAGTAAAGATATAACTCAACAGACTTTAGCCCAGCAACCAGATTTATGTGTTAAATGCTCAATATACAATACATTCACACAATTAACTTACAACCAAATGATAAGGATATAAACTGATCACCTAGATAAGATATAGTTTGCCCATCTAGACATACAAAATCCTGTACACATCCATCCCTTAAGAATAATCATAATAACCTGTATCTATGTAAGGATGCATGAAGATTGTTTATATCTGTTTCCATGTTGGTTCTCCTGCTGCTCGCTCGCTCGCTCACGCTCTCTCTCTCTCTCTCTCTCTCTCTCTCTCTCTCTCTCTCTCTCTCTCCAGTCTCTTCCTCCTCTAAAACTTTTCTCCTGCCCATCCTTCCTTCTCGTCCAGTGACAGGCCTTATTCTATCCTGTACCTACCTCCACCTGCATAAGGACATCAACCTACACACCTGTCTCGGGGTCTACGCCATTCAACAAGGTGTGAAGGGTGGGAGGGATAAGCTCTTTGACTTCATGCTGGCTGTTACTTTTAGTCTTTTCAAGGATTCCATTTCAGATTCAAGATGAGTTTTTTCCCCCTTTCCTTCTAGATTATGAATTGAAAAACTGTGTCTTGGAAATTAAATGTGGCCCTTGCTTTGTATTTGCAAAAACGTTTGACCAGAACACAACCCTAGCGCACATTTGACAGTATCGTCAGCTGCTGGGTTTTGTGCCTGAACAACATTTGGGTTAGTGTGGGGGGGTTGTCATCCTCTTCGAAGCCTACATTTCTAAGCTATGAACTCTCCGGTGCTTTCTATAAAATGTTTCCATAATCTTTCTATCCTTAGCTTACTTCAAGCATCACCCACAGGTGGTTTGTTCCTCTAAATTAGCAATTTCCCTTTTTCTTTCAGCCTTTCCCTCCTACGCTTCCTGCATCTTGTCTTCAAATACCAATTCATTCTCAAACACTTATAGGGAAACTTTTTATCCAGGTGCAAACTTGGTTTTGTTTGTCTTTTTCATTATCTTCAGCTGGCGATGACGTTCCGTCTCTAAATCTATTCCCTCAATTCTTGAATGTTGTCAATTCCTATGTATAGGGCTTTGTAGTTTTTCAAAGATGTTCGTTGTCACTGCAGGGTTGAACTTTGGAAGCAGAAGAAAGAGTCGCTCTGGTACCTATAACTGTGGAAAACAGAAAATATGGGTACATGGTTGCCACAAAACACCACCCAAGAAATGTTCCTGGCCTTCCTCATCTGCCTCTATGTCCTCAGTATAACTAAGTACCAACCATTCCAATGTGCTTACCCATCCCAGTGATCCTAACCAGTGTGACTAACCTCTGTTGCGAACCTGGGATTGTAGAATTTCCCGGAATTTTGGACTTCCAATGGGAAAACAAGCACAGTAGTAAGGGGGATGGAAGGAAGTGGTTGTGCTAAACTATTACTCTTGGCTCTCACCAGTCATTGGGTCAGAGAATTCTCATTTATCCCATCCTGGAGATTGGGTCCGCTGAGAGGTCTCACACCTCCTTACTTCAAGTTAGAACAAAATAATTAGTGGTCTCCAAAGTCAACTAGGAACCAAGGTGTCTCTCTTATTTCTGATCTATCCTAAGACTCTTTCCCTCCCTTGTTCATCTTTCTTCATAGTTGGAACCAAATGCAAAAGTATTGTCAGGTTTCAAATGTAAAGGGATGAAAGGAAGGAAAAACATGCTGGTGTACGAGTTACCGTTGGCTCTGTTGAAGAGTGAATAGGCAGAAAACTCAATGTAAACTCAAAACAACAAGGCAGAGGGAGTTCAGACCAATTGATGCTTAATAAGAGCTGGGAATTCAGTTAAGATGTTGTCTTCTTTGCAACATATGAGCTGGTCTGATTTGAAGTCTTGGGAAGCTTCCAAATGATTAGTATAGACAGTGGTTTTCAACCTGTAGGTCTCAACCATGTTGAGGGTCAAACAACCCTTTCACAGGGGTCATATTTCAGATATCTTGTATATCAGGTATTCATATTACAATTCATAACAGTAGCAAAATTACACTTATAAAACAGCAATAAAAATAATTTTATGGTTGAGGGTTCATCACACCATGAAAAACATATAGAGTTGCAGCATTAGAAAGATTGAGAACCATTGATTCCAGAGATAGTGGCTCAGTTTTATAATGGACTGAAAGGCAGTTCCTTCTGGAGATAGTAGGAGCATGACTCTTAAGTCTTGGTCCTCTATTCTTGATTTCTGTGTTATAGATATGGGGATACCTCATTGAGCTAGGTCAATAGTGAGTAACACTGGGGATCATAGGAACTATACCAGACAGGGTAAAGAAGGGCAGTCATGTCGCCAGCATCTGATATAGGATGTACTGGGTAGTTTTTTGTGTCAACTTGACACAAGCTGGAGTTATTACAAAGAAAGGAGCCTCCCTTGAGGAAATGCCGCCATGAGATCCAGCTGTAAGGCATTTTCTCAATTAGTGATCAATGGGGGCAGGCCCAGCCCATTGTGAATGGTTTATCCCTGAGCTGGTGGGCCTGCTTTCTATAAGAAAGTAGGCTGAGGTCGGGGATTTAGCTCAGCGGTAGAGCGCTTGGCTAGCTAGCGCAAGGCCCTGGGTTCGGTCCCCAGCTCCGAAAAAAAGAAAAAAGAAGAAAAAAAGAAAAAAAAAAAAGAAAGTAGGCTGAGCAAGTCAGGGGAAGCAATCCAGTAACCAGCATCCTCCATGACCTCTGCATCAGTTCCTGCCTCCAATTTCCTGCCCTGTGTGAGTTCCTGTCCTGACTTCCTTTGGTGATGGACAGCAATATGGAAGTGTAAGCTGAATATACCGCCCCCTTTCCCAACTTGCTTCTTGGTTGTGATGTTTTGTGCAGGAATAGAAACCCTGATTAAGACATAAGATAAGTCCTATTCTATCATCTTTTGAATTTTCCTGGCAATACAGAAACCATGACTGTCCTACAGAGAGACAACGTTTTGTGTTGCAAATCTCCATGCACCTCCACCATCACAGGTTTGAAGATCTTCCTACCCATAGAGCTGCTGGCTTTGCACTCAGTGACCATAAACTTCATGCCTACAATCCCAGCATGAAGATCAGAAATTCAAGGTCATCCAGAACTACAGAGTAATCCTGGGCTACTTGAGATCCACTCGAAATAAATAAATTAGCCAAGATTTGGTTGAATAAAGGACGACTTTAAAAAAAATAGCATGCATCATTTTTTTTACAAAGTTTTAGAAGGGGCAATTGCAGGCGATCTTGGTAGGTGGCAGACTGTAGGATCATTCCTTTGGGGACATCATGTCCTAGAAAGTGATCAGGAGGTTAGAATAACATCAGAGTAACTAAAGAGTTGCTTGTGGATGAACAGATCTACCCAAGGGAACCTGCTTCCCACAGGATGGTTTTTGTTCTTTAACATAAAGGGGTGTGCAGGGGCTCAGGCTTGCATTCACACTGTTTGGAAATCTCGTGGTTCTTTCCTCCTGCTTGTTCCTTTGGCTTGCCTTGGTTTCACGGATCCCTCGGGAAGACACAGCTGTTCAAATGAGGTTTGGATGACGTCTGAGCCCTTGTCCCACTTGGCTCAGCTCTGGAGTCCAGTGTTTTCCTCTTAAGCCCTTAAGCAGAAATCAAAACCACCTGTAAGATACTGGCTATGACTGGTGTTAAGGCAGGCAGCATGGGAGAGCACTTTCAGTGTGGGCAACTGGGTCTTGCAAACGCATCTCATCCTTTTACTAAGCAAGAAACAAACTGCTGGCGTTCTTTTGACAGTTATAAACAGGGGAAGTAGCCACCAATATGTGTCTCCCGCCGTCCTTAGCTTGAGTCCTCATCCAGTGGAGAAATCTAAGGACTTATTTGTCCTGTGATTAGAGTCTAAACACAAGACTGCCTGTGTTTAGACACTCTAGAGCAGCGGTTCTCAACCTGTGGGTCACAATTGCTCTGAGGGTCAAATGACCCTTTCACAGGGGTTGAATATCAGATATCCCACATATCAGGCATTTCCATTATGATTAATAACAGTAGAAAAATTACACTTATTAAGTAGCCATGAGAATAATTTTATGATTGGGGCCACCAGGACATGAGGAACTATATTAAAGGGTTTCAGCATTAGGAAAGTTGAGAACCACTGGTCTAGGGTAACAGATGGTAGATTCGGCCTGGACCCGAAATGGGGTAGTATAAGAATACTTGTTGTCAGAGCCAACAAAGTATGGGGAAGAGAAGGTCATGTTCCATTGAGTCTTCCTGTGACTCCATGCAAAGGAGCTTTGCAGAACTCTCTCTAATCTCAGATTGAGGCATTGGTGGCTTTGGAGTGCTAGGACTGTCCTTAACACTCCATGCTGCCGTCTTGAAACCTCCATATGCTTAGAGCAAGGGGCTGTGTGAGCCACAGCGTCCTAAATGAAGGGGAAGTTAATTTCTTTCAAACTCCGTATTTCTAGATGATTTGTTCGAAAAGAAAACCAAGAGTAAACATGCTGATGGGGAAAGATTACCATCTCAGCAGCTCATTCAATATTTCTTTATTTACTGAACACTCTCTGAACATCTGCTCTGAACCAGACATTTTGTGAAGCAGTAAAGAGATAAAACTTGCCTACTGCCAGACACGTAGCTTTGTCACTGTATCCACTGGATGAATTTCAATCAGTTTAATTAATCTACACCTTCCCCTCTATTTTACGACACAGGGAACGGGGCCCAGATGAACCAAATATCTACCCAAGATCACAGTGGTGACTTATGGGCAGTGGGCCTGAAATGTCAAGTTGAGCACGCTGATTGTAGAACTCTTTCACAGTCATTCTCAAACTAGGCCTATTTGTCTTCTAAACATTTGCCTTTCTGTGTTGTTGTCTACCCAGTTTATTATTATTGTTGCTGCTGTTGTTGTTTTGTTGCAAAATCCCAAATGTAAACAACTCAGTGGTGTAAAGATTTAATTTGGCTCACTGTTTCTGAGGTTTCCTCCATAACCCTTGGCTCTACCTATTTGAGGGACCCATGGTAAAGTGACATCTCTGAGGTGGGAACCAGAGAAGAGAAGGCTGACTTTATGATGGACAGGAAAGTGTGGGAGATAGATAGATAGATAGATAGATAGATAGATATTACATAGATGGATAAGTGATAGATGAATGATAGGTGGTAGATAATTAGTAGATATATAGATGGCTAATAGATTGATGATTGAATTTTAGATATAGATTATACATACATAGATGATTCATAGATAGTAGATAGTACCTTTGATAGGTAGTAAATAGAGAGATGATGGATAGATAGATGATACATAGATAGTAGACAGATGATAGATTATACATAGATAATTAATAGACAGAGACAAAGACAAAGAGAGGTGATGTGCCTTTCAAAGATGACCCCAGTGACCTACTTCCTCTAGCTAGGTCCCGTCTCCTCAAGTTTTTAGACATCCTGAAAATAAAGTGTTTAGCAGCTAATAAAGTGTTCAATGTATGGGGTGGGGGAGGGGGTGTTTTTCTATTCTCGTCATAATACTTTCTCCGTTAGGTTTACAGGTGTGGCCACTGTTTTATGCCACTCAACTTGGAGTGACCAGTCGATCTGCTAAGAAGCCAAGAATCTCCATCTGATGCGTGGACGCTGTGGACGACAATGCAGTTTCCTGGGCAGCGGACTACGGTCCACTTGAAGCCAGATCATTATGTTTATTGGTGACGATCTTAAAAAAGAAAGAGTTGTCAAAACCCTAGCCTAGGTCACCTTTACTGAGCCCTTACAAATGACTCACAGCTTAACAATGTCCTGAGCATCTGTGGATACTTCACAGGCCATCAGATCCTCCCTGGAAATCCCCACTTGGGCTACCTACATGGATGGCATCCTTAAAACAAGTGTCAAGTCAACACAGCTACAGTGGATGGGAAATCTAGGTCTTTCATCAGACTTCTGACACGGAGAACTGCTGTCAGGAATAGTTTTCAAATTCCCAACCTCTTTCCTATAGCAATTCCAGACTCCTTACCCCAGGCATTGGACAAAGAGATGATTGTTTTGTTATTGACTAGATTGTAGCAAAGGTTTTAAAAGTCACACTCCCTTAATGAGAAACAACAAGGAGACAAGATCTGCCTGGTCCAGGAACTGGGCCTAGCTAGTAACACCCTTGTAAAAGAGCCCAATAAAGAAAGAAAGAAAGAAGCTTTCCAGGCTGTCTTCTCCTCTGCAAATGAGATGAACCAGCTGGCCTCTGCGAGAAGCCCTGTGTTTTGTTAACTGGAAACAGATTATCAAACTCACTCAATGGACCATGGCCTTGCAACGTATGAAAAAGAGAATTTGGGGGGTGAGAATTTGTTCAGCAAAGGCCAAGCAGCAGATGTCCCAAGCTTGGCATGAAAGTGTTCTGATGGGTAAAAATAATTAAAGAGAAATCTGGAAGTCTTGTTTTTAACTTTCCTTATGGGTCTTTGACAAGAAATTTCAGGGAAATTCTATGGAGTGTGTATTGTCAGTATTTTAATCAGCTTCAGCTGTCAAAACTCTTGTAACCCGCCTCTTCTATTTAAACTGTATCTTCTAGGCATAAAATAATTAAAGGCATAGGGCCCATACAGTAGCTCAGAGTCCTTGCAATGTGGCAGATAATGTATGGATAAAAGGCATTATTTCAGGAAGCTTTAAATATAAATTTTGTTTTGTCAGAAGGCTTCGGGGCACACATTTTCTATACTGTCAATCTTGATAGTAACAATATTTATATTTCAAATATAAAGATTAAATTGCTGTCTTACGTGTTTCTGGGTTTCGTCATTTTTTTTTTTACCAGTTTATCATGTATCTTGGTATGTCACCATACTTTCTTTTTCTGACAATGCTTTTGTTTTATTGAATGGTTATGTCTTTTCCTGTCAATCTCAGGATTGGAATAAGGGAATAAGGAAGGCAGACAGCCCATCCTCTTGGGTTTGGTTGTTTTTACAAATGACTTGTTTCCACACCTTGTGGAAATGCAATGCAAAACAAGAAAATCCAACAGGGGAATAAACAGTGTAGAGCACGTGTTCCGTGCACTGTTTGAACTGACTTTGAGCTTTTCACCTACAGTCACGTGAGGGTTTTCTCAGCTCAGCACACACAAGCATGTAAGGATCAGACCAGGTCAGTTGAGCTCCAGCAAAGAGCTTAGTTTAGTGAGTGACTGTGCTGGCTGTTTTGTGTCAGAGCTTGTTAGCTGCTAAAATGCCTGTTGCTCCAAAGGGACTGAGGCAGCCAAGGGTGTTCTTTAAGCCACAGGAGCTTAAAGAGTCTCAGTGAGGTGGCTGGCTCAGTGTCAGGGAAGGAGAGGAGGGAATAATCTTGCCATCAGTGGGAGCCAAAACTGACTGTGGAGGCTCTTCTGTACTTGCACACTATAGAATGAGGAGTCCTGGACCTCAGAATGAATGTGTGAACCCTTTTCCAAATCAACCAACTCCACAGGAAGGCCCCCTCATCTCTGTGATGGTAGATCTATGGGCAGACCTCGCTGCACCCTGGCAGACATTACCAATCGATCTCAACCTGTTACACTGAGCCAGATGCCGCCCCAGAATGCTTTTCAACAGTTTCCCATGCAGCCAGAACCAACCAACCAAGATTGGTACCTTGTTTTTTTGTCTTGCCAGGTCCTTTAGCAGAGAGAAAGATACAAGGGCAGGCTCATTGGTACCTAGTAGTCACATGATTCAAGAAATACTTGTTTTTATATCATATTTCACTGCCCCAAATACATCACAACTTATCCATGCTTAGGTTCACGAAATCTTTCCTACTCTAACCTCACCATGTTCACCTCCATGTTCAAGAGGGAAAAGCAAGCCTTCGACTCTAAATCTTAGAGAGTAGATTGTCACAAGCAACATGGCTTCAATTGAAACCGGGTCTTCTAATTCGATATCCCGTACATAGGGTTCTAAACATATTACTATAGAAAGAAGGAGAAAGGTGGAAGAGATGGTTTAAGTGGTTAAGTACTTGCTACGTAAGCTTGAGAACCCAAGTTTGATTCCCAGAACCTTCACAAAAATCTGGGCATGATGGCATGGATTTGTAATCCTGCACTGGGGAGCTAGAGACATGAGGATCCTTGGTGTTCACTGACTTAACTCAAGTGGTGGACTCCAGGCCAACTACAGGGATGGAACCTGGGTCTTGATACTTGGTAGGCAAAGCACTCTACCAACTGAACCACACCACCAGCCAAGAGGTTCCTCTTTGTCACACTTTACATTTAGCATGAAGTCCATCCTATGAGGCCACTCCCCATATCTACTTCAGCACAACCATTTCACAGTCTCATTAGTCCTGAATGCATGTTTGGTTTGTTTTTCTTTTGCTAATTCAGGAGGGGACTGTCATCACAGCAGAGCCCACAGCTCAGCGACTGCAGAGTTGACAGATGAAGGGTATCTCTGCTGTGCAACATAAAAGAAGAGACACTCCCCAAAACTCCTGGAGGGGACATTGGTAAACCCCATTTCGTAACCAGAAACTCAGGGATAGCAACCGTTAGAGTAGTTTTCCAATAGGTGATTAATAGTCTTGACATTACCTGCAAAAGAGGGTTTAACTACGGAGAGCCAAGAAAGAAAAAAAAAAAAGAATCATTTATAAACCTAAGTAGTAACATGTCCCCAGGCAGCATGCAAAGCTCTCCTCCATTTAGACAAGTGTGACAGAGCCCATTAGAGTCCACTTCTACCTGTCACATGATGCTCGGGGCTTCCTAAGGAAGCTTAGTCACCTGAGTTGTGAAAAGCAAAGAGAAAGTGGGGAATGAGAGACAATCACAAAGACAATACGGTAATTGGATGAAATCATAGACCCTGGATGGTTGCTAACAGCAACATGAAAGGAAAACCAGGAAGACATGAGGTTCCTCAGCAAACAGAAGAGATGAGGCCCATAAACAAACCATCAGAAAGGGACACAGGGCCCTAGAAACACATTAAGTTAGGCAAAATCTGGTCAACTACCCATGGGAACTCTGGTCTGAGTATGTCTTAGGGTTTTACTGTCGTGAGCAGACACCAAGACCAAGGCAACTTTTAGAAGGTCAACATTTAACTGAGGCCAGCTTACATGTTCAGACATTCAGTCCTTTATCATCAAGGCAGGAGCATGGCAGTGTCCAGGCAGGCATGGTGCAGTAGGAGCTGAGAGTTCTATGTCTTCATCTGAAGACTGCTAGGAGAATACTGACTTCCAGGCAGCTAGGACAAGGGTCTTAAAGCCCATTCCCACAATGACACACTTCCTTCAACAAGGCCCCACCTACTCCAAACCATCTACAAACCATCACAGAGTAATTATCTAATCATGGAATTTCTTTGACCCTAAAATGAGGTATTCAGAGGTAGATACATTGTGAATAGAGAAACACTGTCTTGAAACCCAAAAATAAATAAATAAATAAATATCGAAGATAAAATAAAATGAATCAATTAATAAATATGACATACGTTCAAGAAAAATAGAAAAGCAGGAAAGTCTCTCTAATCCTAAAATCCTGATTAGGGTTCACAGCAGCAGTGTGTCTATGTAGCATGTATAAGGTGTGAGGATCAGTTTTAGCTTATGAGGACTCACACACACACACACACACACACACACACACACACACACACACACACACATACCTCTAAATAACTAAAAGACCATTGAAGTCACCCTTAAAGGGGAAATCTATCTTTCTATTAGGATCACTTAGTTACAGGAAGAATAGTGCCTACAATGTAAAAAATGAACATAGAAAGTGAAGATTCAGTCTTTGGGGGTGGAGGTGGGAGTGGGAGGAAAAGAATCAACAAGAAAGAGTAGGGTGGGGGCCATATGCAGAAATTCAACTCTATCATGAACTGTTATTGACAGTAGCAGGAAATTAATCAAGAAGCTTGCTGGTTTGATGATAAGGAAGCTGTCAGTCTCCCTGCTGAGATTGGCATGCCTCATGACATGGGTATAATTGATGTCTATTCCACGATACCCAGTTCTGTCCCAGAATCTGGGTGAGAACAGCTGAGAGAAGCATCAGACTTAGACATGAGATGCTAGAGAGGGGACGTTGCAGATGGTCACAGATGTTCTCAGATAAAATAAGATTTTTTTTTAATTATTAAAAGCTGTTTAACAGATGCCACATTTAACAAAGGAATGGTTCTGGGGGGAGGGTGTGTTGGTTTGCGGGGGGGATGCCTGAGCTAGGCTGGGCTTTGAGCAAGGACCTTAAATAAACTAAAAGTCATCTGCCCTCACCCTGGTATGATTGTGTGGAAGGACACTTTCTCTTCTTCCAGAGAAAGCAAGCTCTCCCCCTCCCCCTTTTCTTTTAATGGACAAACTTGTTCAGAGGGAGTCATTTATTTTTTAACTTAAATGACTCAACCAGCTCATAGAAAATATACTCAAAAGAGTCAGATTGTTGCCCATATTTGAATGTTATAGGATCTTGACTTGTGATATAACATCAAAGACAAAAACGGGCTGTGCTACCCTGTCAACCACACAGAGAGCCTTTTGACATCAACTCTCTGTAGCAGGTACACCAACGACAGACCACGGAACTGCCAAAGGAGTCACAGGTGGCATGCCAGGCAGAGGAACGACAAAGGAAGTCCACTCGAGGCAGAGATCGATGACACTGAAGACCATAGGCCAAATCTGATCTTCCAGCTGTCTTTATCAATAAAGTTTTATTGAAAAAACCTTTCCTGACTTTTCTAGCAATAGTAAAGACTAATCACTAGACAGACTACAAAGCCCACAAAGGGCTCTCTCTGCCTCTTTTCAGAAAAACAGCCAATTGTTGAGCTACTCTGTAGAGTTTTGCTCTCAGGGCCTGCCATTTCTCTGTCGAGCAACTTGAATATGATTTCACCTTGACTCCATTTACTTTCTCTTCTTTAAGCAAATATTTATCAAGCCCTCCCCCTTCACCAGACTTTTCTTCCTCCTCCTCCTCCTCCCCCCTTCCTCCTCCTCCTCCCCCTTCCTCCTCCTCCTCCCCCCTTCCTCCCCCTTCCTCCTCCCCCCTTCCTCCCCCTTCCTCCTCCCCCCTTCCTCCCCCTTCCTCCCCCCCCTCCTCCTCCTCCTCCTCCTCCTCCTCCTCCTCCTCCTCCTCCTCCTCCTCCTCCTCTTCTTCTTCTTCTTCTTCTTCTTCTTCTTCTTCTTCTTCTTCTTCTTCTTCTTCTTCTTCTTCTTGTAGATACTTGAAAGGTATGCAGCCTTGGTCATCAAAGTGCCTAATGTACCAGCTGGAAAGATGACTTAGCAGAAGAACAACACATATGGCACTCATGACAGTAGGGACCAAAACCCCCTATAACTCCAACCATGGGGAATCCAATGTCACTTCAGAGGCAACTGCATTACTGCTCACATACCCACATAATGACATGCATGTATGTACACAATGAAAAAGAAAAAGGGAATCTTCCATAATTGCTTCATTTATGATAAGTATTTTGTCTTAGTCCCATTGTCCCGTAGGTATTTGGGATGAATATTACTGCTGGGAGCCAGCTTACATTTACTATTTTTCTATGTAAACTCAGAGGCAACACCTTCGTCTGCAGCACAGTCTCTACTTTGAACCTTGCAGCCTGACTAAGCTTCATTCCCATTTGACAGATGAGAACACTGGGCCGGGTAGACAAGGTGTCCATTGTCCAAGTTCATAATCAGAGAGTGATGGGTTTCTTAATGAAACCTAGATTTTTCTAGAAGCCAAGTTCACACTCTTGGAGTGCTTCGGAGCCACCCAATACTTTCCTCTGTATCTGATCCTATCTGACTTGATAGGCAGAGGGGGAGGGCATAGGATTAGCAGCTGCTGACTCTGCTTTAACCTAAACTCAGCCTTGCCTGACCTTGCGGTCAGAGGCTGTGTCTCCTGCTCATCTTGTTAGTGACATGTTCTTTCTATAGTGGTGCTGGAAAAGTCGCCTCAGGATTGGCCATCACGGCCCCCAGATGTTTATTTTTCTTTCACCAGAACAAGGAGCAAAAGGGATCTGCCTTGTAGTTCTCAAATAAAGAACAGAACCCCATTGCCTTCTCTCCCCTCTTCATGGCTTTCCTTTTTTAAAGTCCTCACTTGAGTGCTTAGTTCCTCACACTTTTATGGCTGCATCTTAAGACTCAGACTTCTGACACGTTTTAGCCTCTCCAGTCTGAGTTTCCATTCTGATTCTTTCCAAAGTCGAAGACACGGGAGTTGTTTAGACAGCAGATAAAGTTTATTTGACAAAGCAATTTTATGCCCAAAAAGGCCCAATCAGCCCCCTGAGGCAAATGCCTCCTCGATCAATCTCAGTGGAGCTGGATGGCTGGGTCTGTTACATCACTGTCAGCACTCTTGGATCCACAGAGGAGAACTTCTGCCCTCTCCCCAAACCTTCAAGATCTCTTCTTTCAGAGGAAAAGAACCCGAATCAAGGAGAAAGTAGGGCCCCAACTCATGAGTCAATGAAGCTCCCCAGAGAGGAGTGAGCCTTTCATAGATGCCCTGGGATTCACTGCACCTACTTCTAACAGATAACTGGCAAACATTACATTTATTTTTCTTTTTATTATTTTTATTTACACAGGACAAGGAAGAATGCTAACCAAGGTCTGCATGTGGATGTCAAAGCACAAACCAGGGGAGTCAGTTCCCTTTTTCCACCGCATGGGCATCATGTTTTAAAATTTGTTTCATGTCCCCCCAACACACACCTTAAATAGCTGTGTGCAATAATGGAAGTCACTCCAACCGCAGCACTGAAAGGGAGCTTTATCGTCCAAAGAAGTTTACCTCCCTTATTGGATCGTCATCAGGAGGCTTCTTTTTCCTTTCTGGACAGGTCCCACTATACAGCCCTGGCTGGCCTGGAACTTGCTCTATAGATCATGCTGGCCTTGAACTCACAAAGAATCACCTGCCTTTGCTTCCAAAGTTCTGGGGTTAAAGGTGTGTGCTATCATGCTGGTATCCGTAGACTTTTTAAAGGCTTTTTCAATGAATCAAGGTAACTATGATTTTTCATAGGGAATCTTGCTGACCCACTATGGCTTCCAGCCTTCCGGTGCTTCCCCTTTGACCGTGTTCCGTCGTAACAACCTTTCTGATTGCCAGTTTGGATATGATGAACACCCTTAGGGAAGGCAGTGGTGAACTGGTGGAGACAGAAAAATGAAGGGAGTTGTCCTCTTTGATGCTGCTGTCTTGATTTGGAATGTCAAGGTGGAGTTGGGGAGTGAAGGTCACAGTATTTTGACTATGCCTCTTGGCTTGGGGCCTAACTGGGTCTGCATTCAACTCCCCATGATAGTTGAGCTTTCTAGGCTCCTCCATATGTTCCTTGAACTCCAACATGTGTCATGAGTTCATACTGTAAAAGAGCCTTGGCAATCCTCTCAACCTCCACCGGGCCTTAGCAATGCCTAGGGACTGAACCACAGTTATAAAGAAACTCTATTTCGGAAGTATTACAGTACAGCTCAGAGTGTAGCACAGGTTATCCTCTCAACCTCCACCATGTTTCTCTCCTCTCGCTTCTTCAGTGTGAAAATCTTCAGAATGTACAGATGGGAATTTTCAAACATTAGTTTTTTATTTATTTATTTATTTATTTATTTTGCCTTCTATTCGTGGTCTTTACCATACAACCGATATTTATTTCTTTAATAATTTCTTTCAAATGACTTGCTTGTTCTAGACATATTATTACTCTATCTTATTCTAAGCATTGATCTAACATATGCCTAGATGCATAATAATGTTAAACAGAAAGTTGATGTACCTGTTAAACATCTTGGGTACCAATTCACCTTTGGAGGCCCTCACTCGGGAATGGGGAAGCCACCAGCCAGATACTCAACCGTCCTGTCTAGAGAACTCCACAAGCTGGTGCCGATGTCTCTGCAAGGCTCAAGCAGCAGCCTCTAGTCACACATAGCTGTTAAGACCCCAAAATGCTTTAAATATTACTTTGACATGGAATCTTTGCATCTAATTTTCATCAATGTAAGCGTTTAAACAACCACATAGATTAGTTTTACACAATTCTGGCCAAATATCCAAAGGAACACATTAAGGGAGGGAGGATTTGGTTTTGCTCATGGCTTTGGAGAACTCAGTCCATCATGGTAAAGACTGCATGGTAGGCAGAAGGCACATAGGGCAGCTGGTTGTATCACATCAACACTAAGACTGGAAGCAGAAGCAGAAAGCTTGAGCGAGGCTGTAACCCATAAAAGCCCTACCCCAACAGATTCCCATTTCTTCCCATTTCTTCCAGTCTGGCTCTACTCCTAAAGTTTCTACCATCTCCTGAAACTGCCCTAATGGCTGGGGACCAAGTATTCAGATAATGAGCCGGGATGGGGTTGGGGATGTTTCATAGTCAAACAGTCATGTATCCCTCGATGCGCAGCAAACAGATCAACCTACACAGCTATAATAGAAGTTCCGAGCCTTGGGCTAGACACTATGAGAGTGATTTATCATTTTATATATTGTTTTTTTCCCCTAGTCTTTTCTAAGAGTCCAAGAGATAAAATTGACCTTAACCTCTGGTAGGCACAAGTTGAAGAAGAGACTGTGTCCCATTGCATGTTTAAATATACAAATGGATCTATCCTCTTTCATTTACAGCAAAAGGCGATGGGGAAGAGGAGAGAGAGAGAAAGAGAGAGAGAGAGAGAGAGAGAGAGAGAGAGAGAGAGCGAGCTGCTGGTGAGCAAACTGTCACCCAATCCCAACTATATTTAAGATTTAAAAGGTTGACATTTCTGTTTTTTTTCCACTTCCTCCTTTTCAAACACCCAGTCCTCCTCATTAACCAGATATCTTTATTCTCTAAATATTTACCACCCAAACGAAATTTACAGTTTAATTTGCTGTATAAAATCATTTATTGACTGATAAACCTCATTACTAAACCCCGGCACAGCCCCTGGTACTCCCAACAGTTTTAATTCGTGTAGCAGCAGGCTACTGCGAGAGAAAAACAATCCTGTCAAATTAACGGCAGGGGTCTAAATTATTCAAATACACTAAATCCATGCAGAACCTTTCCCCTGCTCATAATTTTTCTGTCGGAGCCAACAATTAACTGGCAATATTCTAACTTAAACAATGACAGCCATTCTGAAAGAATTCTGGGAACGGGGTACATGCAACCTTCCCATGTTCCCATGCGTCTTTTTGCTGCCCGGGGCACCCAAAGGGTGACCTCAGGAGGAGCCCATTTAAGAGCCCTTCTCTGCCAGGGCTTCTCACCTCTGCTTAGCTCAGGGTCCCCTTAGTCCTTTTTCATTGTCCCCCAGGTCAGTGTACTACTGTGTGGACATCAAGGTGTGTGTGTCTATGTCCCTAGTGTCTATAGCAGGTGTGTGTTAGTCTACAATTAGCTAATTGCCTGTGATTCTCTCTGCTTGTGGGAGAAAGGGGGGGGGGCTCCTGTTTCTGTTCTGCAACAGCGACCAAACTAATTACCAAGTTGCTGATTTGGAAGACAGGCCCACCTAATTCAGCCTATGAGATAGAAAATACCCAGAAAAAAAATCTAGAGAAAGTGATGATCTTAGCTTCAGAACAACACTTCTAGGGGGGAAAAAATCATCCCTATTGTATTGAATCTCGGGCACAGCCTGACACTGAATGGCCCTGGCTATGGGCAATCCCTGTGTGTTCCTCTAATCCCCTGCTGTCTGTGAGCCTTAACAATGGTGAGTTTCTGGCTATGACACCCGCTGCCAAAGTTCTTAATGGGTGTGGGGTAAGGAGCAAAGGCCATAGCAGTTGGTTAAGGGCTTGTTACACAACGATGAGGACATGATTAGATGCCCAGGAACCATTGCTAAAAGTAATCTGCAGAGTGTGACGTGTAATACCAGATGGAGGCAGGGGGATATCTAGGCTCCTTGTCAAACTGGTGAGCTCCAGGTTTCCAGGTTTAAGGAGAGACAGTGTTTCAAAAATCAAAGTGAAGAGAGGTTGAGGAACACAGTCAATGTGCATTCGAGCGCGCGCGCGTGTGTGTGTGTGTGTGTGTGTGTACTCATGCATGTGTATGCACACACAAACATATGCACACATCACACACATAAAAATATACACACCACACACACAAACACATACACACATAAATACAAATACATGTACACACACACAACCACACACATGGTGATTGTGACTATTCACACACGCATTCATTTCTTAAAATAAATGCTCACTGTCAACTATCTATCAAATATGGTACCCAGGAGCATCAGGAAACTAAATGCAGGAAGAGATGTTCAATAAAGGATTCCACGGGGGGAGGCGGGGGGATTACAGCTAGCCCTGTAGGTCACAGCTGGGGTGGGCGAGAATGTAGGAGCAGGCCCATCCCAGGAATTCTGTTACAGACACAAACAAAGATATTGAAACACACTGATTTGGAATCTCTGGGTTGACCCCAGACATAGGCTGCCTCAAGTCTGGCCAGCTCATTCTTAGCACTTCCGGGTTTAAGCAGGGGAATGGCTGCAGATCAGAGAGTGCCAGGCAATAATGGCCATTATCCTAATGCCAGTACTGATGGTGCAGAGCAAACACCAACAGATGCTAGGGAGCTGCACGCTTGCAGCTCACCCAGGATCCCTGTCAAAGGCAGCACTGAACTGAAGGCGTGAGGCAGGCTTGAGATGAGTCCATCTGCTTGCCACAGTTCCAAGGGTCCTCTTGGTATTCTCATTGTGGGCAGATCAATCTATGGTGTTTGTGGGCCACTTCCCCTCCTTTTATAGTTTTATTTGTTCTATTAAATGTTTTATCTTACAACACTTAAATATATGAGAAATTGGCAAAGGTAGTATAGAGCCTTCTGTGTCTTACACTCGACCCTCTCTTCTTTTTCTTTTCTTTTCTTTTTTTTCTTTTTTTTTTTTTTTTTTTAGAGCTGGGGACTAAACCCAGGGCCTTGTGCTTGCTAGGCAAGCGCTCTACCACTGAGCTAAATCACCAACCCCAACCCTCTCTTCTTTAACACCTTATGTTGCTTTGTGAACTGTTTGTCTCCCTGCTTTGATCACGTACCTGACACCGCTCTTCAGGGAGGAAGGTGTGATCTGAACTCATGGTTCAAGGGCATAGTCCTTCTTAGTAGGCACCCATGATGGCGGAAGCAAGAAACAGCTGCTCATGCTGAACTTCCACTCAAGGAGAGAGACCGTAAATAATTGTGTGTAGCGTGGTTGTTTTTCTTTTTCTTTTTAATTCAGTCTGTACCTGGTCCATGGGTTGCTGTTATGCACCTTTAGGGTGAATCTTCTTGCATCTGTTAACCCAACATAGAAACCTCTTCACAGGTATTCTCAGGCATGTCTCCTAGGTGACTCTAGAGCCTGTCAGGTTGACAGTAGTAACCATCACCACTACTGTGATACATTTAAGATAGTTAATGAATGTCTACAACTACTGTGATTTCCTTCTTTTACAAGGTCATATCCATGTTCTATCAACAGTGATAATTACATTAAATATATAATATGTATATATCATTTAATATTATAATTATTATATAATACATACATCATGTATTATAATAAATATAGGTGGTTATCTTATTACTATATATTTTATATTATTTTATATATATATTTGCACCTGTGTCTATCTATATATAGTATATCCATATGAATCTGTGCCTAGGTCCGTATCAATACTTCCAACAACAGCCCATAATATCATGCATCATTCCAACCTTCCTATCTGGCTATCTATCACCTTCCACCACAGAGGAGTCTAGCCTTCATCACCTATACCCTTTTATTTATTTGTTCAATCTTGGTGTTTATACACCTATCAGCCTATCTACCTATCATCTGTCTATCTATCTATCTATCTATCTATCTATCTATCTATCTACCTACCTATCTATCTATCTATCATCTATCTATCTATCTATCTATCTATCTATCTATCTATTTACCTACCTATATTATATTATCTATCTATCATCTATTTACCTATTATCTATTATCTATCATCTATCTATTATCTATCTTGTCTGTCTGTCATTTGTCATCTATCCATATTCATAAATCTATCATCTATCAATGGCTTCTGAATTAACCTGCACCTTGATACTACTCCACTTTGATGTAATGCCTCTTTATAACCAGAAGAATGTCTCTAGCCCAAGGCACAAGTTGGGCACACACAAGTTTGCAGGAACTCCTTCTACATTAGCCATCCAGTTAATGCCCTGGAGCCATTCTTCCTTTCTCACACCTGTCTTTTTAGACTACAGCTTATCACGCCCTGGCAACAGACCCAGAGTTTGCTCTCAGTCTGTATTGCCTACCCTCAGCAACCTGGATCCCAGTAGAGCATAGGATTCCATTCAAGATGAATCCACTCATAGGTCCGGTTTGTGCTAAGGACAGGGTTACTGGAGATGTCAGGGGACCTACATTAGTCTGTAATGAACTGAGGGAGAAGCCTATTATTGTCGATTCTCTGAGTGTCGCCAGATGACGTTACATGAGATGCTGCAGTGCTTCAGAGGGTAAAAGCTTCCCCTAGGCTGGGATAGCCTCTCCAAATGGATGATCATTCGGTTGAGCCCTGAAGCATTTATTGAGTATTCAAGTTCAGGCTGGATGCTGAAGACCTAAAAGAGGAGAGGAAAATACAAGGTTACTGGTCTCCTGGAGACCCCAGCTAAGCAAGGGAGTCAGGCATTTAATAGTATAAGTGGCCATTAATCAGGTGGGGATAAGATGTGAGTGTCAGCCCTGAGATCGTGCCTTCCAGAATTTCCTTTATTTCTCTGCCTCTACCAAGTTCCTGTGGGAAGATCTCTGGGAAAATCTGGAAGCCCTTAGCTCACTCAGAGCTCTGCCTAATGCGTGTGCATCAATCAGGGGGGAGGGGAGGGGGTACCAGTGGGACCGCATGCATTTGATCCTTTTTTATATGTAAATGCGACTTTAAATAATATTTTGTAATGACCTGCATTCCTGTTAGGGGATATCTCTTGATGATTAAGCTTTCTCTCTGCAATTACGACAGCCTAGTGATCTTGTTAATTAATGCCAAAGAGGGTTTTTCGGCACCTCATTAAAGGTTTTCCCTTTCAGGACACCCAACAGTCTGGTGTGCAACCAGGGGCAGAGAAAGCCATTTGCCTGTGGGTGGAAACTCATCATTTGATTCCCCACTTCTTTCTACCCTCATCTCCCTCTCTTTCTCTTTTTATGGACTCCACCCATGATTTATGTTCTTTCTAACTCCTCTCTTCGTCAGCTCACTTCTCTTCTTTTTATTCTTTTATTCCAAAATATAGTTGCTTCTGGTTCTGAAATATTTTAAATACACTAACGAATGTTTTACTCTCCTGGAAGGGCAGCTTTACATTCTATTTATTTACTTCTTGCATATTTATTCTACTTATTTTGTGTGAGTGGGTGTGTGTGAGTGAGTGTGTGAGAGTGTGTATATGTATATGAGTGTGTATGTGTGAATGTGTGTTTTTGTGTGAGTGTGTGAGTGTATGAGTGTGTGTGTGTGAGTGTGTATGTGTGTGAGTGTGTGTACGTGATTGTTTATGTGAGTGTGTGTGAGTGCCTGTGTGTTTGTGTGAGTATGGGTGATTGTGTGTATGAGTGTGTGAGTGTGTGTGTGTGTGTGTTTAATGTGCCTCTTTCTATGAGTATGTGCACATGTATATGGAGACCAGATGTGAACATTAAATGCCTTTCTTTTATGACCCTTTACTTTATTTCTTCAGACAGGTTCTTATAGAACTCAGAACTCAGACTGGTTGGCCATCAAGCTTTCGCATAGATTTTGATCTTTGTCCTCAGTGCTGGGGTTATAGCCTTGTGCTATTGAGTCTGGCCTTTACATGTGAGTGCTGGGAATTGGAACCCTAGCTTTCATGCATGCAAGGCAAGCCATCTACCAGCCGAGCCATCTTTCTTAGGTCACATTTTTGTATTTATCTCAATACCTTCTATTAGATGTAGTTTGGGTGAGAATCTTCATGTTTCCAGCTCCTTTCTAAACCAGCAAGTGGTTACAAAGTGACATCTTTGTTTTGTTCAATAAAAATAGCCACAGATGAAAAGATGATTGAAGGGTCCCTGGGTTTGCCAGTGCCATCGCCCTTATCACTGGGGATTGACAGGCTATTGGCAGTCAATGTCCTAAAAACCAAACCTTGACTCCTGCTCACTTTGCAAAAAAACATAATGTTTTATTAGACACGCCATCGTTCACACCTTCCTCATGGCTGTTTGGCGCTCCAGTGGCTGAGCAGGTGCACTGCAGACATGTTGGGCACACTAAGCCTAAAACGTTCACATTTTGTTCTTTACAGACAAAGTTTACTGACACTGACAGCTTCTGACACTGGTGATTCTGATGTCCATCCATGATGTACTCAAAGTATGAAAGTAGCCGTGTTAACTTTCCTTCATCTTTTCTGCTCCCAGTGCATTTGACGTTAGTCTAGTCCCTTGATTCACTCTTTTTCTTATCATTTTTTTGAGTGTGTGTGTGTGTGTGTGTGTGTGTGTGTGTGTGTGTGTGTGTGTGATTGCATAGCCCTAGTTGGTCTGGAACTTACTATGTAGATCAAGTTGGCACCATTCTTACTACGATCCATCTGCCTCTGCCTCCTGGGAGCTGGAACTAAGGGTGTGCACCCCAACACCTGATTCAATTTGCCTTTAAAAAATGGATTAATTTGGGAGCACTTTCCCTGTTAACATTTTCCTGTTAATATACACTTTCTCTGCTGGATATGACATGGTCTGTAATTCTTGCCTTTTGACCAGATATTTGCTTATAGTAGGACCAAACATCTGAGTCCTAGAAGTTATAATCTAGCTCTCTTCTTGGCCAGTGTGAAATTTTTCAAGAAGGACCTGGCCATGTGGAGCCTAAGTCTCTTCCAGTGTGGGGAAGAAGCTCCACTTGTCTCTCTGCGGGTTTTCTGCCTTTGCTTTAGCTGATGCAAAGGAAACCCTCTGGGATTATGCTTGATTTTTCTGAACCATTGTTGAAACTGTTGAACTGCTCCGACTTTAAATATAAAGCAGGCCTAAAGAAGTAGTCAAGGCAGTGTTGGGGATTTCCATAGGAGTAGATTCCCAAGAGGGCTTGAGATGCCTGAGAGAGCTGTGACAGGGTAGAGGGCTCCCTTGTCCTAGAAGATAAGGGTTTGGAGAGTTACAGGTACCATTCGATAAGACAGTAAAGAAGAAATGGCCTGCAGGTCAATTACCAGCTTGACTACTGCGTCCCCTCTCATCCGGAGGTCTGGACACCAACAGTGAATACCACAGGGGGATGTAAAGGCAGATGCCACCTCACGAGCACTGGCTGAACATAAAACCAACGGTCAAACGCCAATCACAGATATACGAGGACATAGCTAAAGGTCTCCGAGTTATGTACAAAAGCCCAAGGTAATTATGGCAGGTGCGTGTCCGCCCAATCTCCAGAGCTCTTGCTGGAGATTTGAAGTGCCAGGGTGGGAGGATACCTAAGGGGCTCTGATCACTCAGGGGAAGGATCGTAAGAAGGGATGACTGGGATGGTGGCAGTGAGCGGGCTATAAAGTGAATAAGTAAAAAAAAATTAAATTAAACAAAGAAAGAACTCCTTTACCTCCAAAGAACATAAAAGTGATGGCACGCATATGGTTGTGTTATACAACAGAAGGGATCTTAAAGACTCTCTTAATCTACCTTTAATTGCTTTAATAATGGTCATGATTGGAAACAGCTTCAGGAAAAGGGGTTTATTTTATCTTACACCTTAAAGTCCGCCATAGAAAAGAATCAAGGCAGGAACTTGGGGGCAGGAGCCAAAGTGATGCACACGGAAGACTGCTGCTCACTGGCTTCCCCCGCACCGCTTGCTCAGCCTGCTTTTAGTTTTATTTTTTTTTAACACAACCCAGGACCCCTGTCTGGGATAACACTAGCCCCAATGGGCTAGCCCCTCCTACATCAATCATCAGGGAAATTCTCCACAGACTTGCCCACAGACCAGTCTAATGGAAGAATTTTCTCAATTGATGTTGGTTTCCTCTTCCGAGATGACCCTAGATTGTGTCAAGACAACAATAACCAGAAAACCCAAACCAAACCAAAACCCAACTAAACCAGCACATAGATACAATGAGGGCCCCTGATGATTTGATAGAAAAATGGGAAAATTAGGAATTTTCCCCAGTTGGCTGCAGAGAGGGGAGTCAGACTGATATAAGTCATAAGAAAGGACTTTTTTTTTTTTTTTTCGGAGCTGAGGACTGAACCCGGGGCCTTGCGCTTGCTAGGCAAGTGCTCTACCACTGAGCTAAATCTCCAACCCCAAGAAAGGACTATTGATGGCTCTGAAAAGAGGAAGTCAAGTTCAACGAGAAGAGAGACGTGTAACGTTGAGGGCAGCTGGCTGCATGTCAGTCCTTCAAACCACAAAGTACTGAACTCTGGCCACAACCGGAGGATCCCGCAGGTTTCTCCTAGCTTAGACCTTATAAGGATGTTGAAAAACTAGTAAGAAAAGGCCTGCAGCTACAAAGTTTCTCTGTTCTACAGAATTATATATAGGCTGCCAGATGTGTTTTGTTTAAACTGGTGGGTGGGTAGTCCAGTCAAGGGACCCAGATTTCCTGAGTCTCAGGGTTTGAAGCTCCTCAGGGTGCACGTTGGACATACTGGGATGTGGGAGAAAAGAAAGCAGCATCAAGAAGCCCAGGTGAGGGTGGGCCTTCAAGCAGCCAGGTGTGAAAATCAAAGCTGGCCTTGGGATACATTAGAAGATACTGTTCCGAGGCCAAATTGGCCAGGGGGGAGCAATTTGAGCAAGTGCGACCAATTCAGAGAGGCAAATTACCTCTGTGGGTAATGAGCGTGCTTCTGCTCAGAGTGTGTTCAAGTCCACCTGGGCAGAAGGTGGGGCTAAGCTGGGAGCTGAGAGAGGCAGCTGCTACCACTGAGGATGCAAAGCAAGGCACAGTTTGAAGTAGGGAAAGAGCAAGACACCAAGAGCAACTCCCACCAGGGAACTGTGCTTAAGCTAAGGCACAAAGTAAGTGTGAATCCCAGGGGAAGAGTGGGAGCCTCAGGGAGCATACAGGGAGCCCCAACACTGTGCAGCACAGCAAGGACGGTGTGCAGTGGAAAGACCCAGGGTATGTGGTAGGCACCCCTCAATCCAGGGAGGCATCCCTCAATCCAAGGAGGCACCCCTCAATCCAGGGAGGCACCCCTCAATCCAGGGAGGCATCCCTCAATCCAGGGAGACAAACTTCCCTGGTTACTTGTAAGTTAAGCCTTCAGCTGAGGCTTGTCAGTCTGAGCAGAGGTCATGGCACAAATGGCAGGAAAGCTCCATTCATTGTATGGGTCCTGCTTAACATATCTATCACCTGTCTGTCTGTCTGTCTGTCTGTCTGTCACCTGTCTGTCTACCTATCGCCTATCTATCACTTTCTGTCTATATATTTATCATCTATCTATCTATCTATCTATCTATCTATCTATCTATCTATCTATCACCTATCTGTCTATCTGTATCACCTATATTATGTATCGGTATATATATATATTTACCTATTATCTATCATCTATATTACGTGTTTGTCTATGTATGTATATATGTATTTATGTATATATGTGTGTGTTTGTATCTACATATCAACCTATCATCTTTCTATCCATCCATTTATCAATATATATATACATGTATGTATGAATATTTTCTATACCACACACATACTGACATTTGCCATTTGAAAGCATTGTTTTTTTTTTCCAAGCAATTTTAGTTCTTTCAATTTTTTTTTCTGACTAGGATATTCCATGGGAAATAACATTTTGGCTATTTTAATTAAATCACAGTTATCACTCTTTGATTGATTGATATTAGAAATATTTAAGCGGAGGATGGGAATGGATGAGGGAAGGTCTGTCTGTCTGTTTCTGACAAGTGCAGTCATTTGAGCTTAAAAGGGAAGACTCAGCAATGAATTTAAACAGAAAGAAGCTGGAGGGTGGCTTTCTGCTTAGTGCTTTGGGTCCCTTTCTGTTTGCTGTATCCATGAGTCAGTCGAGTTAAAGCCAGTTTCTTCGAACAGAGTGAGGGGACTGTTGCGAACTTGTATGCACTAATTATCTGGAATATTCACAAAAGTCATTTTCATTTGAATAAAAACTTAAGACACAAGCAAGTGTTGTTTAATACTATGACCCCCTTGAAACAGGAAAGAACACAGAACTTAAAAGTAATTTTTTTTCCTAAAGCTATGTTATTCATTCAAACAAATATTCATGGAAGTCACCAGAACATGAAAAGCAAGGCTGTTGTGAGGTCTGTCATACCTGAGTGAGGATGTAAATCCTCCACTCAGGAAGACAGGCGTCCCAAGGTCAAGTTTTCACCATGTTCTCTCAAACTTAATTTCCATTGCTTGGTTTCATAAAAAGTAATTTTTATAATGGTTTTTAGGTGGCTATAATTGAAAGAGAAAATTCTCACACTAAGACAGCCTCCCCAGATAGCTTTCTTTGACATTGACATGTCTCTGCTTGGCCAGAAGCCATGGAGATGGATCCCCTCGTGTTAGACAGTTAATTGTTCTCTGCCAGGTCTACATGCAGGAAACTGAGAACCAAGGCAATTATGCAAATAAGTCAAGAAAAGAAAACCACCCATCCATGTGCTCCAGTGAGCTAAGACTTCAGTTGACAGTGGTCTTGACTTGACTTGTGCAGATAATTGCCTCAAGTTCTCCATGACCATGGCTGACCTGGCAAGGGCTTGAGGTCCTCCATTCTTTGAAACAATGCTGCTATCTTCTTAAAGAGAAAGGACAGAGGTGGACACTGATGTCCCTTAGCCAGATGCAACTGGTTCTGGGATTAGAGTGCAGTTTAAGAAAGTGATTTAGCCAGGATTTGGAAAGCCCAGAAAACTCTTGCATGGGACACTGGGAAGTGAAAAAACTCTTCAAAGGGAATAACACTTTATTCCTACTGCAGAACTACAGGGACCCAGGTTTTGGTGGCTCACTGGGGCTTTCTGTCTGTTACATTTGGGTGTAGATAGTCTCCCCAGCTATGATGGTGCCCTCTGGCACACATGCAATGCCTTCTAGCTGACACACTTCAACAGACAAATTGCAAGGAGATGTCAGTGGGATACCAACTCTATTTCTGGACTCCTCAAGGTCAAGAGATCAATTTTTGTGATTCCTTAGCTCTAAAACAAGCTTATTTTCCCTCCCTTCTTCCTTCGTTCCCTCCTTCCTTCCCCTCCTTCCTTCACCTCCTTCCCTCCCCTCCTCCCTTCCTTACTTCTTCCTCCCCGCTCTCTCTCTCATTCTTTTTCTTCTTCTTTTCCTTTGTGATACTGTCTTGTCAATCAAAAAGTCTACTCCTGGAGGTTGAGGTCAGCTGTGCCTTGTACCCTGTCTAGCACCTTTAGTAAGCTGCTAAGGTAGTGTTTGCCAACTCCAAATTAAGGTTGGACAATGGCTTTAGTCCTCTGACTTGGCCTTGTATCTTTCATTAATCTCAATCCAGAGGCTCATGCCTTCTTAGTTCATGGGTTCTTCTGCTCTAAACTCTGTAAATTTAAGTATCTTCCTTTACTCTCTGTGTTGCTGATGTAGCCTCGCTATATCTAAGGATGCCTCTAACTGATTATATAACTGAGGGTGACCTCGAAATTCTGACCAATCCTTCTTCCTAAGCCTCGCAAAGTTCTGGGATTTCAAATAGAGACCACCACACCATGTTTAAAACTGTCCTCTGTCCTAACTTAGAGTAGAGCTAGGTGTTTGGATGTGTAACTGAAGAACGTTTGCTTTTTCACTCTGAAGAAGGAACCTTCCGGGAAGGTGTGCTTATAACTTTCCAGTTTCTTACAGACTTAGTTTTTTAAGAACCACACTTAAAAACAAACAAACAAACACCACTTCTGTGATAGACTGTATTCATCTCTAGCCTCCTTTTATGACGCCAACTCTGAAATGCTGTGGACTCTCACTTTCTTGTATACTTTTCTGTTTAAACTTTGAAACAGAAAGATCTCACAGTATGTGGTCTTAATCTGTAAGCCTTTCTGAAGCCTTTGGCTCGAGGCAATACAATTCTGCCCAGAATTTATGCTATGAGCCGATACAAACATAGCCAGGCCAAGCCAAATCAACAAGTGTTTGTTTAGCACTTAATATATATTTTGATTACATAAGGTAAATGCTTCTAAACCACACACTGTGCTATTTGCTCAAGATAATTTTTTTAAAAAAAACCTTGCCTGTGGTATTATTGGCAAATATAGTCGGTAAGGAAATAGCAAGAGAGCTAACTCCAAATGAGCTTGTGGGCGTAGAAAGCACAATTGCTTCGTATTTTGTTTCATGTAGCATTCTTAGAAAACCTGAGTACACACAGCTTGGGAACTGACCCCGCACCCCATACACACACTCAAAGAAAAGAAAGACAATTTCCTTTTTGATTATAACTTCCTTTAAGAACATTTGAGACCATCAAACCTGCTCAAATGTGACGTGTACAGAAATTAAGGGTATTGTTTTGATATCTACATGTAGACACACTGTGGTTATCTATATTTGATACCACTTTGCAAGTCCTTTTTCAGTTGAATAAAGGGGGGAGCTTGGAAGGGAGTCAGTATGCTTGCTACTCTTATTGGGGAGAGTATCGTTTAATCCCACTTTCAATTGCTTCCTGTATTCTGAGAGCCTTGACCAGTTCTCTCCAGCAGGTTGTGTCTCTGAGCCCCTGGCCACTGGTGTATTCACCTATTGTACTTCCTGGTCAGATATTTGGATCGTGGTTCTCTTTGAACACGGATGATCTGGGATAGCTCATGCAAAATATATCCCCTTGCCTATCCACTGACTAGAACACAATGGTTAATCATTAATGCCTGTT
The DNA here is from genome assembly GCF_021556685.1 of Rattus norvegicus. Classification (NCBI taxonomy): domain Eukaryota; kingdom Metazoa; phylum Chordata; class Mammalia; order Rodentia; family Muridae; genus Rattus; species Rattus norvegicus. The sequence goes on along the minus strand of NC_141552.1, from coordinate 59,283,663 downwards.
GAGTTTGCCTGCATTTTCTTTATTCTAATATATCTGAAAGAGGGAGGATAGGAAGGATGGAGAGAGAGAGAGGAGGGGATGTAGGGGGAGAGGAAATGGGGAGGGGGGAAGAGGAAAGAAGTGGGAGGAGAGAGGAGAAAGAAAGAGACACGCTGTGGCCATCTATTATTGATATCGCTTTGCAAGTCTTTTTCAGAGGGAACGGAAATATGAAGATATTGATGGAAATGGCTAATTCAGTAGGTAAGTGTGCTTGCTACCAAGCCTGATGACCTGATTTCAGTCTCTGGCATTCACATGCTAGAAGGGGAAATATATTCTTGAAAGGTGGTCTATGACTTCCATTGGTACACACACACACACACACACACACACACACACACACACACACACACACACACATGCATACACATACACACACACAGAGCACACATGTGCAATACCCTTACATGTTAGTGCCAGTGCTCTTGAAAGCAATTAGAGAGCATTAGATTACCCTAGAACTGGAATTGCAAGTGATTGTTGTGAAGCATCCAGTGTGGATGCTGGAAACTGGACTCGGACGCTCTGGGAGAGCAGATTATGGTCTTGGTCAGTGAATCATCTCCCCAGCTCCTATGTAGAGGATTCTCTTAGACAGTTTTGATGAACTTAGATTATGAAGAGTATTATGAGACTTACAAAACAGGAAATCTGACAGAATAAATCAATAAAGATAACCTGCAAGGTGAAAGAACTTGGCCTGGGATGATGGAATTGTTAAGTGCCTGCACAAGTGTAAGGACTTGAGCTTAGACCTCCAGGATCCACACAGAAGCTGAATGCACATCTGTAATGCCAGGATGATTTGGAGGTTCAGGGATGAGGTAGAGGATTCTGTAGAGTCCATAGCCAAATGAGGAACTTCACATTCATTAAGGCTGTGTCTCAAAGGAAAAAAGAAAAAAAAGTGGGTGGGAGGTAAAATGAGCAAGAAAGCTGGGCATTCAGAAGAGTGCTGTGAGGGGTGGAATTGTAGACAGGACATGGCTGTTGCCATCATTCACACACAGTGACTGTGGTTATTGGAACAAGACTTGTACAAGATCAAGCAAGTCAAAAGTCCCACATAGCCTGGTGAGTTGCTCTTTAGAGGGTAACCCTTTGTGAGGAGCTGTTGCAGTGGTCCATGACTGGGGAAGAAGAATCATTCATTTCTAAGTGTGTGAACGCCCCCAAATGTGTGGGTGGCTCTGCCACTAATCACATACAGAAAGTACTGACTGAACTCGGTAGGTTGTCAGAAGAGGAAAAGACAGAAGAGAAGAAAAAGGATAAAGAAGAGAAGGAAGAGCTAAAGCTTGGATGATGACAGTATGTTGAGGAGAAGTCGGATAGATATTGTCATATTTCATTGTAAAATGTATGAAATTTTCAAAGAATAAAAGCATATAATTACAAACATCATGGTGTGTTATTTTTTGATATGCTATCATATCAAAATATATAGCAGCTGAGGAAGACACATACTCTCAAGTTCTGGTTTCTACACTCATGGGCAACATGCACCCCCCACCCAATAACAGGTTACTGGTGCATAGGTGCATCAACACACACACACATACACACACACACACACACACACACACACACACACTTCATTTATACTTCATAATATCCATCAAAAGAACGAAAAGGCAAGCTATAGTGTTGATATTTTGTCTAGAAGGAAGTAGAAAATTCACCACAGAAGATTTATTGATGTTCCAAAGCTTTTTGACAAAATTAAACAAACTCAGGAGGGGTCTCCAGTTCCTCAGTACCTTGAGTGGGGAGAGTAATGATTTGGGATAAAATGAACTCCACATTTCATCTGAACTAGCTCAACCATAAAATCACTCATTTGATTTGAAGAACAAAATAAAAACACAAAGAGAAAGCAGACAGCTTAGACACATCAAATAAACCAACATTTTAGCGTGCCCTCAATGAATAAGAACTTAGACTTCCTTTTAGGATCTAATAAAGCCTAGGACCACAGGATGGATGCTCGGAATGATGGCATGATCTTACCACCATCACCATGAGACACTTGCCTTGAATCTCATTGTTGGCAGTGAGGCTTCCTTGCTGCCAGTGTTGCAGATAGAATATACTAGTCCAACCAGGCATATGAAAGGACACAGTGGCACAGTAGTGCTAACTCATAGTTGTTAGTGAATACTCACTGTACACATTTGCTCCTAACTATTCATTTTGTTCTACAAAATCACCTCTCAAGATTCAGCCTTGGGGCACTGATAGCCACAGAAGCTGGTGGAAGCCACAAGTTGGTTCCCTCCTCCCCACTGCTGTTGAGACGGCTAACCAAACTAGACACACTGAGACTGGAGAGATAGCTTGGAAGTTGGTAATCCTTGCTACTGCTCATTCCTTCTCATGCCGAGCAGCTCACAACCGCTGTAACTCAGCTGTGGGGCATCTAATGCCTCCTTCTGGCTTCTGTGGGTACTGCACACATATGTCCATATACACAGAGCACATGAGTACACAAATAAATGAAAATCTAAATGTATATTTGAAAATAAAACACATAAATCCCTCACTAAAAATAGAGATGGCATTTGCATTACTTATAAAGATTTGGTTTTTGAGATCATATCTTGCTGCGTTGCTTAGACTGGTCTTGGAGGGATCCTCCTGCCTCAGGCTCCTCAAGGGTACTGTGATTGACAAGCCTCTTCTTCACACCTCTCTATTTCAAGTAGGAAACTGTGAATAGGTACTTGGTTGGAGAGAAGAAACATTCTCAATTTAGAAGTTATTTTGCGTTCCAAAAGAGTGGAAACCACCTAGTTTAATTAAAAATAAGAATCTCATTGTGTTTGGATTCAATGGGAGAGGGGGACTTTTTTTAAAAGAAAGATTTTTGTTTTAGGGGGTCAATAACATTTTATTAATTTAATTAGTCCCCATCAATTTTTAAATAAGTTGTAGCTTAGATTAAATGTTCTCCCTCTCTCCATTCTCTTTCTGCTAAACCGACCTCCTCTGAGCGCATTGCGTTGTGTCTGGGTTTATGATTTTGTTATTGTTCTCTGCAGAGGGATCACCTTGGGTGGTGAGACCTCAGGAGGGAGTTCGGTATTTAAATCTTAAAGTGTCATTGCTGGGGCTGTGGAGAATGGGGAAATGACATATAAAACCCAGGAAGAAGTTGGCTGGATGCAGTAAGAGTGCTCTATGTGGGCACTGCTGACCGATGCTGCTTGCTCTTGATTTCCTGTTCAGAAAGCAGAGGAGGGAAAGGCGGGTCCAGATTCGTTTTGAGTCTACCTTCTGTTTGAGTATGTGGACACTAGAAGAGAAAGTGGAGCAGAAGAGGGGTGGGTGAGGTGAGACACACACAGTCCCCAGTTCTGATGAGAAGCATTTGAGGAGGTATGAAGCCTCAATGCAGAGGTCGGAGTTGAAATAAAGAAGCAACAAGTTGAGTTTTGAGGAATGAGAGACCTCTCCCACACTTGGAGTATGGATACTCTTCAAAGATTGGGATTTGCCATCAAATAGCTTCACAACAGAGTGGCCTATTTGATCCTCTCTTGGACTTAGCAGGCACTGATGTATTCAAAGCCATGCAAATATTACATTAAGGAAGCTTGTGTGTGTGTGTGTGTGTGTGTGTGTGTGTGTGCATGTGAGTGTGTGTGTCTGTGTGAGTATGTGTGTGTGTGTGCATGTGTGTGACTGTGTGTGAGTGTGTGTGAGTGTGTGAATGTGAGTGTGTGTGTGTGTGTGTGTGTGTGTATGTGTGTAAATAAGGACACCAGAGGATAATCCTGAATATGGTTCAGGCAACATCTACCTTATTTGTTTTTGGTTTTTGTAGCTATTGTTTTTGGTTTGGTTTGGTTTGGTTTTGATTTGTTGTTGTTTTAAGATAGGCTCTCTCATTGACCAGGAACTAGTCAAGTCAGCTAGACTGGCTTGCTAGGGATCTGGCTGGCCCTGCCTGTGTCCCCACCCCCTCCCAGCCCTAGGTTACCAGCACACCTCTCACCATATCCTGCTGTTTAAAGGAGAGTTCTGAAGATCAACTTCAGGTCCTCATGCTTAGAAGGAAAACACTTTAATCTCTGAGCTCCTTCTCCACCCCCAGACCACATTTTCAACACCTTTTAAAACAGTATTAGTGTTCTACAGGACTGTCAAGTACAGAAAGACCCATCTAAGACATGTGATGGGAGAAAGAACATGCGTTTAAGATTCAGATGCCAACTATATTCCAGCTCTGTCTGTTACATTGTAAATCAAGTGAGTCTGGGAATCCCAGGCTTCTGAGTCCTGTTTCTCTGTCTACTAAGGCAGTCCTACTGGGCACATAGGAGGTAGGGAATAAGGTCTGCAGACAGGCTTGGCACTGGGCATCTGACCGATGTGCAATGGAGCAATGAGCTTGAGTTCTACCTGTGCCAGGAATAGGTGTGATCCAGAGGATGCTCAGACTTCACTGGGAAGGTGAACTGGACAGGCTACCTGTATAAGAATAAGGTGCTGAGAGAGTAGAACTCAGGGAAACTGCTGGAAGAAAGGACAAAGAGAGTCCGAGGGGTCAAGCTGCCTTGTCTCCAACCCACTCCACTTCCTGCTTTTTTGGTGCAAATGCCAGAGGCTCACACATCAGCATTCCATTGAGACCAGCATTTTTTTTCCTCAAAGGGATGATGTTTGTGACTGCTAGTTTGAGGGCTCAGAAAACAGAAAGGGCACGAGCAATGCAGGCAACATACACGCGCACATAGGTTCAGCCTCTTTGAACTTGCTAAATGGCCCCCTTGAGAGTGACCTGCAAGGAAAAGACTCTCCAGAAGTTTCTTCAGGTCTAAAATAAGAGAATTAAATGAAATGATGTGTCTAGAAACCCAGGAATAAATAATAGGAGGAAAGGGAAGAGGCTGGGTCTTGGTGATCAAGAGTTATTGGGCCAATTCACTTAGAAGCTTTTCTCCTGGGTGGGGAGCGCCTGAGGGAGACCTACCTTGGGATTAGCTGGTCTGTCCTCAGCTCCAATCACTTCACACACAGCTCTGAATCTGCTGAGTCATGAGTACAGAACAGGTTCTGATCTTCATGACTGAGCAGATTGTATTGTGCTCTGTGCCAGGCATTGTGTTAGTGACTGGAGGAGGGTACGGAGGGCGGTGGGGGTGGGGGGGAGGAATGGAGAGGAAGAAGAAGCAACACCTTCTTTGCTATGGCTTCAGAACTGAGGAGAGGGAACAGACGTGCATGCTAGTTGATCATTAAACCGCCCAGCAATGAATACTGGGATAAGCCATGGTAAATACTCAGAAAGCTGTCTGAGCACATGGTAAGACTCAGTGTGTTTTGACTGCTAGGATGGTCAATATAATTATTATTATTAAACATTGGGATGGGTTTGGGGGAGGGTGTGACTCTTTTTGCACAGAGAAAACGTCACAGGAAAAGGTGGTGTTTGAATCTTGCAAAGATGTAATGTCATTAATTTTGAGTGGGAGAACTGGATTCAACTGGTTGAAGAAACGTCCAGAAGGCTTGCTGACTGTGCATTTCATGTGGTGATAACTGTGATCAAGCAAGAAACAAGGGTGTATGTGTCAGTGGACCACTTGCAGGAATTGGCTTCCTCCTTCCACTATGTGGCTCCCAAGGATAGAATCAACTCATGGATTGTGTCCTCTGACATTCCCACTTGTACTATGGTATGAACATGCCCATGTGTACACACATTAACTTAATAAATGTTATGAAATAGACTCTGTGCTGGGATCTATGTGATGGATGCCATAAGGTTACACCAGGTCTCACATAGGAGGGTTACTGGGGAGGGGGTACACAGAGACTGCCTCTGGGCAAGGGTGAGGGGAAGAAGAAAGCAGGAAGAGGAGGTACTAGCCTTTTATATGGGGATGTAGTACCTGTGCAAGGGGATAATGTGGTGACAGTGAGAATGTGTGGCCTCTTGTCAGCTAGTGATGATGTATTCTGTTGTCACTGGGTCCCTGGGGCAGGTGGTGGAGATGCTTGGTTGCTAACACTCTGACATCCACTATGGAGGAGACTATGGCCTGAGCCTGTGATTCTCCAATGTGACCACTAGGGCTGGGATTGAAGCGTGCTGTTGAAGAGCTGAGGAGGATCTGTGCATGGAGGCACGCAGCGAGCGGACGCCTAGAACGGAATGTCTATTAACAAGGTTCCCGGCCTTACTGTCAGAGGAGCAGAGTGCAAAGCTTCCACTGCAAAGTCAGGTCATAGTGGTCACCCCCAGTGGGAGGAGTCACGGGGAATGCTAAGCTTCTCCTTTGTGTTCCAGTCAGTGGGGAAGAGGCTATGGTGCCTCTAGCCAGCAGACAATGACTGCAGCATGGGGACCTGTGATTCACCATGCCTCCCTGAGCCCAAAGAAAAGGCTGGGGCACCTCCAGATGGCAACCGGAAAGCTGGGTCGTCTCTAACAAAGGTGGTCAGGGTTCTTAGGCAAATAAGTCAGTGTATTCAAAGTGGTGGAGGAGGTTTATGCCTGGGCCATGGGCTACAAACTGGGCCTTAAGGCACCTGGATGCTGTGATATGCACAAGAGACACATTACCTGCAAGCGCTCATCCAACATCTCAAGGAGGGGTTGGTTCCCCCTTCCTGAACGTTCTCATCCACCAGTGCTACATTGGCACGATGATGACTCCTGGAGGGAAGTGAGCTGCTTCACACTAATCAGTCATCTCTCTGTGGACGTGCTTGCAACCACAGACATGAGAGTAATAACTAGTTGTTGCAGGATGCTTGCTAAATCATTATGTCTCACCTGACTAATACGGAATTTGGTTACAAATCTTCTGTGTTCACGGTGAAGAAAAGCGAGGTTGGGCAAGATCATCTAAAGCAGTGGCTCGCAGACTTCCTAATGCTGCAACCCTTCAGTGCAGTCCCTCATGCTATGCTGACGCCCAGCCATAGCATCATTTCATTGATACTTCATAGCTGTAATTCTGCTACTGTTGTGAATCATAACATAAATATCTGATATGCAGGATGGGGCTGCAACCCATAGGTTGAAAACCATTGATCTAAAGTCAACTACATTCACTCATTTCCTGATGCTGTGATAAAAGCAACCTGGCGAAGCAACTTAAAGGAGAAAGGGTTTACTTTTGGGTTACAGTTCCAGGGTATCAGTTGGCTTCCAGTTCATCAGGACGGATCATGTGGCAGCAGGCAGGGATAGCATGGTGGAGGTAGTCAGAGGTTGGCTGGTCACATTGTATACATAGTCAGGAAGCAGAGAGAGAAAACTAATAGGGACCAGGCTACAGTCAAGGCCTGTCCCAGTGACTGACTTCCCCCATGGAGGCTGTGCCCTCTAAAGGTTCTACGACCTTCTCATTTGGCTTCACTACACGGAACTGACTGTTCAAATGTGTTAGCCTTTTGCGTATACTTTACATTCAAACCACAATAACATTCCTAAGTGCTGGGGATGGACATGGAATTCTGGCCCATCTAGTTCCAAAGCCTGTCAGTGTGACCAGTAGATGCTTTCTGTCCTGGGATATTCTGTTAGTGAATCAGTGCTATGAAATTTTCCACAATTCATCTCACTGAGCCTCATCCTATGCAATGAGAGAATCAGAGCCTGATGTGATTTCAAAGTGTGTGTGTGTGTGTGTGTGTGTGCGCGCGCGCGCGCGTGCTCTTGTCTATGTGCATGCACAAATCTACCTGAGCAAGCAGAGGCCAGAGAAGGGCCTCTATTGTTCTTCACCTTGTTCCTTTGTTCCTAACAAGGTCTCTCACTGGACCTGGAGCTAGGCTCGTGATCAGCAAATTCCCCCTCCCCAGCAACACTGGGGTCGTAGGTGTGTGTGGTGCCACCCTTAATTTTTCATTTATGTCTTAGAATCTGAACTCAAGACCGCAATGGCCCAAAAAAATCACTCTTACCCTTTGACTTGTCTCTCTGGCCCCATGATCTCCATTTTGTTTCCTTTTGGATGAGAACACAGTGTGAAATTGCTGTGCAAGTTAATGGAGATGCCAACTAACAGGGGCGTTCAGCAAGGATCTGAGTGAAAAGCTTGCTTGGGGGATTTTGTGGCATGATCCGTGATAACCACATCTTAGGTCCTGGTCAGATTGCTAAGCCCTATGTTCTCTGTGGCCAATAGTAGAGGAACTTTGTCTCCTGATACAAGGGCATCCTTGCTCAACTGTGTGCCCTCTGGCTGATGACTGACTTTTGCTAATCCTTATTTGGTTAAAAAATGTAGAGGATGAATTCAGTGGTTTGTAACATGTCTCTTGTCCACAGATATATAGTTTTGTCACTCCCCCCAACCCCAATCTATGAGAAGTGTGGTTCCTAATAGTGCAAGAAGGAATGCATCATGTGAAGGAGACTTCAGGGGCCTAGGAAGACAGTGCCCAACAGACGGTTCCATGGGTAGGATGCCCACTGACAGGTGGAGATGTTAGGACTGACCTGAGGGGGAGATGAAAGTACATGGTTTAGTTTCCCTTTAAGGCAGGGCTGACTCTGTGGGAGGGTTGCATTCAAGGCCTTGACCCATAGGTTGATGCCTCAGATGGGTCCACTTTGGGATGCTAGGCTGACTAACTGTCTTGTGCATGTGGTCACTCTTCTCTATGTTTTTAACCCTACCTTGATAAATTAATGCCAATGGTACCCACAAAGAGAGCGGGGTGTTTCTGAGAGAGAGAGAGAGAGAGAGAGAGAGAGGCAGAGAGGCAGAGAGACAGAGACAGTGACAGAGAGATACAGAAGGAAAGACAGAAAGAAGAAAGAGGGGAGGGTGGGGAGACAGAAAGAGAAACAGAATTCCTAATCGTCTGATAACTATCACAAGTAGACTCCTTTTCCTCTAGCTTGCAAAATCTATCCAGGACTTTAGCCTTATTTCATGGATGGTCAGCAAAAAATCTGTAAAGTCAAGACCAACCTACCCCCAGCCCCGGCGCCCCAAGCCCCTTCGGGTGCTTGACTGGCGGCGGCTCAGGAGCATTGAAGCCCAGGGTCCAACCTGGAGCTCTGGAGGAAGCACGTATTGCCGGCATTCAACAGGCGGCGCTCTTTGCTAGGTGTCAGAAGTCACGTCCTGACGCTCGCCCAGTGCAGCTGAATAAGCTGGATGCTCATCTGAAAACAAAAGGTTGCTCCCTTCCCTGGAGTGGGGGTTGACTCATCCTGTTCCTGCACACTGTTTGGAGGTAGGTACTACCCTGAGAAACCAGCAAAGGTGAGCCCTTGGCCTTGATCTCTGGAGGCACCACAAGTTCCATGGTCTGCCTCAGACAGGGTACCCAGGCCCTCCTGCAGTGCTCTCCTTCTAGGGGGCTGTCTTGAAAACAAGAGCGAGAGAAATTTCTGGGAACCGGGGTGAACACTCCAACGGAGAGAAGAGTAATGAATATTTCATGGAGGCGGCTGGAGTTATTAAACAACATTACACGCGGAGCGTGTTGGCAGGGATCTGAGACACATTTACATGAGTAAAAATAGTTGGGGGAAAAAGACCCAGGGCTGGGGCAGCATAAAGGAAATCCCAGCAGAGCCAGGATGGAAGCAGCTTTCAGTCCCTTCAGGTTCAGGTGAAGGCCTCACTTTGTACCCTCTGACCCCGTCTCCAGGAACATTCCATTCCAAACTCATGGTGTGGATAATAAGTTAAGAGCTGAGAACTGACCAAGTCCCCAGGGACTTTGATTCTCAAACTGCACAGTATGTGTGAGTGTTGTGTGTGTGTGTTTGTGGTGTGTGTGTGTGTGTGTGAGATTGTGTGTGGTATGTGTGTGTGTGGTGTGTATGTGGTGTGTGTGTATGTGTGTGTGTTTGTGTGGTGTGTGTGTGTGTGATTGTGTGTGGTATGTGTGTGTGTGGTGTGTATGTGGTGTGTGTGTATGTGTGTGTGTGTTTGTGTGGTGTGGTGTGTGTGTGTGTGATTGTGTGTGGTATGTGTGTGATTGGTATGTGTGTGTGTTTGTGGTATGTGTGTGTGATTGTGTGTGGTATGTGTGTGTGTGATTGTGTGTGGTATGTGTGTGTGTGGTGTGTATGTGGTGTGTGTGTGTATGTTTGTGTGTGTTTGTGTGGTGTGGTGTGTGTGTGTGTGATTGTGTGTGGTATGTGTGTGATTGGTGTGTGTGTGTTTGTGGTGTGGTGTGTGTGTGTGTGTGATTGTGTGTGGTATGTGTGTGATTGGTGTGTGTGTGTTTGTGGTGTGGTGTGTGTGTGTGTGTGTGTGTGTGTGTGTGTGTGTGTGTAAGGACCTCAGGCAACACTTTTCTTGTCTTAGGGAACCTTGAGAGTTAGAAGAGGCTTAGAATCAGGCCTACCCCAGGGTTCTGTCCTGGAATCTCAGATGTCTGAGCCAGGGAGAGTCAGCGCTGCAGGGAGACTGTATGCTTTGGACTACAGTGATGTGCATACACTGGGGTTCTATGACCCCTGAGCCTACCCGTAGCTGAGCTATTCCCAGACTTCATCTCTGACAGACAAGAGTAATCAAGGGCCTCTCTGTTTATCCTCTGCCCCAAGCACTGAGAATTTTGTCCCTGTCTCTTGACCTTCCCTTCAGTGCACACAACAGGCATGGGAGAGGAGGAACTCTTAGAAGAAAGCAAAGACTTAGGGAACTACCTTCAGAGAAAGCCTGGACCATCTTTTTTTTTTTTTCCGTTTTTATTTTATTAAGTTAGGTATTTCTTATTTACATTTCGAATGTTATTCCCTTTCCCAGTTTCCAGGCCAACATCCCCCTAGCCCCTCCCCCTCCCCTTCTATATGGGTGTTCCCCTTCCCATCCACCCCCCATTACCGTCCTCCCAGCAACAATCATGTTCACTGGGGGTTCAGTCTTAGCAGGGCCCAGGGCTTCCCCTTCCACTGGTGCTCTTACTAGGTTATTCATTGCTACCTATGAGGTCAGAGTCCAGGGTCAGTCCATGTATAGTCTTTAGGTAGTGGCTTAGTCCCTGGAAGCTCTGGTTGGTTGACATTGTTGTTCATATGGGGTCTCGAGCCCCCTCAAGCTCTTCTAGACCTTTCTCTGATTCCTTCAACAGGGGTCCCGATCTCAGTTCAGTAGATTGCTGCTGGCATTCGCCTATGTATTTGCTATATTCTGGCTGTGTCTCTCAGGAGAGATCTACATCCTGTTCCTGTCAGCCTGCACTTCTTTACTTCATCCATCTTATCTAGTTTGGTGGCTGTATATGTGTGGGCCACATGTGGGGCAGGCTCTGAGTGGGCGTTCCTTCAGCCACTGTTCTAAACTTTGTCTCCCTATTCCCTCCCAAGGGTATTCTTGTTCCCCTTTTATAGAAGAAGTGAAACATTCGAATTTTGGTCGGCCTTGAGTTTCATGTGTTCTGTGCATCTAGGGTAATTCAAGCATTTGGGCTAATATCCACTTATCAATGAGTGCATACCATGTGTGTTTTTCTGTGATTGAGTTACCTCACTCAGGATGATATTTTCCAGCTTCTGGCCATTATAAATAAAGCTGCTATGAACATAGTGGAGCACGTGTCTTTGTTGTATGTTGGAGCATCTTTTAGGTATATGCCCAAGAGAGGTATAGCTGGGTTCTCAGGTAGTACAATGTCCAATTTTCTGAGGAACCTCCAGACTGATTTCCAGAATGGTTGTACCAGTCCGCAATTCCACCAACAGTGGAGGAGTGTTCCTCTTTCTCCGCATCCTCACCAGCATCTGCTGTTGTCTGAGTTTTTGATCTTAGCCATTCTGACTGGTGTGAGGTGGAATCTCAGGGTTGTTTTGATTTGCATTTCCCTTATGACTAAAGATGTTGAACATTTCTTTAGGTGCTTCTCAGCCATTCGGCATTCCTCAGCTGTGAATTCTTTGTTTAGCTCTGAACCCCATTTTTTAATAGGGTTATTTGTCTCCCTGTGGTCTAACTTCTTGAGTTCTTTGTATATTTTGGATATAAGGCCTCTATCTGTTGTAGGATTGGTAAAGATCTTTTCCCAATCTGTTGGTTGCCGATTTGTCCTAACCACGGTGTCCTTTGCCTTACAGAAGCTTTGCAGTTTTATGAGATCCCATTTGTCAATTCTTGATCTTAGAGCATAAGCCATTGGTGTTTTGTTCAGGAAATTTTCTCCAGTGCCCATGTGTTTGAGATGCTTCCCCACTTTTTCTTCCATTAGTTTGAGTGTATCGGGTTTGATGTGGAGGTCCTTGATCCACTTGGACTTAAGCTTTGTACAGGGTGATAAGGATGGATCGATCTGCATTCTTCTACATGTTGACCTCCAGTTGAACCAGTACCATTTGCTGAAAATGCTATCTTTTTTTCCATTGGATGGTTTTGGCTCCTTTGTCAAAAATCAAGTGACCATAGGTGTGTGGGTTCATTTCTGGGTCTTCAATTCTGTTCCATTGGTCTATCTGTCTGTCTCTATACCAATACCATACAGTTTTTTATCACTACTGCTCTGTAATACTGCTTGAGATCAGGCATAGTGATGCCCCCAGACGTCCTTTTATTGTTGAGGATAGTTTTAGTTATCCTGGGTTTTTTGTTATTTGAGATGAATTTGAAAATTGTTCTGTCTAACTCTATGAAGAATTGGATTGGAATTTTGATGGGGATTGCATTGAATCTGTAGATGACTTTTGGTAAAATGGCCATTTTTACTACATCAATCCTGCCAATCCACGAGCATGGGAGATCTTTCCATCTTCTGAGATCTTCTTCAATTTCTTTCTTCAGAGTCTTGAAGTTCTTATCATACAGATCTTTCACTTGCTTGGTTAAAGTCACACCGAGGTACTTTATATTATTTGGGACTATTATGAAGGGTGTCGTTTCCCTAATTTCTTTCTTGGCTTGTTTCTCCTTTGTGTAGAGGAAGGCTACTGATTTATTTGAGTTAATTTTATACCCAGCCACTTTGCTGAAGGTGTTTATCAGGTTTAGTAGTTCTCTGGTGGAACTTTTGAGATCACTTAAATATACTATCATATCATCTGCAAATAGTGATATTTTGACTTCTTCCTTTCCAATCTGTATCCCTTTGATCTCCTTTTGTTGTCTGATTGCTCTGGCTAGGGATTTGAGAACTATATTGAATAAGTAGGGAGAGAGTGGGCAGCCTTGTCTAGTCCCTGATTTTAGTGGGATTGCTTCAAGTTTCTCTCCATTTAGTTTAATGGTAGCTACTGGTTTGCTGTATATGGCTTTTACTATGTTTAGGTATGGGCCTTGAATTCCTGTTCTTTCCAGGACTTTTATCGTGAAGGGGTGTCAAATTTTGTCAATGCTTTCTGAGCATCTAATGAAATGATCATGTGGTTTTTATCTTTTAGTTTGTTTATATAGTGGACTACGTTGATGGTTTTCCATATATTAAACCATCCCTGCATGCCTGGGATGAAGCCTACTTTATTATGATGCATGATTCTTTTGATGTGCTCTTGGATTCGGTTTGCAAGAATTGTACTATTTTTGCGTCGATATTCATAAGGGAAATTGGTCTGAAGTTCTCTTTCTTTGTTGGGTCTTTGTGTGGTTTAGGTATAAGAGTAATTGTGGCTTCATAGAAGGAATTCGGTAGTGATCCATCTGTTTCAATTTTGTGGAATAGTTTGGATAGTATTGGTATGAGGTCTTCTATGAAGGTCTGATAGAATTCTGCACTGAACCCATCTGGACCTGGGCTCTTTTTGGTTGAGAGACCTTTAATAACTACTTCTACTTCTTTAGGAGTTATGGGGTTGTTTAAATCGTTTATCTGTTCCTGATTTAACCTCAGTACCTGGTATCTGTCTAGGAAATTGTTCATTTCCTGCAGATTTTCAAGTTTTGTTGAATATAGGCTCTTGTAGTAGGATCTGATCAGTTTTTTAATTTCCTCTGGTTCTGTTGTTATGTCTCCCTTTTCATTTCTGATTTTGTTAATTTGGATACACTTTCTGTGTCCTCTGGTTAGTCTGGCTAAGGGTTTATCTATCTTGTTGATTTTCTCAAAGAACCAGCTTTGGGTTCTGTTGATTCTTTGTATAGTACTTTTTGTTTCTACTTGGTTGATTTCAGCTCTGAGTTGATTATTTCCTGCCTTCTACTCCTCCTTGGTGTATTTGCTTCTTTTTGTTCTAGAGCTTTTAGCTGTGCTGTCAAGCTGCTGATATATGCTCTCTCCTGTTTCTTTCTGCTGGCACTCAGGGCTATGAGTTTTCCTCTTAGCACAGCTTCATTGTGTCCCATAAGTTTGGGTATGTTGTACCTTCATTTTCATTAAATTCTAAAAAGTTTTTAATTTCTTTCTTTATTTCTTCCTTGACCAGGTTATCATTGAGTAGAGCATTGTTCAACTTCCATGTATGTGTGGGCGTTCTTCCCTTATTGTTATTGAAGACCACCTTTAGCCCGTGGTGATCTGATAGGACTCATGGGATTATTTCTATCTTTCTGTATCTGTTGAGGCCTGTTTTATGACCGGTTATATGGTCAATTTTGGAGAAAGTACCATGAGGTGGTGAGAAGAAGGTATATCGTTGTTTCAGAATAGAATGTTCTATAAATATCTGTTGAGTCCATTTGGTTCATGGCTTCTCTTAGTCTGTCTATGTCTCTGTTTAATTTCTGTTTCCATGATCTGTCCATTGATGAGAGTGGGGTGTTGAAATCTCCTACTATTATTGTGTGAGGTGCAATGTGTGCTTTGAGCTTTATTAAGGTTTCTTTTATGTATGTAGGTACCCTTGTATTTGGAGCATAGATATTTAGGATTGAGAGTTCATCTTGGTGGATTTTTCCTTTGATGATTATGAAGCGTCCTTTCTTATCTTTTAAATGAGCCCTTGGGTGAGCAACTTAGCCACACTGGGCCTCTGTGTTCTCCAATTTCTGTGAACCTTAATTGAAGGGATATCTGTTAAGTGGCAGGCACTACGACCAATGTTTGGTATACAATCTGTGCTCAGTAAATATTGGAGTCTTCTATCCTCTCTGCCAACCTGCCCAGTGACATGATTCTTTTACAAGGTTAATTCTTCTTGGCGAGAAAGGGGAAGTAGAAGGAGAAACTATGACAAATGAGTCCAAGACTGAGTCTGTTGGCTGTTCTCTGTCTGTCTCTGTCTCTGTCCCCTCCCCTCTCTCTCCCACCCCTTGAAATCCTCTTATCTCATTCCTGTGGTGCTATCAGCTTCTTAATTACTCAAGTGGTCATCCACAACCAAGAATGTGGAGAGGCAGAAATTGTGTCTATTGGGCTCATTGTGAAATCCCAGCTAGTATAATAAGCTCAGTAGATATCCATGGATGAATTCATGGAATGGGATGGATGGATGGATGGATGGATGGACGGACAGATAAATAGGTGGATGGATGGATGAATAGCCAGATTGAGATATCAATAGACTGAAGATTGATAGAAGACTGACTGGCTGGACACACAGATGAATAGACAGATGGATTGATGGATCTTGGACAGTTAGAGATTCAGCTTCGTTGTCTTAATTTTTACAACTCTATCTCTCACACACAGTGGTTTTAGGAAGAGTGTCTTGTTTTAAACCCTCTGGTTTCACCATCTTGGATAAACAGGAGAAATACCCACAGGTTACGCATCAGGCATATAAGGGTCACTATCCATCCCCAAGCCCACAAATAACTATTTCCTAGAACTTTTCTTCCTGACCATTTCGGAGGGGTGGACAAAACCTCTTGGTCAAGGGTAGATGCCAAATTCAGTCCCTTATTACTACTAGACTTGGCATCCATGTCACTTGGATGAAGTTGGTCTCTGCAACTATGAGGATTTTTGTTCATATGGTTTTTGTTTGTTTGGGTTTTTTGTTTTGTTTTGTTTTGTTTTTTGCTTGTTTTGATGCTGATGTGAAGGAGCAAAATAAAAAACCCAGGCTGCTATTACAAGGAACCATGTAGCTTGCCAGGATCAAGGTTCCAGCTGAGAGGTCAGAGTTCAGAAAGAAAGGAGCAGAGCTGGGGCATGGGATCCTTGCCAGATAATCTCCAGTACTTATCAGCATCACATCTCACCTGGAAGCCAACTGTGTATTCCAACCTGAAACCTTCAATGCATAAAGGCGGCTTCAATCTCCTGTACCAAAGGGAGCAGATTCTTGTGTCTCCACACCTTCTGTCTCGATTCTGTTTCCTTCCTTGGGGGTGCCACTGTCCCACTCCTCACACTCACCCCATTCTCTACAAGTTCTAGGGGCAGAGGCAGATCAGTGCAGACCACAGAGGCTTTGTGATGGAGAGACCCAGCTGCACTGGCAGCTAACCCCCTACCTGTGGTCAGAAGTACTGTGTGTGTTTGTAGAAATGAAGTTAGTTTCATAGAGTAGAGGGCTCCCCCAGTAAGAAAGCATGGGGACGATTGCTTAAGTACTGCAAGTAATTGCCATTGACAGAGAGAAGCTGGGGCATGGTGGTTTATGCCTATACTCCTAGCACAAGGGGACTGGGGCAGAAAGATCTAAAGTTCAGACTTATAAGCCAGTTTAGGCTATATAGCAAGGCCCTGACTGGCCAAATCAAACCCAAGTAAACTGACACCTCTAATAATGGTTGGAAGGTAGAAAGGGTGATAGAAAGGGTAAGGGCAGGAGGGCTCATGCTGGCAGCTCTGGGTAAGTCTCTTAGGAGTTTTGATGGTGTCCCTTCATTATCTGTACTTGTTTTGTGGTTACTGTGATGAAACTCAAGATCATATGAGTCCTGGATATCTTTTTAAACACAACCATTGTTCTCATTGATTGACATTTAATCACTGTACCAATTTCTGGGGCACAAAGTGAAACTCAGATATGTGGGCATGGTATGTATGCCGTGATCAGGTCAGAATGATGATGGACTCATCAATTCGGACACACCCACAGCATTTATTTATGCAAAGAATATTCACATTCTTCTCTGCTAGGTCTTTTGAATGAGTTGTTATTAACCACAGAACTTTGTGCTGTGTAGAACATCAGAAGGTATCCTCACAGCCGCACTCCTTGCTTCCTCTCTTCTCTGCCTTCGGATGTGTCCTGCAGCTGTTAAACCCCAGCTAGGTTGCAGTGTCTTTGGGAAAGATTTAGTGATCTATTTATCCATCTGAATCCTTTTTCTATGTGTCTTCTCCCCGCACGACTCTTGAAACCATACTACTATTTGACTTACGAGTTTTCTTTTCCTCCAAAAAAGTGTTAAGCATCATAATGAAGAAGGCTGTCTTCATACTATCCAGGGAACATGTGATAGAGCCCATTATTTATTGAATGGATGTGTGCACATGAGGAAGGGGAGCTGGAGAGAGGGAGAGAAGAGAGGGCAGAGGAATGGAAGGAGGGAACAGAAGCTGGGTGTGGCTGACTTTCTTCAAAAGAGATACTCATAGGCTGCTCCAAATGGGCTAAGCAGTCAGAGGTGCTCCCAAGCCAAGGTGACTAGTTTGTATCTCTCCTGATTGTCCAAATCTGAGTGTCCACAGACACTGGCCTCTGGTCCTTGGAGACCAGGATATACAGATGATTTATTGCTGGAGATCTTCTGTCTTGTATGGTTCCTTTCTTCCACATCCTTTCACCACATACTTTCTTGATCAGACTGTGACCCAGCGAGGCAGTGTTTGGCAATCAATAACAGCCATTCTCAGAGGATGGCTTTACCACATATAATGGAATGTTTCATTCACCCCAGTCACTGTTCCACCTCTGTGGTCATGCCCATGTGTATCCTCTAGCAACACCACAGACAAGACTCCCCGCTAGGACCACAAAGAGAAGGAAGTATAAGAAGGGAGGGAGATCTAGAAAGCAAGACACACACTAGAAAGTTCCCAAGAAACCCAAGGCCACTTTATCTTGGCTCACTGCTAAGTGAATATGTAACTACTTTATATATTTCAACAAAATTAAACTTAAACCTACAGAATTAGGTTTATTAATTTCTGCCAGGGCTCAATGGGGGAATAAGAATGGCCATTCATTATGGACACACAATTACTAAAGACAAAAATGAAGCCCAGAACTATTAAGTATAATAAAAATGTTGAACACTAAGGAAATTTTCATTAAATATAATCTATTCTTTATATTACTACACTTAATCCTTGCTGTCTGCTTCTCTGTTTTTCTCCAACCTATTTAATTTTATTACTTAACTTTTTATAAATGTTTCTTAATATAATTATGATTAAATATTTTGGGGGGAGAGGAGAAAGTTAGTCTCTGAAGAGGAGAAAAGTGGGAAGGAAGAAAGGAAGGATGTTCCTTTCAATTCTTATTTTCTCCATCCCTACCATGGTGAAAGATGATATTTTTTTTCTGGAAAAAGTAAGTACTAAGTAGGATTTTATTACTGAGGGCAAAGCCAGAGCAGGCGAGGACAGAGAATAAATAACAGCGAAGCCCTGATCAGCAATTACAAGCCAGCCCTTTATAGTATGCACTTAAGTAAAAGTCCACCGCTTTACTAACAGCGTCCACGAATATTTGCGTGTCCAGCCCATGTAGTTAAAAGGTGGATCTGGCTAATGTTGCTGCTTGCACTACACAAAGACCTCTGCAATCGGAACATTTGTTTCTCCAGCCAGGATGGGTTCTTGGGCTTTCTCTTACTGAGAATGGAGCCTCCCCATGCAGTTCTGCTCTCTGGTGGAAGAGTCTGGAGAGAGTATTAAGCCTGGACCACCTCAAAGGTATTTGAGAATAGAGACTAAACTGGCTTTGCGTGTCTGCAAGCAGAGGGACAGTGAGATGCTCAGTGAGCAATGAGGCCTATATAATATTTATCAACGGGTTGTGTCTTCAAGCTTCTTACTGGTCATAGCATAACTTTATTCATTTTTGTAAACCACTGTGTGTGTGTGTGTGTGTGTGTGTGTGTATGTGTGTTGTGTGTCTGTGTGTGTATGTATGTACATATAGATATAGATATAGATCTCCCCATCAGAAAGTAGTAATCACATAAATGTATATGGGTACTAAAATAGAATAGTGATTCAGCATCCCAGCCATTCACGGTTGCTTTAGTGACTGTAATTCAGAATATGAGTGTCTTGGTCCCAGGGTAGTTCATGTCAACAGTCTAGTCTTAAGCACTGCATATTCTCCTGTAACACTCTACTCTCTTCTAGCTTTCTAAAAGGAGAATGAAACTTCTATTCATAGAGCCTCCTCCAACCGGGGTCCTAGCCTCTCAACATGTTGATTTTGTAGTTGTACTTTGATAGCGATTTGACATTTGTATATAATGATTGTGTAAACTAGACTCATTGCCAAGACATGTATAAATGCTATTGTGACAGCTTTTCATTTACAGGGTCCTTTGGAAGCCAAACACTTTAGTGTTTTTCGTTGCTGTTTTTGACTGTTAGTCCTGTTTACAAAATTCTTGGCATAATGATTTCTCCCCCTAATTCTCTCTGCTGTTTGGGTAAATGCTTTCAAACTTGGGTATGTTATTAGTGCCACTGTCCTAGTTTCATTTCTATTGCTATGATAAAATAAGCTAATAAAAAAAAATCAGCTTTAGGGAAGAAAGGGCCTTTTTCAATTTACAGTTGTACATTATAGTCCACCATAGGAGGGCAATTAAAGTTGGAACTGCAAATGGTTAGTCACATCTCACTCATGGTCCAGGGCAGAGAGCGACGAATGTATGCATACCTGCTGCTCTACTCTTCTCGCCTAGGGAATGGTGCTACCCACAGTGGACAAATCCCACCTAGGCTAATATAATCAGGACAATCTCCCACAGGCAAACCTGATCTAGACAATCCCTCAATAAGATTCTCTTCCTAGGTAATTCTAGGTTGTATAAGGTTGATGATTAAAGCTAACCGTCACAGCTACCTTTTTCAAAATGTTACCATCTTCCAACCTGCTTCAATATAGAAGTGTCACTACTAGGCCTGGTCTAGATGGTGTAGGGATCACCTTATTACCGACCTCAGTGGCCCAATCTCTCTCCTTTTTTTAATTTTATTTTTCTTGTATATTTTATGTATTTACATTTCAAATGTTATGCCCTTTTAACCCTCCCCTCCCCCTGCTTCTATGAGGATGTTACCACCTTCACTCACCCACTGCAACCTCAATGCCCTGGCATTACCCTACATTGGGAAACTAGCCTTCACAGGACCAAGGGCTTTTCCCCTTATTGATGCTGGACAATGCCATCCTCTGCTACATATGTGGCTGGATCCATGGGTCCCTCCATATGTCTCTTTGGTTGGTAGTTTAGTCCCTGGGAGCTTTGGTTGATATTGTTGTTCTTCCTATGGGTTTACAAAAACCCTTCAGCTCCTTCAGTCTTTTCTCTAACTCCTCCATTGGGGTCCCCTTGTTCAGTCCAATGGATAGCTGCAACCATCCTCATCTGTATCAGTAGGGCTCTGGCAGAGCCTCTCAGGAGATACCCATATCTGGCTCTTGTCAGCAAGCACTTCTTGGCATCAGCAATAGTGACTGGGTTTGGTGGCTGCATATGGGATGGATCCCCAGGTGGGGCAGTCTCTGGATGACCTTTTCTTCAGTCCCTGCTCCACTCTTTGTCCCTGTATTTCCTCTCGTGAGTATTTGGTTCTCCCTTCTAAGAAGGAGGAAGCATCCACATTTTGGTCTTCCTTCTTCTTGGGTTTCATATGATCTATGATTCCAATCTCTCATTTTGAGTGCCTGTTTTCCAAACTTCATTCTATCTATCTATCTATCTATCTATCTATCTATCTATCTATCTATCTATCATCTATCTACCTACTGTGAAAATTCTTTCTCTCCTTCCTTCATGTAAGTCCTAAAAATTAAGTTCAGAATGTCAGCAATGGCAGTGTTTCAACCTTTTGAGCAGCCTTGCCTATCCTCCCCCACCTTCTGTCAAGTGTATCTTTTAGTGACTTTCAGAACAGAATGTATGGTTATTAAAAATTTGATACCCCATCTGAGAAGCCACTCAGAAGACCACTGCTTGAGCCATCCCCTGCTGATCTTGCCTGGTTTCAGTCCCTTTCAATTGAACCAACCCTATGTATTTATTAGCTTGTTTTACTCCTTGGCTTCCCTGTGTGGAAGTAAGGTATGAGTGCTGGAGACCTCGCCTGCTTCACTCACTGCTGAGACACTGTGCCAAGAACAATAACATCCACTAGGCACTCCATAAACATTTGTCCAGTAAAGGAATTGACGACTTTATTAACTTGCTTAAATGTAAAAATCAAGGCAGAACGGAGACCATAGTGGGTGTACAGACCTCTGGTGATGTAGCCCATCTTTAGACAGAGAGCATTCGATTCCCCGTCTGAATAAGAACACAGCCTTTAAAAATGAAATCAACAGCAGCCTTTTGCCTAGCTCCCTGCTCTTGGCACCTTCAGAATGTAGTCCTTCTGGCCAACGACAGAAAGCTTGGACTTTGCCATTCACCCCTTGAGAGATCCACTGTTATTTTCCAAAACAATCTGAACGAATGCTTCATTCTCAAGTTAGATAGCTAGCGGAAGAGAGAAAAATTAATAGCACTTAAAACTGAACCACAATGGTAACAACTGAGAAGAAACATATCCGAGACAGACAGGGGTACCCATGCCAAGAATTCGGAGTCGTAGATTAGTAGTTTCTTATTTGTGCCAAAATATATGTATGTGTAGCAAAGGTATAAAGAAATAGATAGTATATCTATGTACACTTTTATGAATGATACATTCCTATTTTTTCGTCAACATATTATGAACATTATAAAGTAGATAAAATCAAATGTACAAACATGAGGAATGAAGAGAACACAGATGGAAATTGAAAGCCCTTTTTGTTCACTCTCCTGAATCATCACACACACATGGGACTTTGTAGAAACTCAGAGTCAAATTAGTATCTACCAGACTTCAATGTGTAAGAGAACCACAGAGAAGGTGTCTTAGAAAGGTAAGGCTGGAGAGATGGCTCAGAGATGGAGAGTGCTCACTGCTCTTCCAGAAGACCCGAGCTTTGTTCCCAG
The DNA here is from genome assembly GCF_021556685.1 of Rattus norvegicus. Taxonomy (NCBI): domain Eukaryota; kingdom Metazoa; phylum Chordata; class Mammalia; order Rodentia; family Muridae; genus Rattus; species Rattus norvegicus. The sequence continues at coordinate 59,261,647 of NC_141552.1, read as the reverse complement.
TACCCATGCCAGTCAGCTCACAACTGCCTGTAAATCCAGTTCCAGGGGACCTGATACCTTCTTCTTGCCCCTGTGGGCACCCACACACATCAGGGGACACACACACACACACTATCTCTCTCTCTCACACACACACACGCACGCGTGCGCACACACACACACACACTATCTCTCTCTCTCTCACACACACACACTCTATCTCTCTCTCTCTCTCTCTCTCTCACACACACACACACACACACACACACACACACACACACACACACTGGTTTAAATAACTGAGCTCCTCAACAAAGGTGTCCAGTTAGAATGTTGGAATCTGTATTTCCTCTCCCTTTGGATTTTGCAGGATATTTGATCACATTTTGAACCCTGAAATTGTGTTATTTACTGAAAGAAAAGAAAAGAAAACAAACAAACCCATTTCTAGTTGATGCGGCTCAGCCCTTACCACACACCTGTAATACAGACACACCCTTAGTACCCTTGTTTAGTCCCAAACAGTAAAGATAAAGCCAGTTTGTAGAAGGAAGCAACCAGGTTTGAAAGTGATGTCTAATTGAGCAGCAGACCAAGTGTCAAAGGAATCAGAGATAAGACACACCCAACTCTCAGGAGAACTGACAGGAAAGGGGGTTTCTTAGGAGAGCGCCACAGAAAAGAGAAAGAGAACAGGGGAGAAAAAGAATGGAGGAAGTTTTATGGAGAGAGAATTTTACAGAGACAGGTTGTAGAGAAAGAACAAGCCAGACATAGGAAAAGACAGAATGAGCCAGAGAAAGAGAAGGAGACAGAAGATTAGAACAGATTGCCAGAGTTAGTTTGAGGCCAGGGAAAGCAAAAAGTCAGGGTTCAAGAGAGAAGCCAGATTGAATCAGTCAGCTCAGAGAGAAGCGTGAGCCACCTGAGCTGAACCAGCCAGTCAGAGTTCATAACGAGCTAGAAAGGGTGAGCTTATGCAGAAGTCAGTCTTGGAGGCTGAGAACATTCTAGGCCTAGATAAGATTGTACAGAAGCTAGGAGCTTCCAGGACTAGGCTTAGGTTAGCAGACAGAGGCTCACTATACTATACAATTACTATAGCCAAATCGAAGTTACTTTTATGTTTGGATACCGACCTAGGTGCTCTGATCATGGCTGATTTGGGAAGACTCTACCAAGGCATTACAGGGGCATGGCATTAATTTAGCCTTTGACTGGATCACCTTCATAGATACTGAAAGAAATCACACTTTGAAGAGGGCCTCCCATTCTTGCTGCTTTCTTTAAAACAAAGAAACAGAATTCTTTTATTTATTTCCATTTCAAATGTTATCCCCTTCTTGGTTTCCCCTCCACAACCTCCCTATTTCATTCCCCCTCCCCCTGCTTCTATGAAGATTCTCCCCCACCCATCCACCCATCCACCCGCTCCCACTTCACTGCCCTAGCATTCCTCTATGCTGAGGTATTGAGCCTCCACAGGACCAAGGGCCTCCCTTCCCATTGATGCCAGATAGGGCAGTCCTCTGCTACGTGTGCAGCTGGAGCCATGGGTCCCTCCATGTGTACTTTTTGGTTGGTGGTTTAGTCCCTGGGAGCTCTGGGGGATTCTGTTTGGTTGATGTTGTTCTTCCTGTGGGGTTGCAAACCTCTTCAGGTCCTTCAGTCCTTCCCCTAATTCCTCCACTGGGGTCCCTGTGCTTAGTCTGATGGTTGGCTGTGAGCATCTGCATCTGTATTGGTCAGGCTCTGGCAGAATAAATAAAATAACCAATAAAAAAAATCTCTTGACAGAATCATCTATTGTGAGTGTTGAAATCCTGTTGGGTATAGATTTTTCTAATTTTATGGGGGAACATTGACTCTTAAAATGATTTATTTGTTTGTCTGCTTGCTATTTATTTATTTATTATTTATTTAATGAATGTGTATGGATGCTTTGCCTGCACGAATGCTTGTGGAGGTCAGAAAAGAGTGTCATGTCTCCTGGAACTGGAGTTACAGATGGTTGCGAGTTGCCATGTGAGCTCTGGGAGCTGAGGTTGGCTCCTCTGGAAGAGCGGTCAGAGCCCTTAAACACTGAGTCCTCTCTTAGACCCTAAATGGTGACTCTTAGAAATGGTGACATTATAAGAAAAGCCACCTATCGGGGATCTTGTGTTTTACGCCTTATTCGGTGCTAATGGTTTCTCTTATCTTTAACTTTCCCAAGAGAGAGCATTTATAATCTTTATCCCCAAGTTCTGGATGCAGAAACTGGAGGTACAGAAGCACTTTTTCCGAGTTGCCCAAGAAATGCAAGGCATATAGAAACAAACCCAGCCCTGCCTGGTTCCAGACAGGAAAGAACACAGGATTTAAACCCGTGACATCCAGGCTTTGGATTGAGTCCCATGAGAGAGTGGAGTTGGTACTCTTATGGTCTCTTAAATCAGGTTCTCTGCTCTGCACAGGTTCCGAGGCCCTGCCTTGGCACTCAAACCCCAGAACAGAGCAGAAATCTTTAATTTGTCCCTCTTCTACCCCATTGGCTCCTACACAAAGTTAATTCAGAGATGTCACCAAGTCACCATGTCTGATACACTTGAACATGACTACAACACAAGAGTTCAGCTTGAACAGTTTAGTGACATCGTGTCCTGCCCCATACTCCTTGTGCTCTGCCCCTGTCTACATTGGGCTCTTGCTTGGCCAGTGTCCCAGTTGAGCAGCTAGTGGGTCTCATGGCTCTGTCCATGTGTTTGGTGTCAGTTAAGTACAACCAAATGACTCCTCTTTCAGCCTGACTTGGCATTGTTTACCCATAGGCTCTGATGGTTCTGCTGGGATGGGACCCAGAATTTCTATTTCTTGCACATGCACAGCAAACCTCTATACCTGAGCCAGAACTCTAGATCCCGGGGCAAGATTATTAACCTTGTTTAATAATCTATTAATGAAGAGGATAGTTTGTTAACACATGCTTCTCTTGCTATCAGAATAACAACCTGAATATATGTAAGGCTTATTCCTTCCTCTTCCTTCCTTTCTTCCTTCCTTCCTTCCTTCCTTCCTTCCTTCCTTCCTTTCTTTCTTCCTTCCTTCCTTCCTTCCTTCTCACTTTTCTCTTAAATGACAAGCTGATGGATGTAGTGGAAAGGGTGCTAGCAAAGAGCTGGTTTACTTGGTTCCGACCCCAGTTTGTTACCTACTGTCATTATGACTTTGGCCAGCTTCCCTGGCCTAAATCTACAGTTTCTTGCTTGTAAAATGGTTGTTGAGGTATGAATATAAAACGTCCACCAACCATCTAAGGGTCATGTGTTTGAACACTCAGGCCCCAGCTGGTGGCCTGTTTTGGAACTTGGAGTAATCGGGCCATGCAGGTTAGGCTTTAAGGTCTGATAAGCCACCATCACTTTCTATCTTTCCTCCCCTTGTTGGTTGGGAGATACTGTGACCCTATACCTGACATTTCCACTGTGATGGGCTCTGTCTATCCTTGAACTGTAAAGCCAAAATAAGCCCTACCTCCCGTAAGTTGCTTCTTGTCCTGAAGTTGGTCACAGCATTGAAACCAGCAGCATTTGAGAGGAGTCACTGAGACAGCAGGTCAGCTAAACCCATACATCACACTGTTTCTTTGAAGGTTTACGAAAGCGCTGAGACCGTAGCAACCGCTAGCTCTCTTCACAGCTCACACTTGTGCATTGGAGCTCTTGTGGCTTGTCATTAAAGCAACCCCCAAGGAGGCCTTTTAAGATGCTTGACTTGGGCATCTGCGTGTCCTGCCCAAGGTGGAAGCCATCCCATTAGTCCCAGTAGACCAACCTACATTTGGCAGAGAAAAAGCCAACTATAGGGGACATAACTGGGGAAGAAAGACGATTCTAGCACGTCCCTTCTGAAATTCCTGCTTTTCTAATTACATATTGTACCTCGATATTGCTGCGAGCTTCAGCAAGCGAAGCCATCTCTCTGGCCATTCAGAGCAACCAGAAGTGGCCGCATGGCTAGTGAAACGTAGCCATCTTTGTCACTAGCTCTCGAGGGAAAGCAAAGGAAGAGCCCGAGCTCTCTCTGCGAGGTCCTGGTTCTCACTGAACACTCCAGCAGCATGGTGTCCTGCTTCCTAGACTTCTGCCTGTACCTCACCTGCCTGTAGCCTCATCTGGAGGCTCCTTAAGAGGGAGATTGAAGGCTAAGGCTCATCACTCAAGGGCTTCAGAACGGGCTCAAGAGTACACTTCCAAATAGCTCCTCGCTGCCACGGCTGCTGCTGCTCTGTGCGTTTTGAGTGGCAGCTGCTCCATATTTATAACTATCTTTCACCCTTCTAGCCAGTTACCTTGATGCTTTGTTTGTTTTCATTTTTCCTTTTCTGCTCCATTTATTGCCCTCCGCTACCACCACTTGGTGTATTCTGTTTCCCTCCATTTCCTTCCCTCCTTTTCTGTCCTGGGACTCTAACGTCTCCCTGTTTTCCTCTGGCAGTCCATCACTCTGAGTCTAAAGACAGTCAGTGTCAATGCATGGCTTCCTAGGGAAGATTTGACCTTCGGAGATTGGGGAACAATGGCAAAACAGAACTGGAAGCAGAGAGAACCAAGTTCCGAGAGAAGAACCGTTAAGTGGGACACAGCCTCCAAAGGAGGAAGGACTTCGTACCTGTCACCCCACATTTTCAAGGCCCTTAAAATCCTTTCAGAATTTAGGGAGAAGTTGCAAGACGCTTTCCACATTTAGGAAGACTCTCCTTTATAGGAGTACTTGAAGAAAAAGAAAATGCCCTAAGCCTGTCCCTGCCCGAACCCTCCACATAGTTAAACTCACTCCAGTGTGACCAGATGTTGGTGTCTTTGTTGCTGTTATCAAAGCAGCGCAATCAGCTGTGGTGCCCTGAGGAAGTATGTTGGGTTGCATGAAAATATCCTAGGTTGTCTGGAGAGAAAAATCTGCCTTCCTTAATTCAGGGTTATCTGGGAAAGACAGATACAAGCAAGTTTCTGGAGGGAATCAAGAAATGCTTCCATTTGAGAAACAAAGTATCTGTTTTCCAATATGATTCTCACATATATTTCTTCAACAGCAAAGGATTCGTTTCCCTCCTGGATTAAGAACAGGCCTGGTGCTGCTCCTGGTGTGCGATACATTCGCTGCTGGTTGCTATGAGCAAAGACAATCTGATTAGGAATGAACATCAAAACGCAGACAGACAGCTGCTGTTCGGGTGGGGAGAATTGTTACCATTTCAAGTGTCACTCAGCTTGATGTATGATTAAGGGGGCCATGAGGTGCCTCCTGTCTAAGCAGGGCACTGATGCTAAAGGGGAAATCTGCTTCTCCAGCTTGGCACACTGAATTGTCTTCACGGATGCCCGTCACACCACCAGCCGCCTTCCCCAACACACCCAAGAAGCCTGAAGCATTTCGCTTCAATAACAGACGTCACTTGTCATTTCTGGGATGCTGACTATTAATAACTTTATTTTTTTCCTCCTTGGAAAATCTGATTGAAGTGTTTTTACAGATAAATAGCATTTACCTGCTCTTCTTTCTTTCTCAGTTTGTACGCCCAGGACAGCACAGAAGCAGAAACTTCGAGGCCGGTGGAGTGGGCTGAGATGCTAAGAGGTAAAATCCCCTCAGGGCTCCTCAAAGTCTGCACGGGTATTTTAGTTTCCTTTGTTACGCTCAGTGGACCAACATCAGCTCCCTGAGTGTTCAGAGACACAGAGAAACCTTGGGGAGGGGCAGGTCTTATGCAAATAACTGATCCTCCTGAGCAGGGATAGGAGATTTGGGACTCACAAGGTGCATTAAACACCTGACTTGTTTAGGTTCTATCTCTCCATTTTTGGGCATTTTGGCTACTGTCATCCCCACTGGGTTCTGGGAGCCTCTCACATCCCTGGTGTCTGGGACTTTCTAGTGGTCAAACCCTGCACCCACCCACCCACCCCTGTTCCCCACCTCCAACTATTACTTACTTCTATTCATTCTCCTGACCCTCTGGACTTCCCTCCTGTCTCTTCTCATACCTGATCCTGCCCCACCTTTCCCCTCCCTCTCCCTCTCCCCTCTCCCACCCAAATCCCTCCCTCCCTCTCCCTCCCATGATTATTTTGCTCCCCTTTCTAAATGGGATTGAAGTATCCACACTTGGGCCTAAGCTTGATATAGTTTGTGAGTTGTATCATGGGTATTCTGAGCTTTGGGTTAATATCCATTTATAAGTGCATACATACCATATATGTCTGTTTGGGACTTGGTTGCCTCACTCAGGATGCTATTTTCTAATTCCATCCATTTACTAAGTCATCATTTTTAATAGTTGAGTAGTAGTCCATTGTGTAAATGTATCACATTTTCTGTACGTTCTTCTGGATTGTTTTTCTGGTTTCTGGTTATTATAAATAAGGCTACACATGTCCTTGTTATATGTTGGAGCATCTTTTGGGTATATGCCCAGTAGTGGTATAACTGGGTCTTCAGGTAGAACTATTTCCAATTTTCTGAGACACTGCCAGATTGATTTTCAAAGCAGTTGTACCAGCTTGCAATTCTACCAGCAATAGAAGAGTGTTTTTTTTTTCTCTCTCTCTACATCCTTACCAGCATTTGCTGTCACCTGAGTTTTTGATAGACATGATACCCAGTTGAGTGATGGGGCCACCCACCCATCTCAAAATCTTTAACCCAGAATTGTTCCTGTCTAAAGGAAACACAGGGACAAAGAGTAGAGCAGAGACTAAAGAAAAGGCCATCCAGAAATGCCCCATCTTGGGATCCACCCCATCCACAGACACCAAACCCTGACACTATTGCCGATGCTAAGAAGTGCTTGCAGACAAGAGCCTGGTATGGTTGTCCTCTGAGAGGCTCTGACAATAACTGACTAAGAGAGATGCAGATACTCACAGCCAACCATTGGACTGAGCCTGGGGACCCCAACGGAAGAGTTAGGGGAAGGACTGAAGGGGCTGAAGGGTATTGCAACACCATAGGAAGAACAACTATATCAACTAATGGGACCTTCAGAGCTCCCAGGGATTAAACCACCAACCAAAGAGTACACATAAATGGGTCCCACTACATATGTAGCAAAGGACTACCTTATCTGGCATCAGTGGGAGGGGAGGCACTTGGTCCTGTTGAGGCTTGTTACCCCAGTGAAGGTGGATGCTTGAGGGGTGAAGCTGGAGTGGGCAGGTAGGTGGGTGAACAGAGGGGAGACCAGGAAGGAGGACAACATTTGAAATGTAAATAAATAAAATAATTTTTAAAAAATGACTCATGCTTTAATAACCCCCTCCTCCAGGCAGGGACAGATTAAGGGAGGAAGGGTTTGTTTTGACTTGGAGTTATGGAGGAATTTTATTATGATACTGGGACAGCATAACAGAACTCAAAGCTAGAGAATGTGAGGAAGGGTTCTCCATCAAGGCAAACTAGGGATCAGGGAACGCTAGATAGGAACCAAGGCAGCTACAATTTTCAAAGGCCTGTCTCTAATAACCCACTTTTCCCACCTCCCTCAAGAACTCATAGCCTTCCAAATAATGCTACCACCTTGAAACTGAACCTTTAAGCCAGAAGCCTGTTGGGGACATCTCGCAGTCAAGGCATAGTCCATGGTGCTTATGTATGTGACTTGATGAAGAATTGTCTCTGCAGAGCTGGGGTGTCCAGTGCTGACCTGGCTAATCTCTGAGTGCCAGTCAGCTGGCTTGAGGGCCAATGATTTTTGAGATTTATTTGTAATTTACGTGTTTGGGGGGAGGGGTTTGATTGCAAGTACATCTGTATGCCACATGCATGCCTGATGCCCATGGAAGCTAGAATGGGTGTCAGATCTCCTGGACCTGGAGTTAAAGATAGTTGTAAGTCACCATGCAAGTGCTAGGAATTGAACCATGGTCCACTGGAAACCAAACCCAATAGCTTTGAACACTGGTGGCAGAACTGTCAGTACTAACAAAGGTTATAGGATTAGACAAGGTCAAAGTTGAATCTCAGCTCTGTCTTTAAGCACCTTGGTCCTGACAAGTGGGTGTGTTCCTTCAAGTCTTTCTTAGGCTGTAGTTAGGATCCAAGAAAGCAATCCACAGGAAAGGTGGATGATAACATTTGCACAAAGTCGGTATGGGGCCAGACACAGCCTCGGCATTTTGGCCTATTAGGGACTTTCAGGAATATCAGTGGCTCCTTTGTATGGGTCTGTGCATTTCATACCCATGGACTATCGCTGTAAATCTCAACACTATTCTTTCTTGCATTAGGCCCAGAGGGCTTCCAACTGAGCACACAGAGAACTTCTCCTCTAATCTCCACACAGAGTCAGTAATTCCAGCACTCTGAGTACTTAATTTATGTGCCTGTTCTCATCGATGGATGCCTATGTCAATTTTGAGCTTCTGTCTCACAATACTACAGCAAACACACTGCCTCTGCCCTAAGATGCTGTGAATTCTCAATGGGGAAAGACAGAGACGCACATATACTAAGTCAGGAAGCAAGCAACAGTTGCTCCATGGTCATCTCCAAATAATATATCCATATTGTTCACAATTCAGATACAGGGTTATAATTCTATGGGGTTTTTCCCCATATTCTGGCCAACACATGATATTATCCAACATTCCCCAACGTTTTCCAATAGGAGGTGTGGGTTCCATACTTATCTGGTCTTCCTCTGGGCATTAAATGTACAGTAGCCATTTGTGTTCCCCTGGGCTGGAATTTAAATGATGATTAAGAGCCCACCCGGCAGATTTGTCTACCAGGAAGAGAGAGTGAATGGAGAGAGTGCTATCAGAGGCCTGTCTTTGTGGAATGTATTATGGGTGAAATACTGGGCCCAAAGGAAGTAGGATGCTGTTGATGAATGCGAAGGACACTGCAGTAGGATTCTAGACCACACAACAGGATCTTCTTTCCAGACTATTCCCAGGGAAGACCAACATATATGGTATTTTTAGGTCCTAAAGTTTCAAGATAAAGTTTCATCTCAAAGAGCTGAGTTTGTCCAGGGGGAGGGCTGACTATGACCTAGGGTAGAATGGACAGAGAGGCCCAGGCTCCACTTTAAAGGTAAACATAGCAACTCTGAAGTGTTTCCACATGTACCGGACATGTCTTAGGTGGCTCCTTGATACATACCCAGACTGGCCTCAAACCTACAGTCCTCCTGATTCAGCCTCCTGAATGCTGGGATTGTAAACTTATTCTACTAAGCTCAGATTCTTAGTGCTGCTTTGGCCTCATCTTCTAGGTAGATGGAGATGTCCCTGTGGATTGGTAACAATCAAAGGGTGGCTTAGTGAAGGAACCGATTCAGCATCCAGAGGGGCTTAATTAAGATGTACAGCTCTGTCCCAGCACTGATTCAGACTCTCTAGTGGCTGGTCTCTTTCCACAGAACCATCCTGAGCACTTGTATTTGAGTACGAACATTCACATTCTCAAAAGACAAAAAGTCTGAATTTAAGCATCACAATCTGGAGGCTGGCTACTTCCTCTCCAGAGGGCCAGCTGAGGAAGATGTCTTGTCAGTGGGCTTTCGAATGGACAGGAACATTTCCCCAGTTGAACTCTGGAAGTGTCTGTGAGAGCTGCAGCCTGGTTCGCACGGAATGCCCCACAGGTGGTTCAAACACAGGTTGGAACACAGCTCTCAGCGGTGTTAGTCCTAACCTCTGGGAAAAGGATGTTTTTATCATCAGCGACCAGGAGTGTCTCCTCTCTGGCACAGTGGAGAACAGGATGTCTTCTGCCGTGTGTGAGGCAGAGATAGGATCAAGAGAAAGCCAGCTAGATCATCAGAGTCTTGGTTACTGGTGAAGTCTACAAGGCAAGCTTCTTCCACTGGGTCTGGCATTTTGCTGGTTCACACCTCCCTGGCAGATAAGCCTGGAGCCCTGAAGAATCAACAGGGAACAAACAGCTCACACATTTCTGCTTGTTTCCAGTGATGTCACTTAGCACCTTTAGCCTTGGCTCCACCCAGAAACAACAAACACCTACATCCAACCGATCAGGTGTCTTCAGCCAAAGATCCTGGACTACCTTAGAGAGAAAAGAGAAAAGGGACCCAAATGCATGTAGTGGCACACTAATGTCCTTTAGGCTACTTTATTACACTGCTGCTGCTGGTTGTATGTGTGTGTGTGTGTGTGTGTGTGTGTGTGTGTGTGTGTGTAATACCACGTTGAGAAAGTTTAGCCTTGTCATAACAAAGGGAGAGAAAGTACCACTTAATGGCTTAGCACTACCACCTCCTGCCAGCCCTGTTCTGGCCAACGCCTTGCTTGCTATTTCTGCAAGACTCCCTATTACTCCACACACTTCTGCCTTACAGGGACAAGTAAATCTGGGGTCTTAGGACTTGCTCACTGCTCTGAGAAGGTTAGTCACATGAACAAGCGTTGCATAGGAAAAATGAGACACTTACTATTCACTGTGTAGCCCTGGGAACAGTTCTGAGTAGACGGACCTCTTTGGATCTTGGTATTGGAACAGTCACGGTGAGAGGCCAAATGACCTCCTGTCCCTGTTGCCAGAAGCCAGTCAACAACAGCCCAGAGACTAAAGGGTATGATCGAGGCATAAAGTCACACTATGAGACAGGTCTCCCGTGGGAAGTTTAGTGAGGAGGGATATTCAGAGACTGCCTCTGGGTGAGGGAGAAGGGGGAGAGGAGAGACTGTCCTTTTATAAGGGGGTGTAGTGCATGTGCAGGAGGAGGATATACTCTCTTGTAACAGTGGGAATGTGGGGCATCAGTGGCTAGTGATGACCTACCCTGCTCTTGCTGGGTCCTGGTTTGGAGATGCTTGGTTGCTAATACCAGATCTGTTTCATTGTTGTTTTAGCTCACAAGCTAAGAATAATGCTTCTATCTAAAGCCTTGGAAAAAAAGTCCAAAGAAAAGTACATGCCCAGATATCTAGTGAGTCATAATGAAAACTTAAAGGAAATTCAAATGATAGTGTTCATCAGTAAGTTTCATCAGATCATAGCCACTCACGGCCATGTGAATATTGTCTACGTGTGTTCTTGGGGTCCTACAACGGCAGGGTTGCATCTCAGAGTCAGAAATTTGGGTGGTCCACTTTTGTGCTCTTCTGATTCTTTTTTCTTTTCTCTTCTTTTCCTTTCCTTTCTTCTTTTCTCTCTTCTCTTCTTCTTCTTCTTCTTCTTCTTCTTCTTCTTCTTCTTCTTCTTCTTCTTCTTCTTCTTCTTCTTCTTCTTCCTCTCTCTCTCTCTCTCTCTCTCTCTCTCTCTCTCTCTCTCTCTCTCTCTCTCTCTCTCTCTCTCTCTCTCTCTTCAGAAAAGAAAAATGTTTGTGGGTCCCTGGTCTACTGAGTTGGGAAACTGGAGGCTTATAGTAACTCATTCTCTAACTCTCAGACACAGCTTTCCCAGACTGGCACTGTCTTGGTGTGGCTGCATATAAAATTACTTGGGCTACGGGGTAGTGTAGAGAGAGTGCTCTGATTTGGGAGTTGGACTTTGGACAGGCAGGGTGTGGTGCTGGGCAGATGTGTCCCCTGAAGAAAGCCCTGAGGGCTCACATAGGTGTGAATGAGCTTGCTCTGTGGGTGGTGGCTTTCACTCTGGGGCAGGGAGCTGAGCGAAGCTGTTCTGGAGAAGTTCTCTTGATTGCAGGTGCTGTTAGGGTGTGGGCTGATGAGGACCAACTCCACCCCGAGAGGCATTATGGGAAGGGAGTGGATTCCATCAGACATCAAATAAATGGTTTGAGTATTAGAGCATCCTTCAGCCTGCACATTCGTAATTGTGGGGCTCACTGTGCCCAGTGGGAGCTCAGAAATCAAAAAGTAATATACAATGACATTTCTAGCCTTCCCCGGAAATGGGGGGGTATATCAGATTTATTTATTAATTCCATCTTGCCAGCTCCCCATTTGGTACAAACAGTTATGTTTTGCAGCCCGTTTCCACCTTGCAACGAGCAAAGTTAATTTTATGAAATGAATATTCGTGCGATGACCTGAACGGGGAGGGGGAGGGGGAGGGGGGGAGAATACATTAATCTGCAAACCATCAGAGCTGTCTGACGTGTGTTATTGTAGGACTCAGAAAAAAAAATAAACAGGTTATGGGGAAGATTAAGTGGCAGTGTGGATTTGCTTTTGACATATCTTGTCTCCGAATCTAAGTTGAGGATTTATTATCTGGAGCTCGTGTCACGGCTATCTCGTTTATATGATAACACATCCGTAATGCTTTACCGTGCGGCGCTACTTGTTCGGAATGGGGCTTTTTTTTTTAAGTTCTAAATTATAGTACCTGGAGAGGCATACATAATTATAGTGCGTGCTAGCAAATGAGAGGGTGCTTTTTCCACCCGCACTCAGCATTAATCGTCAGCACAGCGGGTGCAATAAAATCATAATTGCTTCTTCCAAACCTCTCATCTGAGCTTGCTCGGCTTGGAGGCAGTGGTTTGGTGGAGAGACGCCTGATTTGTGACGGGTGGAGGCTGCGCTCGTAGATTCCAGAGGGTCTTGACTGGAGATGACTTGGAGTTCAGGCAAGGTGCTAGACTTCATGCAGTTACAATGTGGGGGTGGGTGGGGAGGACGCTTCTTCATGCTTCGCCGTTACCAGCAAAAGAGAGCTAAGTAAGAAGAGATGTGCACGTCGTCGGGCCCTGGGTTTGGATCTTCCCCATGCTTTTCAATTTTGCGACCAATGATCTCACTTCGCCCAATTGCTGTTTTCTCGGTTGTTCTGAGCTCAAAGTGTTCTTAAGGTAATTAGCAATGCTTATAAAGCACAATGTGTGCCTGCAGTAAATGCTAAACATCGCTGCAGCTCTCCCTCCAAAACATTACCTAAGCCTGGGCCATCCAGAATGGCCAGCACTGGGTCGTGTGTCAGTAGAGAACACTGGAAACATGGCCATATGGAGAGATTTCCACATGGAAGAGAAACTAGGGAGCTGGCTCAGTGGTTAAGAAAGCAGAAGATCTGAACCTTATCCCCAACGCCCACATCAGTGGTTCAAACCTGCCTGTAACTCAAAAATCAGGGGATCTAGCGCCCTCTCCTGGCCTTAACAGTTCCTGCACTCACATGCAGGGAGCAACCCTCAGACACACATGGCACAATTAAAAAAAAGTCTTTTAAAAAGAAAAAATATACATCAGGGCTTGACATCTTAGTATCACATGGATAATAAGCAATGTAAACTATCTCAATGTTTTTAATGGTGATTACATTTTGAAGCAATTACATTTTGGCAATCTTAGTTTAAACGTATTAAAATAAGTGCCACCTTTTAAGCTTCTTTATTGTGGCCAGTACAGAATTATAGTTACTGGAAAAGTTTGCCAGCAACATATTTGTATTGAACAGCTGTGGTATAAACAAATAGACCTTAACTAAGATGTCCTGCATGCTTAAAGCCACTGGTCATGTTTGTCTTGGTTATTTCTGCCATCGACTGGGTCTTAGTCTAATGGTCTTGGTCTACTTAGAAATATTTAGTTAAAGATAATAATAAATAATGCACCCAAATAAAACATTTAGAAAAGGTCTTAGATAGTTTTCTAGAGGACATTAGAAAGAGCCAATGGCTGTCATGAACCACCTAATTTAATTTCAAGCTCTTCAGCAAGTAAAATATTTGCGTTAGGTGGGTCTTTATTGCCAGGAGATCCATATACGTTTGTTGGAAAAGAATAGCTCTCTCCTGGACCTGGATTCTCCCGGGCTTGTTTCTTGGTATGATTCGGAGGTAGCACACACCTGTACCTTCCCGTCTTTCCCTAACTAGCTAAGCTTCTATGAGCTCAGTATGCTCTGAGTCATAGGAACGCTACACAATAATTATACCTCCCTTTGCTTATGTAAATTATCTGATCTGATCCTTAGAGCAGCCCTGTAGGACAGGCTGTTCAAGGGCTATTGTATTGTTCCTTTTTCATGGAGGGCAACTATGAAGACCGGGGAGAGTGACTTGCATCCATTTTTATAGGCAGCCAGTAGCCAAAGCTCTAACCCTGATTGCCCAAGGTGAGAAACTCCCTCTATGCTTGGGAGTCACAGGATGTGTTGTGTGAAAGAAGCTATGGGAGGAATTAGTATTAGAACCCCACCAAGGAAGAAGACGTACATGAGACTGGGGAAGCCAACCCCTCCATAAATGAAATTCAATTTAACCAGATAGAAGAAACTCACGTTTATGTCGTCATCCTACTGCTACACACCCAGCTGAAAGTATCCTATGTCTGAGATTCAGAATGGCAGCTACAGAACACATTGGCTTGTTTACATGTGAGAGAAACCCTCCAGGAGTCCTAGACATAGAAAGTACTCGCCCTGTGACCAAGTCATGTTTTTCTCCTTAGACATCTTGGACTGGGCCCTGGGAATTTAAACCCCACTCCACAGCCCTCAGGTACTCCCTAGATTGTTAGTCTGAGCTTGGAGGAGTGAGACTCCATTTGCTTCTCTCCCGAACGTCTCACACACAGATTCTCAACCGGAGTGTTTATCAGCGAACATTTCTGTGGGAGCTCTGATCCAGGATTGATGCTTAAGAGTCACACGAAAGATTTACTTGGAAGGAGAGAGTCTTTACTCTGGTTCCTGGTTCCTGGGGTGTTTAGTCCACCATGGGGGCAGTGGGGAGTGTGGCAGGATAGGACAGTTCACATCGGCACACAGCCAGGAAATAGGTAGGTATGGAAAAATATCAGAAACGACGTGCCTCAAAGAACACACACCAAATGACACACCTCCCACCCGTGAAAACCCAACTCCAAATTCCCCAGAACTTCCCAACCTGGTGTCAGTAACTGTGAATTAAGCACCTAAAACATAAGCCCGTGGAGAACACCTCAGATGCGAAATGTAACACCACCCTAGGTCCCTGGAATCAGTCTCTGGAGGTAGAGGGGAGGCCTGTCCTCAGTGATGGTTAGCGTTGTCAGTGGCACGGGATTTGGAATCACCTAGGATATAGTCAGTCCCTGACACACCTGTGAAGGACGACATAGGTCAGAGGCTCTCAACCCGTGGGCCACGACCCCTTTGGTAGCCCTCTATCTCCAAAAATGTTTGCATCTCGACTCATAACGACGACGCAATTGCAGTTAAGAAGTAGCAGTAAAAACCATTTAAGGGGTGTGAGTCATCACAACATGGGGAGCTGTATTAAAGGGTCACAGCACCGGCAAGGTTGAGAACCACTGTGTCATAGGTAGTCTTTACGTCGGTCATGGGTTATCTGGTTAGGTTAACTGAGGTGAGAAGATCCATCCTAACTGTTGGCAGAACCATCCCATGGGGTGGGGTTCTTAGGGTGACTAAAAAGAGAAAGCAGCTGGACACAGGCACTTTCTCCCTCTACTTCCTGGCTGCAGGTGCAGTGTGACTGGATCCTTGTCACCATGAATTCTCATGTGTCATGGACTGTAGGCTTAAACTGAACCGAAGCAGGATCATTCCCTACATGGCTGTTGTTGGCTTGTTATTTGTGTGTCTGTCTCTTCGTGTTCTTGTCTTTGTCTTGTTTTGTTCTGTTCTGTTTTATAGTCACAGCAAGAGGAGGAAACGGAGATACCTGGTATATATTCTGGAACTTTCGTGCTTTTGTGGACAGTGAGATCACCTGCTTTACATACCTTCCTCCACTTAGGATCTGCCCCAGAGTTCTTCAATGCTGTTTCATTGTCCAAAGCTCCCCGTTTTCACTTCTTTAAACAAAGGTGGTTCCATACTCTGGTCATGCTTTCTTGAACTTGTTTCATGGTCTACAGCACATAGGACCCTAAAGGTAGATGACAGATCCAGTCTTCTCAGTGTGTAATTGAAGCACTAATCTTTGGGTTATGTGAGGAGAGCACCTGGCCATGCCACAGAGTGAGCCATGAAAAAAGTAGAATGTCGTGTCATAGCCTCTGAAGGAGCAAGGCCAACTATGAAGGAGAGTTGAGGAAGAAGGAACCAGTCAGTCCCCTGAAGACCAAAAAGGGTTTGCAGTAGGGAGACCCTCTAAGCACACAAGTGCTACCAGGGACCAATAGACCGAACTTGGGAACGGGTTTATTTAGAACCCATGGCAGATTTTGGAAACGTCAGCAGAGAAGGCAAACAACTGTATTCTCAAGTTTCACCTCCAATTCAGGTCCTAAGAACCAAGATTGGGGATGGGGGCAGAGTATCTTCTGATGGATGGGAAAAGCAACGTAGAGGATTCGTACGCAGACTGAGGTGCCTCCAACCTAGATGTGGAAATGCACCAGGTTTAGCCAGAGATCAGAGATGTGCTGACAGCCCTCCCCTGCCGTGGAACAAGTAGTTCAAAATAGCTTTAAGGCACGGCACGGGGGTCTTTGCACTTTCTGGAATTCCCACATCGTTCTCCTTCCTTCTGAATAAACAGCTGGCGGGCACGCCGTGGATTTAGCTGAAATGACCGCTCCTCATTTTCTCTTTAAATCTATACGGTTGTTGTATATCTCGATCCTGACTGGTGCCAACTGCTCAGCCACACGTCTGCTTTTAATTTAGGCGCTGAGTTCTTTTGGGGTAGCCGGCTTTGGAGGCCGGGTTTAATGCAGGTCCCTAATTGCTTAGTGGGATGAGGTTGGTTGCTGACGGCAGGGGTTTTGGTTTCAGAGTTGAGACAAGTAGCTTGTAGGAAGGGAAAAGGGCCTCTCTCTCTCCCTGTATTCCTTGTCTCTTGCTAGATTTCTTTTTTATATTCAACTTTAGTTTTTAATTGAGTGCATAAAACAGCTATAAAACAGCCATTTAGATGATGTGGCTGGTCAGCCCTTGGCTTTAAATATGTCTCCCCTCAATTTTGAAATGTCTCCTTCCTTTTTTTTTCTTCTTCTCCAGACCCACATAGGCTATATTTCCTATTTTTAAATGACCCAGTTCTATGGCCCAACATGGGCTAATGGTTCAAGTCCACTTTGAGATACATATATATATATATATATATATATATATATATATATATACACACACACACATATATACACACACACACACACACACACACATATATATATATATATATATATATATATATATATATATATATATATTAGGTTGCAGTCTAGTCTCTACCTAGGTATTGGGCTGCTTGTAGTATAGGGAGGAGGACGTGGGATCTCAGGGTATCTCAGTCATTTCAGGGCATTGTAATGACTTTGGTTGTTAACTATAGAAGGGGACCATATAGCTCTAGGGTTGATTATATGAAGTTTCCCAAGAAGGTATGCTTTAATTCCTTCAAACAAACAAGCATTCAACATTTGGGGTTGGAGAGATGGCTCAGGAGTTAAGAGCACTTGTTACTCTTGCAGAAGATCAGAATTTCTTTCCTAGGACCCATGTTGGGCAATTTACAATGACCTATAATTCTACCTATAAGAGGCCCTCCTTCTGGCATTCATAGGCACTGCTATCACGAACACACACACACACACACACACACACACACACACACACACACACAAGCTTTGGGGAGAAAGACATAATTAAAAATAAAATAAATAGTTAAAAAGACACTGGTAATTCAATGCAAAGATGGATATTGAATGGGGAGCTTCTTCTACACAATTGTGCCGGGTCCCGAGTCCCTTCCTGAAGCCTATATTGTTTTTGAGGGAAGCCGCATTGCTGGCTAGCTATTATTCCTAAGAATTGTAGCCGTCAGTCCGCTCTGTAGAGGATTCAATCTAATACTTTCGCATCAAAGGTGTTAAGGAAGCTGAGCATGTTACAGCGCGTCTTCACTCCCAACGTTCAGAAGGTGGAGGCAAGGAGATGTATGGCAAGTCGGAGAGTCAGTCCATGACATCCCCACAAGCCAGGAAAATTGCTCAGTGAGTGTGTGAGTATAGCTCAGTTGTGAAAGAGTGTGTGTCTAGTAGACACAGATCCCTAGGTTCAGTGTTAATCACCCCATAAACTGAGTGTGCTAACCCTAACATTCACCCTGACCCTCACTCTAACCCTCACCCTCACCCTAACATGCGTTCATTCCTACTACTTGGAGAGGGAGGTAGGAGTATCAGAAGTTTAAGGGCATCCTTAGGCTAGCCTGGGCTATATGAGCTCCTGTCCAAAAACCAGCCAGCCAACACACAAACAAATAAAATAAAACAAATAGATAAAAACAAATTTAAAAAATCCAAGCAATTAATCAAGCATCAAAACTTGTAACAACAACAACAATAACAACAAGAAACTTTTTTTTTTCTTAAGTACCTTTTGGGAAACTAGGAGGAGCTGTGGTGGTGGAATTTCCCAGTGTTCTGTCTGTCACAGTTCATGGAAAAGATAGAAAAGGAGGCAATGAGTGAGGCTGAGCGCTGGGAGGGGAGAAGCTGGGTTGGGGTGGAGTTTGAAGAAGAAATCAGAGCATCCAGTCCTCCTGCCTTCTTTCTTCTTTACTCATAACACTCAGTGTTAAATGTTTGCCAAAAGGAGGATGGTTACCGATGGGCCTCCAAAATGGGGTCCCTGAAGTGGTTCTTTTCTCCTGTGTGTATCTTGTACACTCAGTCGACTTGCCTTACTGTGCACTTGCTGGACTTGATGTTGAGGAGTCATGGACCATGGCAGGTCTCAGCAAAGACACAGAATATGAAGACAACATTCCCTCCCTCCTGCTGGATTCTGAACAAACACAGAAGAGAAGTTGCAAGGAGAAATGAGTACTGAGTACTGGGAGAGAGTTCATAAGCAGCAAGTGAGATTAAGATGACTCCTTCTCTTACAGTGAAGGATCATGGGAGTCCAGGCTAGCATTGAGCTGTGGTAAATGGAAAAACCAAGGGTGACCCAGACTTGGTCTTCATCCAGGGGTCTGTGTCCTCTGTCAGGAGAGCTATTTGAAATGGCCACTCACTGCTTTCTTTTCATCTCTGTCTCATTCTCCTCTCTTTATTCCTCCAATTTCTTTATTTTTATACATATGTAAATATATACACTATTAGATCTAGCTTCTGTATGAAAGAGAAAGCATGGGGCTTTGTTGTTATGGATTCTGACTTATTTCATTTAACCCGATGTTTCTAGTACATCTATTTTTATCTAAGATATATATATATATATATATATATATATATATATATATATATATAGAGAGAGAGAGAGAGAGAGAGAGAGAGCTATACCAGATTCCATTGCATATAGTTGTTGTCTCTCCTAGGCTACACAGAAAGACTCTGTAAATAAACAAAGACTCAGATAAATAATTAACTTTAAAAGTAAGAACAAATCAGTAAGTGAAGAAATAGCTTTGAGTTTCTTTTAGACTTTCTTTTAAGGGAATGGAGGACTCACTCAAGGCTCATCATGAAGAGACTGCCATGGTCAGAAGGGATTCTGTGCTAGACATGAATACGGAGGCACAGAGGAGAGCCTGGCACAATGTTACAGTGATGGGCACCGAGCATGTTACCAAGAAAAGATGGATAAAATGTATCATTCGCAGGGCTGAGGAGATGGTAAATAGAAAACCCACTTGTTGCTAAGCATAAGGACCCAGGTTCAGAAACCAAATAAAGTGGATGTGATGGTGTGTGCCTGTAATTCCAGGTCTTCTGTGTTGGAATAGGAGGCAGAGACAGGAGGATTCCTAAAAGCTGGTAGGGACATCTCTTCTGATGTTGGCAGGGATGGTGAGTAAGAGGCCCTGCCTTCAACAGGGCAAAGGCAAAAGCTCCGCACTGACACCTGAGGTTGTCCTCTGACCCACACACACACATACACACACACACACACACACACACACACACATACACACCACATACACATGCACAAACACACACACAAACACATAAACACACACATGCACAAACACACACACTCACACACGCACAAACGCACACACAAACACATACACACATGCACAAACACACATATACACACACACAAACACACACATACACACAAACACACACATATACACACCATACACACAAACACACACATATACACACCATGCACACATACACACACATACACACACATACACACATACACATACACACACATACACACATATATACACACACACATACACACACATACACACACATACACACATACACACACACAAACACACACACATACACACACATACACACATACACACATACACACATACACACACATACACACAAACACACACACATACACACACATACACACATACACATACACACATACACATACACACACATACACACACAAATGGAGAAAGAGAAGGGGAAGGAGATTAAAAGAGTAGACAGAATAACTAGAATAACAAGTCTCAGGGAGGAAAAGAGGAAAAGGGAGAGCAAGTTAGGACAACACTATAATTCTTACATGGATTGTGACGTGGTTGGTGGGCCCTGGGAGGAAACAGGAGGCTTGCGAAGGGCAGCCAAGAGTATTGTTAGGAACAAGGGATCTGAGGACAAGAGGAGCAAACTACCATGATGTGAGCCACTGAAGGAGCTGGATAGCTAAGAATAGGGATGCTGGTTGTCAGGGAGACACTACCCATGATGTCACACTCTGATGACTGCCGTTAATGAAGTGTAATTAGCAATGTGGACAGAGCACGAGGACAAAGGGACAGGCATTCCCTAAGCCATCAGAAAACGACTCACTCTCATACAATCTGTATGCCAGGATTACTTCCTTTTTCTCATTAATAATTTCTTCACTCTTTTTTGTTTTATCCAGTTCTTTTACTTCGAGCGTCTTTACCCCTTTAGGACAACAATCTCAAACTTACGGCTGTGGGGGGAGCAAAACGGAAGGGAAGAAATAACTGTTTGGTTTTTTCTCTGAACTTCCAGTCTAATCCAAGAGCAACAAATCTGGTGTAATGAAAACATTTTAGAAAATAAAAGTCACCTAGAATGGGGCTTAGAGGGAATCTGGGAAGAAGAGGCTGGGGGTTGGGAGGCAGGGTTTGGATGCAGTTTTAACTGCGGGGTGATCCAAAACAGTTACGTTTTGAAAAGCCCGACAAAAGCAAGTGAGAAGGAGAACAGGCTTTTCAGCTCCTCTAACCCCGGACAGCTGGCCCCCTGCCAACGTCAATATTAGCCAAAGAAGCTTGGCCCCCATTCAGGCTGATCAAATGTGACTTAGGAGGATGCGCGGACCCGGGCTTAAAGGACGCACACGCGCTCCGTGAGTCAGGATAATAATTACAGGCTTTAATAAACGCAAACATGGTGATAACAGCTTTACATAGTCAGGGCTGCCGATGCCAAGACCCGACAGTCACCAATTTGGGATTTTAGCCATAACCAAGGAGCCCACTGGTACATTCTCACTGCATCACGAGCCTCCCTTCTCTGCCAGTACTCCATAACCTAGCAACCCCAACCAGTCACTTGGCCTCGATTCCATCCAGGATCCAGATTTGGCTCCTGATGCGCCCTACTGCCTGAGCATGGCTCAACAATGCTGTGCTCTGCGTGGCCTTCCTTTTTAACTCTATGCAAATCCCAACAGTGGGGTTCAGAGTCAGGAAGGAGAGGGGTCTGCTTTAATCTCTTTGCCTCTGGCAGGTCTGAACCCTTAGTATTTTCAGGGAATATGCTGCACACACACACACACACACACACACACACACACACACACACAACTACACACACACACAAAACTACACATACACACCTACACACACATACACAACTACACACACACACAAAACTACACATACACACCTACACACACACATACACACACAACTACACACACACAGAACTACACACACACACAACTACACACACACATACACACATACACAACTATACACACACACAACTACACACACACACAACTACACACACACACATACACACATACACAACTATACACACACACAAAACTACACATACACACCTACACACACACATACACAACTACACACACACAAAACTACACATACACACCTACACACACAACTACACACACACAACTACACACACACAAAACTACACATACACACCTACACACACACATACACACACACAACTACACACACACAAAACTACACATACACACCTACACACACACATACACACACACAACTACACACACACACACACACACACACACACATGTGCTCCTTGCCCCAACTCATTCAGAATTGCCCACGATGTGCAGTTGAATAGACAAACACATGTCACTTAAAAGCCCGAGTCAATCCCTGAGGCTTTGATCCATACCTGTCTCTCTTATTCACTTGCTACTCAAAGGTGAGCCTGTTTCCACCTTCTGAGTCTACGATCCTCACTTATAACCAAAGAGTCAGAGTATGAATTGCTTACTGACATTGTCAAGGGGAGGGGGTGGAAGAGGGTAACAGGAGAGTTCTACAGCAGCACTGTGGAGCAATAGATGTTCAACTAACTAATCATAGCTAACTGCGCTTTGGCTATGGGCCAGCCTCTGTGCTTATCAATTTTTGTGCAGTGCTTTAAAAGTGGTTATTGCCCTCTTTGTTTTCCCTTGGGGATGCTCTTACTACTTCTACAATCTTAACCTGAGTAAACTCCAAGAGAAATACCTCAAGGTCATTATAGACAGTCTGTAAGTACCTGTGAAATGAATGAACAGTTTTATCTTTTTCTTCTAGGGACCCTTAGTATATTTAATACTGAGGTTACCTCCTCTATCACACAGGGAAACTGAGGCAAAGGCATTCTGCATTAGAGTGCAGGGTAAAATGCAAGCTCCACACTGGAATGGGCTCTGGATGTGTCCTGGTGGCGGAGGAAGCAATCTGCACAGCCTCCTCGATCTTCCTTCTCTGTCCAGTACCAGCATCCATGTTGTCCTTGGGGCAAGCCATCTAGGGCCAGGCTATGGCTAGGACAGAGTGAAAATTTCAGCCCATGAGAGCAATCACCATGCATACTATACCAGGACAGAATCCTCGGACACCAAAGTCTTCAGGCAGCCAGCCAAGGAAGCTGTGGGCCTCTTGGCGACCCAGCTTGTGGCCAGGGAATTGTTCATGAGAGGAAGTCTTTCCTCCATCCTCACTGGGACCAAAACAGGCTCTTGGCCAAGGCTGTCTGGAAGGGGATAAGGAGAGGAAGGAGATGGGGAAGAGGAAACCCCTGATCCTGTTGTGTTCGAGGAGAGATGGATCACAGGGCTGTTGTTCTAGTGTGCAGCTACAGAGCTATGTGCAGAGGTGATCTTTGCAAGGGTCAGGGGTGTTGTCTCTGGTTTTGCAAAGAAGAGTGTTCTGTTCTTCTCAAAGAAGAGCGTCTCTCTGTTCTCCTGGAGAGCAATCATGAGTTGTATGCTATGTGGTCCATGAAGGTTTCTCTGTCCTCTTAGCAACACTAGAAATGATGTGGCCTAACAAGGAGACAAAGAAATAGGCCTCCCTAGATGGCTCAGAGGAAAAGGTGTTTGCAGGGCAGGCCTGACGACTTGAGTTAGACCCCTAGAGCCCACATAAGATGCAGATATGTTAGCTCTCACAAGCGCTGTAACCCTAGAACACCCCGATAGGGAGAAAAGAGGATGAGGCAAGAGAATTCCCCAGAAACCTGTAGGCCAGCTAGCATGATGTACATTCCCTGTCTCAAGCAAGCAGAAGGTGAGGACCCACATCTGAGGTTGTCTTTTTAACTCCATAGAAGTTCATGATATAGGCAATCTCTGTCTCTCTGTCTCTGTCTCTACCTCTCTCTGTCTTCTCTGTCTCTCTGTCTTTCTAAGCATTTCTTAGACACCAACTAGGATGTCTTCTTTTGTCACTCTTTCTTATCTTGTGGTATTAATGTTTGCACATTATATATATGTATATATATTCATATATGATATGTGTATATACAATATATATTCATATATACATATGTATATGTACAAAATACATATTGGGTACATATACATTCATATGTGTGGGTGTACATATAGTTATATATGTACACACACAAACACATACATCATGAATCACCCCTAACTTCCCAGCGTTGTTTTTACATCTCTTTCCCTAGTTACATATTTTAGAAATGTTTATCATAGACAAATAGCCAAGCCTGCCATGCTGTTTATAAATCTGACAGACTTGTCTATTTCTGCACTCACTGTATATTTGCAAACTCTTCCTCAGTCTTCCAAGCAATTCTTAGACATCAACACCCCTACTTCTTTTGTCCCTGTTTCTTGTGGTATTGTGTGCACATTATCTATTTGTTTTGCATTTATGTCTGGGACCGCTTTTGTGACTGTATGGTGACTTTGAGTTTATCCCTTATCTACTTTTAAGCCATACTTCAGACTGGTAAGACACTACCACCTCCACCGTGCTTCTAGCTGAGAAAATTTACTTTGAAGAGCAACCATAAATGCTTACTACCTTGTTGAGCTAAACGGTTTGTGCAAATGTAATGGTTTGAGTCTCAGGTATTTTCCATGTCTTGTGTTAAGCTTAAATGGTGATCTTTAGCTGGTGGCACTGTGTTAGGGGTTTGTGGAACTTTTAGGAGCCAGGGTCATAGGCCACCTCTGGTCTGGTCTAACTCTGCTACCTCATTCTGTCTTCTCTCCTGTGACGGACTGTACCTTCTCAAAGTATGAGGCACAACTTTAAGTTGCTACTTAAGCTGCTAACTAGTTGCTACTTGAGTTGTTAACTAGTCAAGTTGCTACTAATGTTGCTAACTAGTTGTAGCTACTTCTGTCAGGTATTTTAGTTAGAGCAATACAAAAGCCACTAACACAATTGCCACAGGAACACTCTGTTAAAACCTTGAACTTTCAAGGGTTTATGGCTAATGGTAAGCTAATTCTCTTTATATAGAATCTCTTCTAGATTCGGTCCATGTAGCTTTCCATCTGTCTTCCAGTGTCTTCTTGTTCTTTCGGGGGCTCTAATTCCTGAGGAGACCAAATTTCTTCCTCTGTATTGGTAGGTAACAGAATATCAGCTGTTTATTCCATAACCCACAGACAGACTAGCTGACTGGTAGAGAGCAAGAGCCTCCTATTCTAGGTGTGGAGATGTCATTACTCTCTCCATCCATTGCCCTGTCAGATACTGGTGGTTTACTGGGACTAAACCCTTGGTTCAGCTTCCTGTTTGTAGCACCACAGCCCACCTCTGCCAGCCAGTTTCCAGCCTGGATCAAGACTTCTGCCTCTCTCAGGCGACAATAATAGACAGAGTTGGAGATGACCCCATCTTGGTATCAAGACATCTGTTGAATTATCCAGGGGTTGAAGCAAAGGTTATACAGGAAGTTAAAAAAAAGAAAACCAAACAGGAGTTCCAGAAACACAACAGGAAATGGATTGTAAATGGGGTTAACAGCAAGGATATGAAAAACATAATAATTTCCCTTAGCTTCTCCCTGACTGCTGGTTCCAACTGTGAGAAAGGTCAGGTGGGGGAGAAGTCAGAAAGCTGTCCCATGACATAGACACTTTTGATTGGTCATCATGGCCAAGAGAAGGGAGGTTCCGTCCTTCCAGGTTCTGCCATACTCAAAATGGCTCAATATTCCTTTCCTTGCCTCTTTCTGTTTCAGGATCAGTGTACCTCTGAAAACATCAGGCTTCCAACAGGCCATGAGGCAGCATTAAGAGTTTTGTCCATTACCTAGTCGAATGAAATGTGTTCTTTGAGAGAATTGTCTAAACCTATGTAAATCAGTCACAAGGAGAAGAGACATTTGGGGTGGCAAGCAGATTTGCATTGAGTGATAAAAATAGTTTATCTTCATTCGGGCTGATTTTGAAAAGATTTTTATCTACTGCAACTGAATCCTTTTCAGAAGAACGCTCTCTCTCTCTCTCTCTCTCTCTCTCTTTCTTGCTCACTTTCTTACTCTCAAGTTGCTATGAGAACATGAATCATCTCCTTAGCACAATAAAGCCAGAGCGCAGCGCTTAGGAGCGGACCTTGAATTCTCACTGTTTGTTCTTCGCTCTCAACGAGATAAGCTGTTGTTATTTCTTTCTTCTCAAACAAGCAGCCCATGATTGCTGAAGTGGTGAGAATAATTGGACCAAACAGTCGCACGATTGATGCAAACAGAGAGAACTCATCTGTTCCCAGCACAGTCAGTGCGCTTTGCTTTGGGAGGCATGGGGAGCTTGCTTCTCTGTTTATTCTTGGAGCAGGGAACAAATGTGGCTGAGTTCACTGCTGCAGATCCCGAGTTTCTTCCTGGGGTGGAGACCTTAAATGAACTGAGTTCAGAGTGAAATCAGCCCTGTCTTTGGAGGAGTCCGTGGTGTCGGGGGAAGACACTGCAGCAGGCTGCCCCACTCTAGGGTGACATTCTTCCCACCACTCACAGTCCTTAGGGGACACCAGAAGCAGTGTTTCCTCAATGGAGGAGTTCAATTATCAGGTGATATGGCCAGTTGGAAGAGAGGGACAGTGCCGCTGGGTAGTGTCTACCAGGTACTGAGCTCCGTGCCCAGTGTCCTGGCCTTGAGGTAGGACATGCGCAAAACAGTTCTGCTGTCTCCACTTTCCACTCGGACAGAGAAGGAGAGTGAGGGGTAGAGATCTCATATTCACAAGGTAGGAAAGACATAGCCATGTGCCAGGCATCCAGAGTTGGCTGACCAAAGCTCCAGTGCGTGCTCTAGGGTCAGACTAGCTTTGAATCCTGGCTTCTCATGACCTTGAACCTGTGCCTCCAATTTCTCATGCCTACGGTTTCCCCGTCTGGTACAAGCAACCTTGGATGATATAACACTGGACTCATAAATCTATTGCAAGAACTGAATACATTCAGACACACTAGTCACTTACTCGATAGTTACAGCAGAATGCCTGACAGAGCAAGTTAAGGGAAGGAAGATTTGCCTTAAGGGCTCGGTTTCTGTAAGTTCACCACAGCAGGGTAGCAAAGCAGTCAGAAAGTCAGGCGTCAGAGAAATGGGGAGCAGATCCAGGGGCTTTAAAATCTTCTAAGTCTCACAGTAGGCCCCCCAATCCCCTATTGACCTACTTGTGCCAACTGGGCCCCACCCACAGAAAGTTCTGCAGCATTTAATATAGTGCCACAAGCTGGGACTGTGCATTCCAAACATGGATATTTGGGGGACATTTCAGATGGTAAAGTACTCTGAAGGAGAAAGGGTTTGTTCTGGCCCATGGTTCCGTCACAGCCCATCATTGTGGGGAACTCACAGCAGCAGGAACCTGAAGCTAGTTACATTGTGTCTGCAGTCAAGAAGCAGAGAACAATGAGTACCTGTGCTTGGTTCGCATTCTCCTTAGGATATAGTCCAGGACCTCAGGCCCAGGAATGGTGGCTCCCAACTCAGTTAACCAAACCTGTGCATTATTTATCCTCCATAAGCGTGCTTAAAGGCCCATTTCCCACCTGGTTCTAGATCTCAGTGAGTTTGCGACCAAGATTAATTATCACCACGTTGCTTAATTGTTCCCTTCTTTTGGTCACTAAACACATTTGAGCTCAAAGCCAATTGAATAAGAGAAGCACCTTGCACAGGCTGTGCTCACACGAGTCTCATCCATCCCACTGGAGGTGGCCTTGTTCTTGGTTGGTGATCCCCTCCATGTTGGAGAGTGTGGTCTACCCTACTTTTGTAAGTCAATATAAACCTGGCTTTTCCTCTCGGTTTACTAAAGTACAGAAAAGGAGGGGGGACTAGCACAGTGTTCAGTCCTCCAAGTGCAACTATGGTGGTAGAAAGTGGGTGTTGGGGTTCTGATCTGAACAAGGATAATAAGGGAGTCTGGAAAGTAGGGCTCAGTACCGCAAGTTCATCCAGAGGCAGGGGGTGAGTCATGACCTTGGACCTGCTTCCACCATCCCTGGGGTAAAAGTCAGTGACCACTGCCCATATTTCTCTGCCTGAGAGTTTTGCCTGGATTGATTTCCACAGACCATCTTCAGTCTGTGTAGAAAGGGTAGGCTCTATTGTCCTTAGCATTGAACAGTGTTAAGCTCATGTTCTTTGAAGACTCCCAGAGTCCCCAGCCCGCAGATCCAGTTACTACATTGGCCACTGTAGGAGGCTGAGATTTCTGTTTGTCTTGGCGTGAGGGTCTCACTGTGTAGTCAGGTTGGCCTCAGGCTCATGCATCCTCTACGTTAGCATGAGCATCCTCTACGTAGCATCCTCTACGTTATCCTCTGGACGGCTTTGGCCTTACTGGTGACCAAACATGCAAAACAGAAGAATGGATGTTGGGCATGGTCCCACTTGAGCCACACGTAAGTTTAAGAAATGGGGAGAACCTGACATACAGCAATAAAGTTTGCTCAATTTTGACAATGAGAGACCCATCCTTTGGGCAAGGAGTTTTCGCTTTCTCCTCTCCTTTTAGTGATAAAGGTACAAAGAATATATGTTTTTGTCTCTGCTGAACACCTCTTCACAAGCAGGGTATCTTGACAGCATGACTAAGCCCAAAGCCACTCCTGCTTTGGTACTTAGCATTTAATGAGCCCAAAGATTCTTTAGCTTGGTGCAAGCCTACTTTCACTTGCAAACCCCAAACAACTAACCTATGCCTGCACTAATTTTCCTGGCTGCATTTAGTATCCCCAAGGCTCACAATGAACCTTTTAGTCCCTAGTCTGACCTCTTGTTACATATGGCGTCCCAATCCTAACCATGAGATTAATTCATACTAGGGTGAACATGTCTGTCTGAGGGACTCAGCTTCCTTCTAGATCTTTCTGTTCTCACCTTCAGAGTCTTCCAGTGGAACCTGCTTCTCCACTCTTCTTGTTTCTCATGCTTCTGTCCCAGGAGGCACCCCTCCTCTTGCTCATTAGTTAGTGCCCTGCCTTCCCACGTCACAATGATTGGTTTGGTAGGAAGTAGGCTCAAGTTCCAGATGGGAGGACTGCCTCAATCACGTTGGGTAGCTGTGAACAAAATACACAACAAACAGTTCCAGGAAGGAGTGATTTACCATGGTACGTGGTTCCAGAAGCCTTAGTACTCGTTACTTGGCTCCATGGGTTGGGAAGAATAACCTGATGGAGGGAATGTTCAGTAAAGGCAACTCATTAACTCTCTGTGGACTGGGAAAAGTGAAAGGCAGAAACCAGCCAGGGGCAAGATAGCCAACCATGTGACCCCAGCAACTTACTTTGTTAAATGCTAGAAGTTTCAAAAACACCATCACCAGGTAGAAACTGAGGCATATGAGACTGGGGACACTGCATTGCCTTTGCTGAATCTCTTGAGGACCTGGCCTGCCCTTGGGACCAATCTAGGTAGGGTTAGTTAGGTAAATAATTGGAGAAATATCAACTCTTTTCCCAACTGTTTTGAATGCATCCAGGCCTGAGGCTAGATCTATAATCTCAGTCAGGACTTTCCACTTATTATTACGTTGTCATTTAAATGAGCTCACATTAAGCTCCCTATCTCTTAGAAACAATAAACAATAACGAAATGGAACTACTTCACATATCAAATAAGTCTTCCAATAGAATATTTAGTTTTAAGCAATATTTAGATTGGGCTTTATAATCTGGTAAGTGTCCTTAGAGCAGAAGGGCACCACTTCACCCCACCCACAAATCCCTACCTGTGTCTGACCATGACTATACTTTTCTTGCACCAAACAGAGAGAAATGGACCTAAATGGCCCTTATATCTAAACAGTAGCATTTCTCATGGCCATAAAAAGATGTCCAAGAGACTCCAGTCAGGCACCAAGTCTTGGCGTTCCCAACTGACCAGTCCTTGGAAATTTGTTAAAATCATCTTTGCCTTTTTAGTTGAAAATCTTGCTATAGGCTGTTGCTACCAGATGGTTGGTCACTTCCAATAATGACCAATTTTTCAAGACAATTGCTAAAACGAGTAGCCATATCTTGCTTGCTTGGGGCACATGCTTTCGAGTCTGTCCAGTTAAGAAGTAAAGGCTTGAGGGTTGTCATAGAAAGTGGGGGAGTACGCGTGGAAAGAGAAGTAAATGCCATGACATCTAGCACTTTAGTCCTGATAAACTGATGTATGTTCATGTGTCTGTCCAAGCTCTTCAGGGACCAAGTATTCAATACATGACCCTGTGAGGGACATTTCTCACTCAAACCACCATGTGTGTCTTTCTGTTTTCTGACCCACCACATTTAACAAGACTATCTGTGTGACCATGGGTTTGGAACCATGTGTGGTAGCTGAATAGAACATAACTAGGGCAATCATTCTTGAGGTTCTTAAATGAGCCAGGCATTGGGTAGGTTCTTGGACATCACCTCACTGCGTACATAGAGCAAAGCTCCAGCCTTCAATTCACACAGTGGACGATAGAAAGACAAACGCACTTATTACACGTCACACAGAAAAAGGCACAGTCTGTGTTTGAGTTCAGGACATTAGTTCTGCTCATCAAATTAGGAAGTCTGCCTTTGTCATTCAGTTCTACCAGCTCTGGTTTCCAGTCTTGTCAGGGCCAAGCATGACAGCTTGAAAACCTAACCCAAGGTAGAGGCAGGTTAAGAGGGTAGCAGAAAGAAGTCGGGAAACCAGAAAAGCCATGATCTTGCTTTTCTGGAGCGGCCTAATTCACATTCTGTCACCAGCATGTGTGCATCAAACCTGTACTAGCTGCTCCAGCTGCTATAACTGGAGAAACAAGAGAAATGGTGACTGGGATAGACTTTTTAACAAGAACGTTGTGCATAGAATTTGGTGTGAAAAATACTTGCAGTTACTTTGCAGGAAGGAAGGATCTTCCCCCTTGAAGTTGTGTGAACCAGAACCACAGACCCAAGGTGTAGGAAAAAGTCACAAATTTACCCCTACCTTGGCATTGCATGGCCCTGTGCAGGTACAACTAGGATGTTCATATTAAATAAAGTATTAGGATAACTGTCAGTTCAGGGACAGAGAGACACTGTGTGATCTTCAAGGCTGTGCATCACATCTAGAATTTTCCTCCAACACCAGAAAATGCCAGTCCACATGAACCCTTATAAGGGAGACTTTCATGTCATAGAGACTGGAAAGAAGGGAAGAAGATCCTGTTATAATAAGTTTTTAATCTGAATTGAAGTGGGATTTCTACCCCACCTTAGATCATTTATTCCCAGATAAAAGACACAAAACTTTTATATTTATGATAAGCTTATTAAGCACTAGAGCTGGGCACATATCTAACCTCTAAGCTATGAGTATCTACTTCCCTATCAATAACCCTGGGTTATAACTTGCCTTGTTCTGTCTGGGCCTCTCTTAACTTCAATTGGTCAGCCCTCATGGCCATGTTTTCATGATTCACCTGCCCCTTAGCATCTTCTCTTCTCTCCACCTTCTTTCCTCTACTCCTCCTTGTGGTCCTCCCTCAAACCCCATACTGGGGAACTGAAAATTCTGCCTACCTCTCTTCTGCCCAACAATAGGCTGTGGGCACCTTTATTCAACCAATAGTTTCAAATTAAGGAGCAAGGTTATGATGGCATCACCTGGTGTACATGAGGATTTCTTTGTCCCTGGAGGCAACCAGACCTTGGGCGCCAAAATACATGGCAGCAGACCAAGCCTCACTAAGATCCTATCTGGATTAATGTACACAGCTCTCCAGCCAACCTGGAAACTACTTTTCTAGACTTTCTGTGAAGTCTTTGGTAATTCTTAGCAGAGCCACATTCTTTTTATGAATGTCACATCAACTTGAAAAAGTTCATGTTGTGTTTAACTTTATGAGTAGTCATGATTGACCATGGCCTGGTCAATGGTCTCAAAACTTAAGAAAGCACAGGGACCTTTGCTAGTATGATGAAGGTTCTCCCCCAAATCTCAACAGCAAATGTTCTCTGAATAGTTCAAGGGCAGGGGTACTTTGGTGGATGTCCTTAGGGTGGGTGAAGAAGTTGGATATGTTAATACTTATGTTAAGTATCAACAAATTGTACTTGCTTATAGATTACCATGATGTAGACATTGGTTCAACTCCAGGGCTTTGGAGAAGTTAATTAACATAGCTCCCAGCACATTGGGAGTGCTAATCACAGGGAAACCGAAAGACAATCTTCTGTGGCCACCAAGAAGAGAAATATGCACGAAGGAGAAGCATAAACAAACCCATAAGACTTCTAAGCCAGGTTGATGTTTCCTGTTATTCTATTGCTCTGTAGAGATGAGGTGGAAGCCTTGTGTTTCTGAAGGTTCAGCTACAAAATAGAGACTTTATTACGTTACAGTCCCAAGTGACCCTATGGAGTGAACTTACTCTTTAATCCTGGATGATAACTTTTGTGAAGTTAAACTATTAAATGTCATGATTTGTTTTGAACACCCTCAACTGGTCTGTCTCAGACAGGTGCTTCCAATGTTTCTAATGATTTCCTCTAGCATTTACAAAGAGAAAGCAATTCAAAACAGAGAGACCTGGGAAACAGCCGAGTCTGATAGAAAGAGCTACATATCTATTCTGAGATAGTAATCTTTACAACTGCTTAGGATTTACACTTTAAATTAAGTGTGTGTGTGTGTGTGTGTGTGTGTGTGTCTGTGTGTCTGTGTGTCTGTGTGTACATGTGCATGTTCAGTTGTGTGCCTTCTATGTTCTGTCTACCTTAATTTGTTTGTTTTGAGACAGGGTTGTATTGGGAAGATGAACAAAGAGTTCCAATGGATGTCCCAAAGTCTGTCTTTGGGTCCTGAAATGAGGTCAAAATTTAAATAGAGGGCCAGGATATGCACATCTAAGTAGTCACAGTCAAGGTGGATTCATAACTGAGTCTCAGTTTTATCCTGCAATGTGATCTGATAAACACTTGGGAATTTCTTCCTGGGAGAGAAGGTCTCCCTTTGCTGGAGCCTTTTCTTTTTCCCAGCATGTGATTCCTGTGGAAGTTGCTACCTCTTTGGAGTCCACTCTTTAAACAGTCTGATAAACCCAGGACACCTTTAGAGCATTATCTGATCTCTGGTTACAGAATGACTTGTGAAACTCAAGGGCCAGGGCTGAGAAAGTTTCCCATGGGCTAGCTCCACGGTTACACTTAGTCCCTCAAACTTTGAGAAAAACTGCTCCAAATCCTACCCCCGGGCCAAGATGTCATGCTTTGATGACTAGGTCTACGCTGGCTGGATTAGCTGCAGTGACTTTTCTCCTCAAAATGTTGATGACTAAAGAAAACTCACTCAGAAGCTTCTCACAGCGAGAGAGGGTGACCTTCAGGTAGACGTGTCGCGGCTCAGGTGTGCTGGTTCAGATTGCCTGTTTCCTGTGTTCTGCAGTCAGGTAAGCCACATCAGCTCCTAGACTGACTCTTCATAGATGCCGGAGGTGTGTGGGGGTGTTGGGTGTCACAGTGTGAGTCACCTAGTGGAACTGGTGGTGCTGGAGGAAGGGCATGCGCCTTGCTACCTCTTTAACACTCTTACTCATGCCTTCATCTCCAGCTGCCCTCTGATGTGGGCTCCACAGAGAAGCTGCTTTCACCACCTCTTCTGTCCTTTGTCAGGAGGCAGAGCCTTCTGTCATCTTTTGAGATGTGCCAAGGACACCTAGGTTTGGTCTGAAAGGGTTCTGAAGTTGGGAGGATTTGTGTCTAAATTAGAAACCTTGCCGAGTACTGCAGAGCTTGTCAAGTGACTGGCTTTGGTTTATAACATAACAGACTCAGGTGGGAAGGCAGGAGAGAACTAATTCCCAAGAGATGGAGAACTTTAGACTCTTTACCTCCTGTCCACTGAAAACAGAGCTGAGCTAAACCAGTTCGGCACAAATCCAAAGGAAACGTTAGGAATTATGGTTAGGACAAGAAATAGTTCAACCTTTCCCCTGAACCTGAGCTAATGCAATGTGACAAGACATGGTGGGGATGACCTTGGCCATAGAGAGCTACAGAGCAGGCCCTGTGTGTAATGCTGACTAGATGTTTGCTACAAGTCCAACCTCAGCAGCAGATACACAGCTTCTGTTTTGATCTCTGAGTTTCAGACTCCATCATTTCCCAAGTTCAAAAGGAGACCAATTAGGGCCAGGGTAATGTGGTGGCTCAGTGGGTTGAATAGGCGTTTGGCTCCAAGTTTGATGATCTGAGCTCGGTCCCCGGGACTCACAAGGTTGAGTGAGAGAATAGAGTCCCACGAGTTGCGCCTTGATGTGCACACACAGAGTCATGTTTGAATCCCAGCTCTGATACTTCGTTGCATTGTGAGACACTACCCTTGTCTCCCTATGTCCTCTAACTAGACAATTATGAGGTCCAATGAGACCTCTGAGCATAATCGTCCTCTACATCGAGCCACTTTCTTCATTTCTACGTATCACCTGCAGATTGCATGAGCTCTGAAGATGGAAGAATTAAGGAAATGGATCTGGTTCTTGATCTTGGGAAGTAGACTTCTTACTATTCATCACGTCTTAATCAGGAGACCCAACATCCCTGAACATCCTTGCTCCTGAACCTCTGCAAGAATGGTCAGGGCCTTTTCAATTCATCCCTTTCTTCATGATCTCTCAGTTCTTTGACTCCACCCCAGCCTAGGCTGACTCTGGGAGCCTTTGGTAGCTTTTTTTTTTTTACCTTAGTCGTTGAAACAGGGCCTCTCAATTAAACATAGAGCGCTCCAATATAACTACTCTGGCTAGTCAACTTGCTTCAGACAGTCCATGGCTCTGGGAATGTGGTTTTTCATGCTTGTGTGTCAAGCACTTGAACTATTGAACTTGAACTTGAGCATCTCCCCAGCCCTTGTTTAACTTTTGCCTCACACAGTGCTATCCATTCCACACAGTATATCTTTATCACCCTAGAGCAGGGCTTGGCACCCATTCTAAGTACAGTAGAAATGGAAAACAAAATAAATGGATTGCTGAATCGATGAATATGCCCTCAAACAACTCTGAAAATGGATCCTTGGAAATTTATTTATATACACGACTAATAGCTAAGCATATCTCTAAGCTGAAACTTTGAGACAATTAAATATAAGAGCCATTCTCGTATCCATTCATTCATCATTTAATCAAAATTGTGATGACATGCAGCCTAAAGGACTTTAAAACTAGACTGGTAGACACTGTGCCCAAGCACTTCTACTTTCCCTTGACTTGTCCATGGCAGACATCACTAATCAATTTTGGTACATTCTCCCTGTCAGTTAGAGAAGCAGTGTTCTCAATACATCACTTTGTATAGGCATTTCCAATAGATTACATTGGGCCTGGCAAACCCTTTCATGCTACCCCAGAAACCATTGTTAATAACCCCAACCAGGATTTTCATGTTTTCATCTCACCTGTGACCTTTGGCACCCTCTTGACCAGAGTACTTCCTTAATTTTAAGAATGTCATGAAGTCGAATTTTTTTTTATCCCCAGAGTCTGTGGCCTGCAATGAAATGCCTCGAGTAGAGACAATATAAGACCTTGAAAATTGGCTCTTTCCCCCTTCCTCCACTCAACTTTATTTGCAAACAAGGTAAGAGGTGGGAAAATGCTTCTCTTATTCATTGTGAGAGCTGAGAATGTAAAGCCCCAAATTTTAGGTCTACCTTTGAGCTTCTCGTTCAGTCTCTGGATTTTCTGGAGGTTGGTCAATGTCCAACATGAAGGACTGTCTCCTTCAAGCAACTTTTAAGAAGTTGCTTTTTCAAAAAAAGAAGTGTTTTTTTCAAAAGGGATGAACTTTGCTGTCTGGAGATGGTTGGCAATATCTGGAGATGATTTTGGTCAACATAGTTAGGAGATACAAGATAGGGATGCTGTTATCTTCTAACGGGCAGAGGTTAAGGATGGCATGAGCATCCACAACACACATTCATATTCCATGAAGCTATAAATAATGTTCCAGGCCTGCTAGGCTTCCTTATTGAAAACTGCTATTGTGAAGATCAGGATAAACTTAGTCCATTGTTGGCCCTGAACAGAGGTACTAGGAGCCTGCCTGAGGTCCTTCTGTTAATCCTCAGGACAATCTCCTGATTATTATTTATGTTTTCCTCCCTGCAGGTGGGAAACCCTATGTTCGAAAGCCTGAGTAGCTGAGAGGGAGGTAGGAGTTATCTAGTGACTAACTCAGGGTTTAAACCCCAGGTGTCTCACACCAGCTCCTCTTCAGTAATGGAAGGGTAGTTCTCAAGCCCCAGTGCACCTCAGACTTCCCCAGAGGCGTTGCTGAAGCCCATATAACTAAGCCTTCTCCTAGAGTTTCTGATTAAAGGGCTCAAGAATTTGCATTGTAATGCTAGGGGATGACTCAGGGGGTAAAAGCACTTGCCTTCTGCAAGCATTCAAACCAAAGTTTGGATTTGGGTGGGTACGACAGCCTGTCTGTAATTCCAGGACTCAGAAAGCAGAGACAGGGCATCCCCAGAGCAAGCCAGCTGGTCTGGCATGCTCTGGGGTCAGTGAGAGATTGCCTCAACAGGCAAAGTAGAGATGAGTGGATAAATGCAGCTACATCAACCTCTGACTTCACACGTACATGCACATACATGCATATGTACCTATGCACATATGTGGGAACACACACACACACACACACACACACACACACACACAATTTGCACTGTATCCAGTACCCAAGTAAAGAGGTTGCTGATGCCTCCATTTTAAGGAGTCGCATTTTGAGAAATATTGTGCTAAATGGCAACGAGAAGGTGTTAGGTCATCATGATACTATCAGTAGTCCTTGCAGGCCTGGAGGGATCAAACTTCTGGTGCATGTCAGGTAGAGTGCACAACCCATGAGTATGGTTGTTTTTACTCTTGGCTTCCCTCTGGAGGTTGCTACTGTGGGGATCATGGATCCAGGCCTTGGTTTGGACTATACCTAAATCCTTCATTATTGGTCAAAGGATGAACAAACTGACCTTCAGTTCCAACTCAGATGGCCTCTCTTATAGAGTAATCTTGATGACAAATCTATGGTCCATCTTGGGACTGTGTGAACCCATTGGGTATTTTCCTAGAAGGCTCCTAGAGAAACCACCATGAACTTCTCAATCTGTGAGCCTGCTCCTTCCTAGACTCAATTAGTGTCTCTGCACAGTTTTTCACTCTTGCACCCAAAGGCTCAGGGAGGGCTCAGTCCCAGTGGGAATTTCTGCCCTGTTGTATTCAAGGCTTGGTAGCTATGGGGCCTTGATGCTCATACAAAAACAAACAAACAAACAAACAAACAAACAAACAAACAAGCAAAAACCTGCTTGGCTTCTAATCCAGCTACGTGCTTTGGCTGGATGATTAGGAGAAATTTCAAAATTCGCTGGTGCTCTAGTTCTCTCACATAACATATAGAGATAACAGCCTTACTGATGTCAGAGATGTCTGGCGGTATTCTGTGAGTTTTCTGTATGCAAATACCTTAGGCTCTGGCACGGAATGAGAGCTCTTGTGTTACCACAGACCAGACTTGCCTTTCGGTTGTGAATGGAAATTACAAAAGAGGACGCTTGGGCTAGAACTCTAATGGGCTGGTTTGTGTCCAGTCTTTGGGATTTTAGTGATCTTAGAGTTGGGAGTTAGGATGTGAAGTCTCCTTCACAAGCATTTGGTCTTCGGCACTGTTGTAGGGTCCTTCTGGCTCAGAAGTGGATGGCTGCGCACAGGCCTTGAATGTTAAATCTGTCCTGTCTCTGGGTAGAACCGGGACTTTCTGTTTCCTGGTATCTGAGAAACAGAAGCTGAAGCTGGACTGAGCCAAGCTACAGCATGTCTTTCCCACCACAGTGAGGGACATTGCATCCTTTGACACCTCGAGCAGTTGGGTATCATGTTAAAACCAAAGGAAGAACAACTAATACAGTATTGGTGGATAAAGAAAATCCTGAGGTTGTGAGGCAGGGAGAAAGGAGTCTTCTACCCACACTGATGCTAGAGTGGAAATGTGAGAGCCTCTTCCTGACAGGCCAACACTTTTCAGCATATTCCCCCAGCTCCCCTGACCTGGAGAGCCTCATCTAGGTTTTGGGGATCCTTTCTGTCATTCAGTAGTGAAGTCAACACTTTTGTGCCCCTGCTTCAGAACAACAGCCCCTGGTTTAGGCCGTATTTTGTCCATGGTGGGGCGAGGTAGGGTTTTCTCCTTGGTGAACCGATTTCCTCAGTGATAGTGATAAGGTATGCTTATCATTCTATTCTATATGCTCGGCTCCTGGTGGAGACTCAGCAGACGTTGACTGAATATATAAGTAGGCAATGAATAAACAAAGGAGGGGACCAATGAGTACAGTATTTTCCACTTCAGACCAGCTTAATGCAGAGTTGTGTCACTCAATGTGACAGCAGTTCTTCCTTGGCAGGAACCTTACTAGAAATGCAGAACTTCAGGTCCCACCCCAAACCTGCTGGATCAGAGTTTGGGCATTAACAAGGTTCTTGGGTGACTCACATATACTTTGCAGTCAGAAAAGACTGGTCTAGCAGTTAGGAGAGAAAGCTCTAAAGACTGGATTTAAACCTCTCTCTCTCTCTCTCTCTCTCTCTCTCTCTCTCTCTCTCTCTCTGTGTGTGTGTGTGTGTGTGTGTGTGTGTGTGTGTGTGTGTGTGTGTAAGGGGGGGTATCCTAGTATAAATTACCCCTGGTGAGCTTTAGTTTCCACTTCTGTCAAATGGGCATGATGGTGGCAACCCCCTCGTGTTCCTGTGATTTTACAGAAATGACTTACACAGTGCTGGGGAAATAACAAATGCCATTTAGCAGTTGTGTTATCCAAGCCCCTTGGATTGCCCTCAAGACCAGAAAAGAAGAAAACAAACAGCTCCTTCAAGCTCTACATAGACGCTGTACCCACTTCTTCTTCATAGCCGGTAGCTGGTAGTGCGACCAAATAGCCACTGGCTACTCCTTCCTGCTTGTGGCTCCACTGCTGACGTGAGTAGTGTGCCCTTTCTCTCCGCTGTCATTCTGGAGCTTCCTGAAGCAGAGGACACCAGCCAGACACAGAAGGAGCACCTCCTTTCCCTTTGGCTGAGTCATGCTATCTCCATTCAGACAGGGATCTGGGCAGGTGGGAGACTCTGCAAGCCCCAGGCCAGAGATTGGGTGACTCACATTGCAGAGTGAGTCATCTGTGTTACATAAGGGCAGATCAAGAGTATTCAAATACAGCTGCAAGCTGAAAGCTGTCCCCTCAGACTGGGGAGGGGGTGTCGGGGAAGAGACTTGCCTGGAGGCAAGTCCTAGAATCTGTATGCCCAAGGAAGATACTTTCGTCATTAGCTCTTTCACCATCATTTGATGTGGTTACAATGTGAAGCAGGCAGGTAAATTCCTTTTCAGAGCAAGGGAGAGACTGGGTAACTCACTGACAGAGATAGAGATTAATGAGCACCCCAACACTGGGGGTAGAAGAGGCCCTAATAACTCCTCCTTAAGAGCTAGCGAGAAAAGTTGCATAGTCAGACTAAAAGGCAATTAAATCGAGGAAATGTATTTATTTAATGAACATGGGAATAAAGCTTAAAGCTTTTCTACTGACTAAGCTGACAGAGTTCTTCTTTAACCTAGGAATAGTCGAGGGTTGCGAGGCTCTGGAGGGATGGATAGCCACCTTCAGATGGCTAGGAAGGAATCGACGCTGTCCTTTAGAAGGCTCGTGACAGCTGACCTTCTAGCTTTATGCTAAAGTAAAGGTGCAAAAGCTATGGAAAACCAAAAAACGTTTATGAAGGAAGAAAATCCTTACTTATCATAGGGAAATCATGTCTAGAAAACCACCTTTAAGTTCAACTTTGCAGCCTGCTTTCCTCTTTAAAGAGAAAAGCTACCACCATGCCAGGTGTGGTAGAAGAGCTGAACGTCCCCAAGGCCATAGAAAATGCCACAAGTAAAATGTTAGGTAAAACGAAAGAGCAGGAAGCAAGCCTTGGGACCAAGGCTATATTAACAAAAAGTAATAGGTCACTCCAGTTCGAAAACAAAAATCAAACTCTGGAAGTCTTGAAGGAGAGCCAGCAGCAGCTATTAGGAGTTAATGAGCAGCTCTTCCTTTAAGTTGACTTTAAGAAATTTCCACAGCAACGCCTCTTTATAGTGTGAATGTGTGTGTGTGTGTGTGTGTGTGTGTGTGTGTGTGTGTAATAACTCAAGAAGCACATTTAGATAAACATGTAAGTATACAATGCATAAGTAATATAAATTAAAACATGTAGCCCAATATAAATAACTGTATATATATATGAAGTTGGAGGGGAGATAGCTATGGAGCTGACACCTTATTATTTTTCAACTTTTGTGCAGTTGTACTTTAGAAGAAAACCATATGGGTATGGATTGTGTGCTGTAATAATCCCTATGGATCAGATGTTTCTGTGTGGAGATCTCTAGTTTTCTTATTGAAGATATAGCCAGGCAATAAAGTTCACCTGGGGGACTCCCCAGTCTTTGACCTCATACCAGACGAATCAGGCTGTAACCAACCTGGTGGCCACACCCTTTCACCCTTTCCCTCACTCTTCCAATAAATATCAACGAAAAGACATATAATATGCACATCATGTCCAGAGGACAAAAATTTTGACATTTCCGTTGGAGAGTTCTGGAATTCTACATCTGCCTGCTCTACATCGCTTAATGGGACAATGACGCCATGCTCAAAAATACAACACGAGAAGAGAGAGAAGGACCCCAGTTGCAGACAGTCTCTGCAAACCCACAATGAGTAAAATGGTAACCCTAAATATAAGAAAGTGGGGGCAGAACCAAGCAGTGTTATCCTGACAACCTGGTTAATAGCCCAACCCTACTCAGTAGCTGAGAATTCTGAGCACGCACTCCAGCAAGGGTAAAGCACGAAGTTCTTACCAAGTGCTTGTCTACCAGGAGTAACAGGCCCATTTTATAACATATTTATTATATATATATAACCATATATATGTGTGTGTATATATGTATGTATATATATATGTATGTATGTATGTGTATATATATATATATATATATATATATATATATATATATATATATTCAGATGTAGCTAGCTGCCTGTTTTTGTTGATGGGTTTTTTATTAGCTTTGAAGTTATGAATAGACTTTACTTGCTTATTAACACAATGGTTGAAAATGGTTATGTGATCATAAAGACTGTGTTTTGACGTCAAATTTGTCTGGTGTGTTTACTCTGGCTCTTACGGGAAACATCCTGGATGGTCTTCATAGCTCCTGCACAGCCGCTCCCTCTTCCTTTCTATCTGCACTACTGGGGAACTCCATGTTCTCATCCCCATTTGAATCTGTCCCTCGGCACATTTCTCTCCTGTGCCAGTATCCAGGACATACCACAACATGCCTTTCCTTGGCTGGGAGGCTTTTCATGACTGCTCAAAATGAAATGCAGACGTCCTACCTGATAAATGTAAGAACTTGAGCTTTTGACTACATCTCTTGGAAGCAGGGACCCGGTCTTGGTAATATGCTCCCCAGTATGTAACAGACATTAATGTAAATCAATGTTAAGAATGGACAGGCCTGTGTCTTCAGTGGGACACTGGAGTAGAAATGTTTATCACTAATTTACAGATGGATGAGAAGAGTTCCAGGAGAGAGGGAAAACCCAATTAGGCAACCACTATGGCGAGAATCTAATTCTTTCTGTGATACTCAGTTTTCCAGCATACCAGCTTTGCTCTGCTCTACGTTGTCTAGAACATATCCCTGGTCGTGTGGACACGTGGCCTTCCCCTACAACAAATATGTTTGTGTGCGTTACTCTCTGAAAGTTTGCGTGCAATCCCCAGGGCTAGAGAGGTTTGCTTTTCATGCGGAGCAGTGGCTGACCCTCAAAAATCTGAACACCTTTTCTCTGTTTTCTCTCTACCCCAGCATGCAGCCACTCCTCTGGCCAGGACGCTGAGCGCCTGTTAATTAGCTGGGTTCAGATATCCCCTTGGGCTCCCGCACAGTTCTTCAATTACCAGTGGGATGTTTCAGAGGCAGGGCTTCGACACTCCATGGCATCTCCCCATGTGGACTGTGGTCCTGTATTCCATCCCCGTCATCAGCAGTAACGTTGTTGAGGCTCTGTGCTATTATTGCTTTGTGATCTTTACTATGTCGACTCTAGCACGAACGCCGATGCACTTTGTTGTTGAACGTTCTTGAAGTTCTTCCGGCTGTGTGAGGTTTTAATCTTACACACATCAGTCTCTGCACTGCAGACCAAGCTCCTTGGCAGTCCTCAGAAGGCTTCCCCTTCTCCGTCTGGCTTACATCTGAGGCCCTCTCTCATTATTTCCTTCGTATGGCTGGTGGTCAGAGTGGCTCTCTGGAACATGAGTCTTGACTTCCCAGGCTTGGACACTGCCCATTAGATCAGATCCTCTTGACCATCCTTCCTGGGTATGGATGCTCCCCACAGATAGGCGATATAACTGGTTGAGGTATCTCAAGGAGGAAGCATGAGTCTTGACATTGCTCTTGCGTTCGCTTTCTCCCGGGACAATCTTGTCACCTTGAATGCCCTTCTTCTCTCCAGATGAAGAGCCCTTCAAGTTCATGTTGCATGGACTCGGGGTTTTTAGCTCTTGTCTAAACCTGTTCCATAACCTGTATTTGTGCCTGGAGAACCCGCATCAGCACCCATTGCCTATGTCATGCCATGTACAGAGAATTACCAAGTCAGCCAGAAGAGAAAGTAATATTTTTCCCCCACAGAGAGACAGAATGGGACCGTGATGGTATACTTCCGAACCAGCCACAAATAAAGGGTCTTTCTTATTTACTTTTTAACCTGGTGCAACCTCCTACTTATCGAGACAACAAATTCACTCCATTCCTATTATTTCCCTCTCGAGGCCGTCTCCTGAGGCCAGGGAATGAAAGACTGCAGCAGTAAGCCATCAGCGAGCCAGCTTGCTATTCTGTATCTTTTCTTATACAATGGTTACTTGTAAACAAATCAATAAACTTTTCTTATTTCGTGTGTGCTCCTTTAGAAGTCTGAGCAGCGGTCCCGCTGAACCACAAAGAAACTTAATATAGCCATGATCTTCCTTCTGGGCCTCCGTCTCTTCCTACCGTAGAACCGGGAGCCCATCTGAAGCGTTTAGACCCAGGCCCATGTGAAGCTAATCTCTATGGAAATAAAGGGTGCAAATATTCAGATTGGGTTTTACTAAGTGAAGCTGAAGTTCTTCAGTTTGGCAGAGCGGGCCAAACAAACGTGTTTCCCATACAGAATAAATCACAGGCTTCACAAATCCCATCTCCCTTTTGCCATTTTGCTTATACGGAGAGAATTCACAGAA
This sequence comes from Rattus norvegicus, assembly GCF_021556685.1. Taxonomy (NCBI): domain Eukaryota; kingdom Metazoa; phylum Chordata; class Mammalia; order Rodentia; family Muridae; genus Rattus; species Rattus norvegicus. Next base: position 59,218,503 of record NC_141552.1, on the reverse strand, counting down.
CTCTGCCTGAAGACTGATGAGACTCCTTCTCTAGGGAGTAAGTACCTGAAAAGGATGTGTGATCCTATGGAGTCCGAGATTTCTGAGGTCCCAGTCTGGGGTAGCAGCTGAGGAAGACAGAGAAAAGGAACAGAGATGTATTGGTGGTCACCTTCCAAGATGACCCAAGTCCTCCTCAAAGGACAGAGTCTCTGACTTTGGTTAGCAGTGGAGTCAGACAGCATCATATCTGTGAATTGAGAGCCTACCATGGTATCTCTGGAGAGCATAGGAGAGGCTTTCCCAGCAACGCACAGGTCAGGCCACTCTTTCTGAAGCGCTTGCCTCCAAACTAGGTCATTCCATTCATTTAATTGTTGAGTCAACTGGTATCAATTGAGTGCAGGTACCGCACTGGGGGGACAGCACTGAGCACACAGACAAGCTCTCTTCTCTCATGAAAGACAGTTTCACTTATCTCAGAGCACAAGCTTGAGGTGTGTGAAAGAGGGATAGGAAGGGGAGGAAATGGTTTGCTAGTGCCAAGAATGTCGGGCTGGAAGCAAATAGTAACCCTATGTCTTCTGCAGACATCCGGAACACGCTGAACTTCATTGTAACCCTGGGGAGATGTGACAATGGAGAAGTCCCGATTCAGGTTGAAATAGTGTGCATCCAAGGAATATGCTCCCTTTAACGTTCCTTTAAAATGAATTTAGTAGCTTTTATTTTTAACTAGGTATATGTGTGCATGCACATAAGTGCAGCGACAGAGAGGGCCAGCAGAGGGCACTGGCATTCCCCAGTTGTGAGCCTCTCAATCCATTACAGTGCAGGGATTCAAACAGTCTTCTGAAAGAACAGTGCACGACCTCAATGTCTCAGTCATCTCCTCATGACCTCTTTTTCTGCACCGCAAGCATAAAACATTAGTATCCTTAGAGTAAATTCTTCGGACAACTCTCACTTCTATATGGCCACGTGCTTCAGTACATCTAATGGATCATTAGTGTTGTGGAGCAGAGGTGATTGAAGCTAAGGAGAGACCAAGGCCTGCACAGTTGTTAGCTGGCATATAGATCCAGAGGTAGAGTTTAGGTATGGATTACAGTACATTCAGCATAGTTACAACATCAGGCTGAAAGTGAAGCATCGGCATGCTGTAAGCTCCTAGGAGGAGAGGTGACAGCTATGAATAGACCTAGTGAAGCCACCTGATGTTGCATGTACCTTTTGCCACCTCGCCTTTGCTCCAGGGACAGGCCGCACTACTAACCCCCACCCAGCTTGATCTGTCAGTAAAGAAGCTATGGGCCAATTGCTGGGCGGAAAGAATAGGTGGAACTTCCTGGTCCCTGAGGAAAAGAGATAGATCAAGAATCAATTGGGGAATGGGACAGCATCAGAACCACCCCTATAGCCTGAATCCATCCAGGAGGGAAGATGATTCCTATTAGCTGCCACTTACATATGGGACCATAGGAAACTGGCCAAAGTTAAACATATTTGATCCTTAAAGATGCCGTGTCACAGGCACGGCAAGCGCTCTTATACCTATCAGCTTGTAGCATCTCATGCCACCTATTTGAGGTATACAGTTGTTAAGTTCCCCATTCCTTAGTTGAGATCAAGACCCAGCAAGGCAACACCAGATGCCCACAGCTACAGACCAGAGAAACCAGAGCTCGAACAGAAGTGAGCATCCAAGTCTAATCATGGGATTGAGCCTCTAATCTCTCTGAATAGTAGACCTGGAAGTTTCTTAGCAGGAGGCTTTACAATCTCCATGGCATGAAGCAAAATTGTACCCTGGCTCGTTAATCTCCCACCAAAAAGGGAAACACGTCACTCTAGGTCACATGTCATTGACTGAAGAAAGTCACAAAGGCTACAGTTACTACCAAGGAGGCTGGGAAAACAGAATCTTACTAAGTGTGTGGAAACAGAGCACAGATACTCGAGGGGTGCACCAATGACTTCCGTAACTTACTATCAGGAAGGATGTGCACTTATCCTTGGTTACTGAGCACAGCCTTCACCAGTGGGGATCCAAAAGGACTGCACAGGATGGACTAAGCAAACTGTGGCAGGCAAAGGAAAACATTAAAATTACATTTGGAATTGTTCTACGGGTTGTACAAGACCAAGTCTCTGAAATCTTGCTTTGGGAAGTCACAAGTGTTGAATTATATACTGTAAATTAATAATAAATACATCTGTTTATAACTCTTTGTCCTGTGTGTGTTGGGGGATATTGAATATAGGGGAAGTCCATGCTGTCTGCTATTTTTGCTAGGTTGGATGGACAGCCAGCTCCTGGGATCTATCTGTTTCTGCCTTCCAATGATGAAGTTACAGGCAAGTACTGCCTTTGTGTGTGTGTGTGTGTGTGTGTGTGTGTGTGTGTGTGTGTGTGGTGGGGATTCAAACTTAGATCTTCATGCTTGTATACCAACAAAGAGTTTTCTCCCCAAATTCTGATATGTCCAGTATAAATGCAGATAGCTCACAGGCAATGCCAAGGCACGAGAAGAGTAGACTTTGGTATTAACATGTTATATAACTCTAGCCTTCTGTTTATTTAAACATTGAAATCTGGGAAAACATAGAAGTAGAGGGTAGAGAACTTAAGTAAAATATCTGTGTCCACACAAACTTATCCCTACTGTGTGTCTTCTCAAATTTAAGTAACACACAGGAGTGTATCTAATTTGAATGCACAAGAAAAAAGAAAAAGAAAAAACCCAAAACTAAAACAGGAGTCAACATGCTGAGAATATTTTTACTTTGGACAAGTAATTTACTATTTACCAGTGATATCAGTCCTTTCCCCAAAATATCTATTTAGTGTGTGTGATGCTATGGATAAGGGACAATAAAGAATGTAGACGATATAGCCCTCATTTTGGTGGGAACTATTTTCTCGTGGGAGACAGACAGCGGGTGACTAGACTGGAGCTGTCAGGATTTGCTGGAGTGCACGTCCTTTAAAGAGACACAAAGCAGGGGAGAGGAACAGTGAGTGAGATGGGCTGTAGGGAGGGCAGCCGGGGATGCCTCTCTGAGGAGGTAATGCTTGGATTAGGATGAGGACAAAGCAGATGAATCACCAGAGTTTCAGCAGGGAGTCTCAGGCAGAGAAAGCCATACTTGCAGGGACTGTGGTAAACGAATGAGCAAAGGGCTATGTGGGGAGGTAAACTGAGGCAGAGTGAGAACAGAGAGGAAGGGACTGATGAGAGAATGCAGGACAGAGAGTACATCCCACAGGCGACACAAACCTGCCAGTATAATGTAACAAGGAAAGTGACATCATCGTGTATGCATGTATGCAGAATACGTACACAGATACACCTACATACTACCGACACATACACACAGGCACACATCTGCATAGAGAGAGAGATAAACAGGCACATACACAGATACACAGACACTATATGTGTCTATAGTGTGCCCTACAGCTGAGAAGCAGGGCAAGTCATTTGGGAGGGTCTTACTAGCCGATGTGACAAGTTATTCAAATTAGGAATTCATTCCCACCATCCCCAGGTTTCATCTGTTTAGACACACACACACACACACACACACACACACACACACACAGATACACTACAGTCATAATGCACTAATCACGCACACACATACATGTGTACACACCAACACATGAAGACACATGCACATATGAAATACACTCAGAATCTGATGCAGACACTCACACATGGTCACACACACACACACACACGCACAGGAAAGGTACAAGGCTGGAACTGAAGCCTCTGTACTGGGTGGGAACAACTGAAGAAGTGATGCAGCCCTGCTAGGAAACTGAGGCTTTGATGTCTGGACTGTTGGTACCATTCAGGCCTCTTAAAAGAGAGTAGCTGCTGTAGATGAGGGGAAAATCACGAGAAATTTGTCATTCATGGTGGAACATCTAAGAACAGCACAAGCTTCATTCTTTAGATGACGGCTACTGAAAACAAACAAACAAACAAACAAACAAACAGATGAAACCTGGGGGTGGTGGGAATCAATTCCTAATTTGAATAACTTGACACATTGGCTAGTGAGACCCTCCCAAATGAGTTGCCCCACTTCTCAGCTGTTGGGCTTTCAGGCTTCTTCATACTTCTCATTACTAATAGTCATGAGGTGACATTTGGCTTCATGCCTTTGCTATTTTCTTTTTTAAGAAAACACTTGAGGTCGATCACTGTCATCGTCAGTGTCTGGTTCTCATTGGTGTCTCTTCTCTAATGTGTGGGAAGATGGGGATTTAGAACAGGGTGGGAAATCCTGCACACATGCCAGCTTCTCTTGACAGCAAAGCCCGCTGTTGTGGGGGACCTTGAGCTGAGGTACCATTAATAGCTGTGGTGATACAAATTTTTGTGGTGCTTTGTGCTCCTCCTACAGTCTGGGGGTGTTCGCTAACATCTGGACATCTCTGAGCTTGCCTGCTAGTCATGTGAATGGCATCCAACATGAATGTTTATGGAAAAAGAAGAGGGGAGGGTGTTGTGGTCTATTCCCCAGCAGACGGTATGGGCGTTTGTGAGGGAAGTGGCTCCAGGAGTCACACCTCTCTATGTACAAGCACCCTCGCTACGTGACTTGTATTTCTTCTCCCATGCTCTGACTCTGAAGTGAAACTTGAAGCTCGCCCTGAGCAATACAACATGGTAGAAGGGATATGATGTGAGCTCTGAGACTAGGCCTCAAGGTCATGGATGTCTATTCTTGTCTTCAAGATTGTTGCTTCTGTGCAGGATCTGGGCTAGTGGGAGAGAGGGGGCGAGTCCAGAAGGAAAGCCATCCTGGCACGTGAATGAGCAAGCTTGAAAGTGTCAGCCCTATCTGATACCATGTACCATCATCCCCTGGAGACCAGAAGAATTCCCAACTGAGCTCATCCCAGACTCCTCTCATAGGAGAGCGAATACACGAGTAACAGTTGACTTAAGCCACTAAGTTTTGGGACCATTTGTCACCTGACTGTAAATAATGAGAAAAAACAGAAGTGTTGTCAACAGAGAAGGTGAGAAGTAAGGTTTGTCAGGTTGGGCAGGGGCCCTCTATTGAGTGGTCGTTTCATTTTGGCTCAGCTGCACCTCTCTGAGGACCTGTCATTTTCTTCACAGTTAGCAAACCTGAGGTAGAAAACGTTCAATTGTAAATTCAGAGTCTCAAATCTAACGAGGAACGGAGCTAAGGCTAAGACCCAGAATCCGTCTCCAAGCCCCAATTCTACTCTTTAAACACACATTTCTTCTAACTTCAACTCTCACCATGCACCCTCTTCCGGTTTGGCAGCTCTTTTATCCTGCCTACACATTTATTTATTTTATAATACATTGTCAAGCTTGGCTCACTTGACTAAGTCACTTAGCAAATACATTTCAAAACGAAACATCTTGTCACTGGAACTAGTCACCCTGTCTAAATATTTATCAAATGCCTTCCCTATGGTGAGCTCCTAATTGCTTTACGTGAATGAATTAATTTAATCCTCGCAACAATTCTGCAGTCAGTGTCATACCCATTTTGCAAATGGTGAAAGTGAGGCGCAGGGAATTAACAGTTGCTCAATGTTCCCAAAGAGGACCCTTCCTCATCGTTGGCATATTTTTTTTCCTCTCAGGCCATGAGATCTCACCATGGGACACTTTGCCCGGGGCATATTTGACAATACTTGGTGATGTTTGTGACTTATATAACTGGGAACGTGATACTGGCATATGATGAACAAGGATCAGGGATGTCACTAAGATTTACAGTGTGAACAAGACAGTGCCTTCCACAGAGAGTCACTGCCCTGGTTAGTTTTTGTCAGCTCTACATAAACTTACTGGGGAAGAGGGTACGTCAGTTGAGGAATCCCCTCCTTCAAATCGGCCTGTGGCCACATCTGCGGAGAATTTCCTTGATTGATGATTGATGCAGGAGAGCTCAGCCCGCTACAGGTGGTACCATCCCTGGCTGGTGTTCCTGCCTGGCAAAAACAAACACACTGAGCGAGCCATCAATACCACCAATTCCCTGTCCTCAAAACTCCTAGCATCCCCAACCTGCAGGTAAGAAGACTGAGGCCCACGATTAGGATGAAATGTTTTCCTCACACATCAAATTCAGAAGTTGAACCCATCACCTTCAGACTCTGAAGGCGGTCCTGTCCGTACTGACAAATGTAACAAAACAAAGCTAAGATGTGGAAGAGGTTTAAAGGGACTCAGATATCCCGAGACTCCTTCTCAGTGGACTTCCTTAGAACAACCACCAGGTTCTCCCAGCAGGCCCAAGCAGACATCTTCTTGTGGGGCTGGTTCTCTGCTGTGTGTAAGTTCTCTCCTTCATGACCTTCTAAGCAGATCCGCTGCAGATATGCCAGCTAACACCAGGGAGCCCGAAAAGCTACTGGATCCTCAGTCCCCGGTCTGCACATCCCCCTGCAAGGGTTCCGTGTCTTACCCCACCATTTTCCTGGGAGTGCTTCTATTTTCTTATTTATTTATCTGGGCCACTAAATTATCTAATTAGTGACACATATCGTTGACACATGGGCCACTATGAATATTTACTGCTCACTCCTTCATGCATTTATCTAAATAGGTGGCACGCCAGAGCCATGTAATAAGGAATAATGATTCTTTAGAAGGAGAGTTACAGGAAATTATAGAAGAGGGGGGAAAGTTTTGTATCGTGGGCTTCAGCTTCCAACCACATCTATCAATTCTTCCTGAGATAGAACAATTTCATAGTAATGACAAAAAATTTATAGTAATGAATGAATCAATACCCGACTCCGTTGCCGTTTCAGATGCTCCTTTTATGGGCCCTCCTGTGTCTATTATATCCCTTAGTGCTGAAGCGAGCAAGTGTGCGGAATGCCAACAGCCACAGGGAGGATGCAAGGCTCTGGGCTCCTGAGAAGATATCCATCCATCACCATCCCCTCTCCAGCGGATCCATTTATATCTCTGAGTCCCCAAAAGAAGTGGCTTACGATGATCAACAACCTAACCTACCAAGGCTTGTTTTTTAAGAATGGAGTTTCTGCTTCCTGCAGAGCAAAGAGCAAAGGTAGAAACAAGCACATTCAACTGAGTAGGCCACACCATGGAATCCCTTTACAGAGTGCAGATTTCTAATCTAGAGATGATCTAGACTGACACACTCTCTCTCTCTCTCTCTCTCTCTCTCTCTCTCTCTCTCTCTCTTCCTTCTCTTTCCTCCTCTCTCTCTCTTTCTCCCTCTCTTCCTCCCTTTCTTCCCCTCTCTCTTTCTCCCTCTCTTCCTCTCTCTCTCCCTCTCTTCCTCTCTCTTTCTCCCTCTCTTTCTCTCTCCCTTTCTTCCTCTCTCTTTCTCCTCTCTTCCTCTCTCTCTCCCTCTTTCTCCCTTCTTCCTCTCTCTTTCTCCCTCTCTTTCTCTCTCTCCCTCTCTTCCTCCCTCTCTTCCTCTCTCTCTCTCTTCCTTCTCTTTCCTCCTCCTCTCTCTCTTTCTCCCTCTCTTCCTCCCTTTCTTCCCCTCTCTCTTTCTCCCTCTCTTCCTCTCTCTCTCCCTCTTTCTCCCTCTCTTCCTCTCTCTTTCTCCCTCTCTTTCTCTCCCTTTCTTCCTCTCTCTCTTTCTCCTCTCTTCCTCTCTCTCTCCCTCTTTCTCCCTTCTTCCTCTCTCTTTCTCCCTCTCTTTCTCTCTCTCTCCCTCTCTTCCTCCCTCTCTTCCTCTCTCTCTCTCTCTCTCTTTTGTGTGTATGTGTAAATGGTTATATTAGCTATTTTTCAACAGTATTAACTAATTACCTGGCAGAAGCAACTTAAAGAAGGAAAGATTGACTTGGCTTGGGCTCTGGGAGCTGCAGTCCATCACGGTGGGGGAAGACACAGTGGAGAGACCCATCGTAGTTCATGGCGGCAGAAGCAAGAATCAGCCGCTTATTCACAATTCAGCAGACGAAAATCAGAGAGCTAAGACAGAGTCAGAAGGGATTAGCATGACCTGCCCAGACAGTGCCATTCACACGGGACACATGTGGAGATGCATGAACCTGTGAGGACTTCTATATTCAGCACATAGCAATGGTCTCTCCGATGGGGGAGGAAGCTCGTAGAACTGCCCTTTGGAGAACCAAGCATCTCGGGGCTATGATCAGCCATTACCTCTGTATACTAGACAGTCGTCCTTCAGTTTATGGGCTAGAATCCAAATGGGAGTAGTGAAGATTTGAGTTTTGTTCTGTTCTTAGTTGGAGGAACGGAGGATTCAGTGTAACTTAGTCAGGACCACAGATCCAACAAGCCTGGTTCTGGCGTCCCGTGTTCCTCTTTCTAGCTCCACCCTTTCTCCATTGTCTTTCATGCTGCTAACCCACCTTGAGGCTCTTGCCTTGGGCTCAGTGGGAAAGAAAACTTCCCAAAGATCTGGGTTTGCAAAGAGCCAGGCGCAGCTCCATGTGTCTATAACCAGGGACAGAGATGGTTATAGAGATAGTCCTAGAACTTGCTGAATAGCTCACATAGCAAGTTTCCTGTCCAGTAAGAGACCTTGTTTCAAGGGGATAAGGCAGAGGGCAATAGAAGATGACACCCAATACCCTCCCCTGGGTTCTGTGTGCATGTGTACAGCTTCAAACACTTCATATTCTCAGGATCCATGGGGAGGAGAAAGTGTATCAAGGTACTAATATTTTTTTTAATGAGTGAAAATGTTTAAATTTTTGGTTATCCAGATGGCTTGACTGTACTGAACAGATTCAGAGTAAGGAAACCTCCCACCTTTATGAAAAAATCAGTTCTGTTTACAGAAATGCAGTTCTCCCTGGCTTGGACAGTTCAATTTAGGGTTCTTGTGGTAACCTCATGAAGTTTTTTTTTTTTTATTTTTTTATTTTTTTTATTATCTTGAGTATTTCTTATATACATTTCACCTCATGAAGTTTGAGATGGTCAAACATCCTTGGATCTGCTGCCTATTGAAGTTGAGCTGATGGGCCACAAATTACCAAGCTCTAACCATTGTCCTTTGAATATTATAGTGTGTTAGAATATAAAAGAGATAAATGCAAACATCAAAACACGTGTCTCTCAGATATGCCTGAACTCATCCTGGCCTCATACACCACATTAACTTGGAGAATCCTAACCATGGCCATGAAGCAATCATATACAAAAAAAAATAAAAAGCCACATTCACTCACATCAGCCCCGGGGCCAGCCATCTTATCTGATCAAGGCACTACCTTTCAAGTTCAGGTTTGTCTAGTCATAACTAAGAGCATGCGTTAATTATTGAGTAGATACTTAAGTGGCCCTTGCTTCTTGTCAATGGCAATGAACCACAATAGAATTTAGGGATGATACAGTTGCACTTTCTCATGGAACTGTGAGTGGGTGCCCCTGCTCTAATTGTGGAATGCTGAAAATAGAGGCATATAGAAGGGTTGGTAAGACATGAATGAGGGGGTGGATACCTTTAGGACAATATCATTCAGGGACCTTTCTAAGTTTCCTTATGACTGACAGAATACCCAAGACCTCTTCTATATCTGACTTGTATCTGAATGAATCTCTTTGTTTTCGATGGCGATGAATTACTACTTCAGACTTACGCCTTTTAATAGATGCCTGGGGTCCTGGGTTAGCCTGTTATCCTGGGGCCTGTCTCTTAGCCAGCTCTTTCCAATTGTCATTTTGGTTACACACCCTGCATGGACTTGAATCAGGGTTCATCTCTGTGTTCCTCCCACCTTCCTTGGGACCCACCGTGTGCCCAACTCAGTGACCACAGAAATAGAATTCTGTGCAGTAGACAAACGAGCGGGCACTAATCTGTGAGAGGCTGGTCGGTGGGTGGAGAAATGGGTAACCATATTGCTCACCCTCATTCTTCCAACATCAACAGCAGTGCTTGGCTCCTAGTAGGTGGTTATAGATGGAATGAGTGTGTGGTTAGGTGACTAAGCAAGGCATTGGGTGATTGAGAGCAGACATGATTGATGGGGGAGTAGGTAAAGATCGGATGGATACATCTCTGAAAGGATAGATTTCTGGCAAGGGTACTGGACCAGGGAGTGGGTGAATTCTGGAGCTGATAAGCAGATGGATGACTAAAAGGGAGTATATGGGCAGAATCCTACCTCAGCACATACATGAATGGGTCAATGGATGAGTAGATGAGTGGGTGGGTGAACACATGGATTCCTGCCTGGATAGATCCTGGGAGATCAAAGGGAACGTAAGGAAAAGGAGTGGTAGATGACAGTAGCTGGAAGGTAGGAAGGGCCTCTTTGGGCTTGATATCATCTCTGAGGGCTCTCCAGGCAGTTATTCACTGAGAGAAAGAGGGACATTTTCTTCGGTGGTATATTCACTTGTAAGGAGTGCATGTTCCCACAGATGAACCTTCACCCCTCTAATGTAAGTAAGCCTAAAGAAATTCACTGAATGAACCACCAGGCAGAGAAGATTAAAAAAAAGTAGAAAGGGTGCCCCTCAGGAAGAAGAATAATGGGGTGTATGGGATGTGGGGACTGGGGACAACAGAGAATATGAAAGTAAATATGGTCAACATACATTTTATACATGCATGAAAAGGTCATAATGCAATCCATTATTCTATCCAATCAATATATATTTTTGAAACATAAACAAGGGAATAGATGATGGAAGGTGAGTGGGAACTATGTATTAGCTAGCTGGGCACCAGAGGGGGAGAGACTAAGATTTCAGCTCTTGTTATAGCCAAATTAAACAGTCTTCTTGGTTGAGGTTAATGATGGTGCTGCCTTTAGGGAGATTAAGACCATCACACATAAGGCTATGGAAAGTCTGGCTGGCTGGCCAGCAGAGTGATAATGACCTGTGGTTTCCAAGCACTGTTTATAAAATCAGCAAGAGGCAATCAGTGTGTCTCTTGGGTTCTTTGAGGCTCCTATGAAGACAGAGATACAACTTCATGAGACAACCTCACATGCAAGGCTGACCAAGCTCATGTTCAAGATCAATCTGCCTAGAGGTTATCTTCCTGCCAAAGACAGATGGACTTGGTTATCTTTTGTTTATTCTTTCTTTTCTTTCTTACTTCCAACCTCCCTCCTTCCGTCCCTCCCTTTTTTCTTCCCTCCCTCCCTCCCTCCTTCCCTTCAGGTGAGCTGGCCAGATGACTTCCTCAGTCAAGAGCAATTATAACGGATACATAACACACTCTGGTTAACTGAGATGAACGCTGTGACAGAGTCACACACATATAGAACTTGGAACCAAACAGGTATTACTGTATAAGGACTGTGGAGAGTCTCCTGTGCTCTCATACTCTGCTTCATGTGTGATGATTTGTGGAGAAGGGTGGCTGAGATAAAATAAATGCATGGCACCTAAGGTCACCTAATCACTGTGAGGGCTGAATAGTAAGACTGAAAAAATTCTTTCTCTGTTTGGAGCACAGCAGATATCTTATGTAAGTTAGCTTCTTTGAATGATTTAATTCTTCTCTTCCTCCTCCTCCTCCTCCTCCTCCTCTTCCTCCTCCTCCTCCTCTTGAGTTAGGGAACAACCAACTCACCTGACCTTTACCTGTAGAAGAGGTTACCCACAAACTGCAAAAACTGAATACTCAAGCATACTCAATCATGAAGTCACACAGCCTGACTCAGGCAGTTAATCCCAGCATACATGTGAGCCATTCTCCTGTGTAAGTTAGCATCTGAAGGTAGAAGGAAGGCATCTTACTTCCTTTTCCTGGCGCCATGATTAAACAGTGCCAAAAGCAGCCCTACCAGAAGAAGAAAGAAGGCTTTGTTCTGGCTCATGGTTCCAGATTCCAGTCCATCATGGTGGAGAATCAAGATGGCAGGTGTGTGAAACAGCCAGTCATGCTCAAGAAAGAGAGGTGGATAAATGAATGCATGGTTCCGTCCAACTTGCTTTCTCCATTTTATATCATTCAGCACCCCCTGTCCACAGAATGGGTCCATCACAACCAGGTTGGATCTTCTCACTTCACTTAATCTAATGAAGATACCCATGACCCTCACAGCCAAGCTCACAGGCCCATCCATACGATGACTCTAGATCCTGTCAAGTGACACCGTCTCAGGAGGGATGGTCAGTATTAGTCACATGTTCCCTGTCACTGTGGGCATTATTAGTTTACCACTAATTCATCCATCCATCTATCCATCTATCTATTTAACTATTATGACTCAGACCATCTGAGTGCATTGGAACAGGGTCCCTTAGCTTCTGAGGTAAGGTCAGATGAGCTGCAACTTAACTCTGTGTTTCCCTTCTTATTCATTCATGCTATAAATGGCTTTCTTCTATACTGTCCTTTCTCTCTCACAAACAACTAGAAGTAGAAGACTGTCAACTTTTCTGTTACTGGGTAACTGTAACAATACACAATCGACAGTCTAAACTAATAAAATATTTATTAGAAAATGTATAGTTAAACATTGGTCTTGTTCAAAGTATCTGGAGTGTTTTGTTCACCACAGAACATCTGAATGCTAGTACAACATCTGGGAGGAAAGTTAGTTAGAGGTCTTTGGGTACAAGCAATGAAACCTGGATCTTTAGAACAAACTCAAACTGAAATGTGTCCTAAGGTGACAGACCACAGGGGATGGTTGAGAAATGGTGGGATCCATGAACTGCTAAGCAGTCTCTTGGCACTAAGACATTGCCAGTCCTGTGGCACTTGCTACCTTCCTGGTGGGTAGTTACACGGTTAAAACAGAAAGTGTGACTGGCCTAACTTCTCAAAGGGATCCTAGTAAGTAGATTATGAACACAGATGTCTGCAGTGGCCAGAAAGAAGAGAGAAAGTGAAGACATTTCCACTTCACCCTTAAGTGCTAGGCTTCTAGATCATTGTTCCAAAGCCTTGAAATCATCTACTTCAGTTTCTTCACTGCTTCCAAATTAACCTCACAAAAGTGCTTGCGAGACTCTGAACACAGTCAAGATACATCTGGCCCAAGGACAAAATGCTATACGTGGAAAATCTTGCTCTCTGCTAGAATCCTGTTACAATCCACGGAGCACTAGAACTTCTATTATGGGTACTCTTAAGGACGAAGCTTCAGACTTTGCCCTGGCTTTTGTCAGCTTAAGACTCTTAAGGTAGTTTACACAAAGATTTGTGTGTCTGAATTTTTCCCTGGCAGGTTCTCATTACAGCCTAGATAACACAAACCCTAAATATTTGTGGTTAGGAACAGGGAGGCATTTTCAAGTTGTCTGACATCTTCTACCCACGTAAGTTACCACTTAGGATCAATACGCGGCTCGGAGACAAAGGGAAAGGGCTGCTGGGAAATTTTTCTATGATTTCTGCATGTCTGGATTTAAACTCTTTCTCCAACACCTTTCTTCTGCTTGCCTTTTGGTCTCTCTCTCTCTCTCTCTCTCTCTCTCTCTCTCTCTCTCTCTCTCTCTCTCCCTCCCTCCCTCTCTCTCTCTCTCTCTCTCTGTCTTGGTCTGCCTCTATCTGTCACTCTGTTTCTCTGCTTCTGTCCCCCTCTCTCTTTGTACCTCTGTCTCCAAGTAGCCCCTCTGAATCCATCTCTCTCCCTACCTCTCTTTTGTCTCTGTCTCTGTGCTTCCATATTTTATACACACAAACACACACACACACACACACACACACACACACACACACACACACACACACCCCCCACAGCTTTCTGTCCCCCACAAGCCTCTTTTTAGAGTCATGGAAAAAAAATGCTGACATCGCACACCAGAGCCCAGTCACCTAACAAAAGTGTCACCCAACACGGCATGCCATCTCTAGGTCACGGGTCATGCCCTTCAAACCCTTCGCTTCCCTGCAGTCTGCTTTTATACCTCCCCAGTTCAGCAGCAGGGCTGTGCCACGTTGGGTAAACATAAGACTGTTTATATATATAAGAACATGGAGATTCCCTTTAAGCACTCTGCCTGAGCCTTTCCTAAGTCATATTTACATTATTATTGTTTATGTTTCCAGAAGCTGGCAGAAGAGCAGCTTCTCTGCAGTTTCTGTGGTTTTGTGATTCACACTGGAGGAGGCGGCCATCCCACATGGGAAGGGGGGGGGGATGTACAGTCAGGCAGTCAGGGAAGCACCAAGCAGATTAGAGCTCCCTGGTTTGTGGGATCCATGTCCTTAACTTCACTGTGGTGCCCAACGCCTGGAGATTTCTGAGTCAGTTCTCAAATTCCCAGACCTGCTCCTCCATTTTAAGTTTCTGAGCTGAGCCACAGTAACAAACCCTCCTTGTGCCTGGCGTTTGCTGCTGCCTGTGTCTGGGGGAGGCTAAGGGTTATTCCTTTGCTGTAACTTCGGGGTACACTTGGTACTGCAGCAGTGCCCCAGATCATGTCTACGGAACTTGCCCACCGAGTGTGTCCACATGACCATGCCCACAGAGTGTGCCCACAGTGGCCTGCCCTTGCAGTCCTGCTGTCCGTCCGCTGCAGCCTCAGCAACTGGCCTGTGTACATGGCACCCATCCAGAAGTATCTCAGACTTAGATGACATTGGTGGGGAAAGTGGACAATTCCGTCTCCAGGGTCAGGCCAGAATCCCTTCACCACTTGGTGAGCCATCATCACAAGCCATGGGCATGCCCAACTCATAAACTGGTAGACATAAAAATATTTTTATCGGATGTGCTAGTGAGTCTTATGTCAACTTGATATACAAACTAGAGGCATCTGAAGGAAGGGGCTGCAGTTGAGAAAATGGCCTCCCTAAGACCCAGCTGCAGGCCACTTTCTTCATTAATAATTGGTGCTGGATGGTCCAGCCCGGTGTGGGCGGTGCCATCCCTGGGCTGGCGGTCCTGGGTTCTATAAGAAAGCAGGTAAAACAAGTCATGAGGAGCAGGCCAATGAGCAGCACCCTTCATGGCCTCTGCATCAGTTCTTGCATCTAAGTTTCTGCCCTGTTTGGGTTCCTGTTTGAACAGTGATATGTGAGTGTAAGCCTAATAAATCCTTTCTTCCCCAGCTCACTTTCTGGTCATGGTATTTCATTGCAGCATTAGAAACCCTGACTAGGACATTATAAAGGCATTAATTGGGAAGAGCTAGGAGTTTTGAAAATGTGAGGCAAGGCAAGGAGATGCTTTAGAGGACAGACAGATGTTTGTGTGTGCTGCTGAGCCCTTTGGTATGGCACACTGGGGATTTAAAGGAGCCTCAAGTTATGGACACACTGGAGGAGTCTGAAACCAGCAAGATTAGACTCACACTCTATTAGTGTAATAGTCCACTTAGGGAGCCTTGGTCCTCTGAGACCTCATATAGCCACCTTTTACCAATTTTCCAAGTCCCTCATGTCTTGGACACTTTATGCTCTACCCTTTCCAACCGCTAAGAAAGAATCTAGTCACATGCAGTTAACGGGGAACCAGTGTGTGAGCACAGTATCTTTCTCAAGGTCTGTTAACTTGGACATCATCACTCAGTTCTGAAGTCAATCCACTCATTTATTTTATTTTCTCCAACAAATACCTGTGAGTACCTACTCCCTGCGCAGTGCTGAATAAAACACAAGGGCATTTATTATTGACTCGACTCATGGGCCAGGTGATTCTATGATACTTATTTAAATAACACATGTATAAATTATTTAAAATACTATAAAGGAAAAGTGTAATATTTTATGAGATTATAAAGGAGGTTGCCTGAGAATTTGGGGTGAGGGTTGTCAGAACAGAGTAGTAGTTGAGTTGAAGAACAAGAAGAAATTCACACTGAGCTGCAAGGTAGACCAAGAGTCCTGTGGTGCGTTCTGGATAGCCTCTGCTACTTACCAGATCATACCCCCAAACCAGTTGTTTATAATGTGTGGTTTATCCATTTCTGAGATGGACTGGATATGACTGGATGGATTTTGTTTTTACTTTTGGTCCATGTTTTGACAGAGTACAAGACATTCTTTAATGGATTGGACCATACAAGCAGGATAGCTCCTCTGTATAACTGGAAACCTACGAGGGCAGAACCTACTAAGTATACCTATTCAGTAGAGCTGGACCTGAAGACATAATACTTGTGTTTGGCTTCAGCCTGAAGTCTCAGCTTCTCAGACTGTGGTCACTCATGGAGCACCCAGAGGCTAAAGAAGCAGGTGGATGATTTTTCAGGACCTCACCTCATTAATCTCAGAAGTGAGTCTTTCTCCCCATTCTACCGATTGTGAGAGTGGTCATGCCATAGCCAACAAGCAGTGCCCAATCACCTCAGGTTTAAGGTTATATGTATTTTGAACAGTCTTCTTAATGTGCACACAACATTTTTGCTCTTACATAAACATAAGGGTTCAATTACAAAAAGAATAAAATATTTTTAACAGTTTCTTGCCGTCATTCCTAAGTGTGTGTGTGTGTGTGTGTGTGTGTGTGTGTGTGTGTGTGTGAGAGAGAGAGAGAGAGAGAGAGAGAGAGAGAGAGAGAGAGAGAGAAGGGGAGGAGGTATATCTTTGGGTTGGATTGTGTTAAATGTTTGATTTTGTTTTAAATAATGGGCTATTTGGTTTACTGGCTTTGGTTTCATTAAAAAAAAAACTTTATAAGAATTTTGGCTTAGGGTTAGCACAAAATTTCCAGCAAATTCTGTAATGTCTCTAAACATTCTTGTGCCTTTTCCTATTCAAAGAAGTGTTATCAACTTTGACAATTAGAAAATCAAAACGTTGATCAACCTTGACAAATGTTGAAGATGCCTTGTACCATACAGTATCAAATACTCTGCCCTTTTCCCCCTTTGAGGGTGCTGGGAACAAAACTCCTGACCTTTCACTTCTTAGGCAAGTACTCTCATCATTCAATGCCCCAGCTAGGATCCAATTTTTCATGTAAAAACAAACAAGCTGAAAGACACATCCATCATTAAAATGCATATTTTTTTCATTTTTAGTAAGTCTAAAATCATTTGCAGACCAAAAAATTGTCTCAGAATTAATTAGTGTCAGTAAATGTTTACTTTGTTTATCTATTTTATATATTTGAATGTCCCAAATTGGCTTATTTCACAGATACACAAGGCCCCATGGATTTGGGCTGCTTACTCATTCAAAGAAAAAATAACCAAAAGAACAAAGGCACACACAGTTCATCCATGGGCTACTTCCCAGATCAGACTATGGGCATTTCCCCATTCCATGTAAAATGCCATTTCATTTATTTCCTCACAGTATCTCTGTGAGGCTGACATCTGTGTTAGTCTACTTTCCATCACAATAATGAGATACCTGAGGTAGTTAGTTTAAACATTAAAAAGGTTCTGGAGAATTCTATTTAAGATCAGTCACCTCATTGCTTTGGTTCCCCTAGCAAGAGTGCCACATCATGGCAGGAGGCAGGAGCGATCCCACCACACACATGAGGCAAGGGTCAAAGAGAGACAAGATGAATCCAGGGCTGCACGAGCCTCTCTAAGACCCGATTCACCAGAGAATGAACAAAGAACCCCTGTCCCTAAATGTCCAAACACTTCCTGATGGTTCCACCTTGGGGACCAAGAGGACTAAGCCTTTATTACATTGGCTTTTGGGGGACATTTACTGTGAAAACAATGAGAAAACTAAATTAATTAATTAACTAATCAATCTGTGTGTGTGTGTGTGTGTGTGTGTTTCTAAGTCTCTCTTCATCTTTGTTTTAAGACAGTATCTCTCATTGATACAGCTCACAGATTTGGCAGTTTTGGCTGACACTCTCTAGAGTTGCTCTGCTCTCTACCTTCTCAGCACTGGGGTTATGCATATATACCCTGCACCTCTGCCCCACACCGCCCTGCCTGGCTTTTTTTCAAATGCTGGGGATCTGGAGCCCTCGTGCTCTTAGGGCAAGCACCTCAGCAACTGAGATGTTTCTCTAGTCCCTTCCATTTTGCTTTGTACTTGATAAAAACAATGATGCCTGGAATAGGAACTCTTTTGAGTTCTCAAGTCTAATACCAATAGATGCTGCCTTCAAATCCAGACTTGCTCTTCTTCAGACCCTCAAGCAATAGCCTAAGATGAAAAGAGAGAGGAAGCAGGGACGATCAAACTTCTAACCTGAAACTCACAGTGCTATCTTTCCCCGGTGGCATCAAGTCAGCTCCATGAGCCCCAAGGTTAACTGAGTTGACCTCAAAGACAAGAGGTCAGAACTGATGATAAAGCAAACATCTGATTCCTGCCACAATTACGGAATAATAACCACTAGTTATGAATCATGAAAGGATCAGCAGTAAGCCAGTGGGTTCAGAAAAGGTCCCATGACATCAGAATTGGGGACACTTTGGCCAACTCCCAGGTAGACCTTCAGAAGATATTACTGGTGACCAAGGCAGGAGACTGGGGCAGGATAGGGAGGTTCTGAGGCTGGGCAGACTACCAGTGACCTGTTAGGTTTAATTTAGAAGGGGAAAGACAAGATGTTTCCATTCTGAGACCAATGAATGTAGACCCCAGGATGCCTGCTGAAGACTTTCGTTATGGGGACAAGCAAGGGACTGACTCAAAGCCTACCCCCTTTCTGACTCCTCAGCACTCTGCTCTTGGTGATCATAGACACATGTGGCTGTGCCTGGAGTCTCTATGTACCCTCACTTCTCATTGTTCAGCCCAAGGACATCTCTATGCTTGACCCACATGAACTATGATTATTTCAGAATTGTTTCCTGTCGGAAAGGACTTCTCCCTTGCTATCTTGGTCTGTGTTATGATCTGGTTTTCTTCTTTGCTTCTGCTCCATAAGAAGGAAAACAAATACATATTTAAGGAGATGGCTCAGAAACTCTCCCTAAGTCAGACCATCTGTGTGGGTAGAAGCTTTAGATTTTTGTCTGGAAAGTGGAATTTCTTCTTATTTTCTCCATTCTTGGGAAAACCTAGGGAACAACAACAAAAACAAAAACCTCAAAATAAAAGAAAAACGAGTCTAAAAAAAAAAAGGACAGGAAGTTAAAGAAATTAAGATGCCTAACGGATATTTCAGAAAAATGTGAATAATTTGGCATTTCTCAGGAGGAATGTACAAATAGAGAAAGATCTCAAATTACCCAGGAGTCTGCGTTGGTCCTGGAAAGCCAACGGTACAAGTTACTCATTCTTTCCCTAATGACATGAACCTGTTCCTTCTAAGGTCAGCCTCTTACGAAAAAAAAAAGTCGAAATCAAAAACAAAATCCAAACTCCAGTAAGTAGGTTTTGAAGTTCAGTAGAAAAAGGTTGGAAAAGGAGATTTACTCGACTAGTATGACCCACTGGTGAAAGGGGTAACTTGCTTGGCGACCATTTTGAATCAGCCTGCCCCACCAAGGTCCCTGTGACCCCCTGTGGCTGAGTACCTCTCTGAGGCATCTCAAGCTTTCCATATTGTTTCTTGCTCAAGCTCAGTCCAAACCCAGCTGATTCATTTCGTGAGAGGTAAAGGGGCTAATTAAAAATGGTCCCCGTTAGACCAGGATGCTGATGGGTTTCCGTGGCTGATGAAATTACAGTGGCCACTTCAGTCTCAATGGCAGCAACATTGAGGCCAGGCAGGAGTCTGGGGTGAGACAGGTGCTGCTGGATGCCAATAAGCATCTGACATTCCAGTCAGATGAGGACCTCCAGATGCATCACCAGAGCTCCTCAGCGTTGAACCACACAGAAAAGAATGTCACACAGGCTGATGAGAAAGAGAGCCTAGCACAGGTGAGGTTGATTGTCAGAAACCATTCCCCCATTTGTTTATTTAAGACTGCTCTCATATTTGGTCCATGAGGTGGTGCTCAAGAAATCAAGGTGCTTGTGACAGAGAACCTTCAGTTAAACGCCATTAACAACCTTAACCTTCATTAACAATCACCTAGGAGATGGACCTCTGGCTGTGTCGACAAGGATGTTCCCAGAAAGGTCTAACTGAGGGCAGAAGACCTGCTCTGAATGTGGTGGCGCCATCCCACGGTTGGCAGCTTGGTTTGAATAGAGAGGAGAGGATGAGTGGAGTAGCAGCATTCACTTCTCTCTGCTTCCTGACTGAGGAAATGTGGTTGGTTGTGTCAACCTTCTATCACCAATATTTCTGCCCAGTTCCCACCTCCTTACTGATGGTCTCTCTCCTCAGGTATGAGCCAAAAAAATCCCTTCCATATATGTATATATGATATATGTATATGTATATATATACATGTATATATAGGTATATATAATATATACATAAATATATATCACACATATATTTAAACAATTAAATATATACATATGTAATGGATATATACATATACATGTATATACACATTACATATTCATGTATATACATATTGCATATGTATATATACACGTGTATATGTATATATACATACACACATATATACATATAAATACATTCTCTCTCACACACACATCCATATATATATATATATATATACATACATACATACATACATACATACATACATACATATACACATACATATATCTGGAGTGAGAGTTACCTGAACCTGGGAATGTCTGCAACCCTGTGGGTTTGCTGCTTGGCTGAGGGGAGTCACCTGCCCTCTAGACACATTTTTCTGAGGTGTAAATGAGGAAGATAGACTTCTGCCATCTCATCTCTCTCCCTTGGGTGAAAGCACGTGTAAGTTTTTATTTATTGTAAGATTTTTGTTGTTTAGACAGAGGAAAAGTTTTGTACACTCTAACTCTAGCCCAGCAGTTCCTGAGTCCTACTGAGCAGAGGCCTTCACCCAGGGGCCATGAAAATGCAGATTCTGACTCAGGAGAACTGAAGCAGGACCCGGGAATCTGCCGTTTCTCTCCTCCTTCCTTCCTTTTCTTCCTTTCTTCCTTCCCTTATGCCCTCTTTCTTTCTTCCCTCCCTCCTTCTCTGTCTCTCTCTGTCTCTGTCTCTCTTTGTCTCTCCCCTTCCCCACCCCTATCATCTCTCTTATCTTTGGGACAGGGTCTCACATATGCCAGGCTGGCTTTGAACTCACTACACAGCCAAGGATGACCTCTGACTTCTGATCTTCTTGCCTCTACTTCCAGGGTTAGGATCACAAGCACTTATTTGTTTGGTTTATGTGGTACTGGGGATGGAATTCAGGGCTTTGTGCATGCTGGGCATGCACTCTCCAGCTCCAAGAATCTACAGTTATTAAAAAATATTTTTATCGGTTCTTTGAGAACTTGATAAAACATATTTTGAGCATATTTGAGCTCTAACATGTTCATGCAACTGAGTTCTAGACTATGACACTGGAGTGGGTGTTTGTCAAGTACTTGACTCGGTATTTCATCTGTATAGCCGATTAGCCAGTTAGACCAACTTGAATAAGTGCTATGTGATAACTTATTTGTGGAGGCTTGTGTTATCATCCAGCGGAACTAGAAATAAAACTCTTTTTTAGCTTTGAAGTTTTCCTCGGGTCTAGGGATTAGAAGTGAGAGGAGTAGACCTGTATGGCAGCCCTTGGTATGGCCTCCCTAACCCTTGCTGTCCCCAAAGTGGGTGTCGAGAACAGAGAACAACCCTAGCGTGTTGACATAGCAGGCAGTATCTGAAGCTGGCTCAACCCAGCAGCAGGGACATGTATTTGGTGGGCCTGTCTGGGGTCTCCAACAACAAGAATGACTGCCAGAGGAAAGTGATGTCAAGGTGAAAGACCTACTATGTGCTAGGCTCAGTAGACTCCTTCCAAGCTCATGCTCCAGTGGGGAGGCTAGAGAATTTACACGATGACCTTTCAGTTGGATTTGCTCCTACAATAATAGACTTATCACCACAGGGGGAAAAAAAAAAGAGCCGGTGAGGGAGTGGCCCCAGAGCAGTAACATTGCCCAGTTACTCAATAGAATAGGCCTCATTTCATGGTCATGACAGAAGGACATTTTGGTTTCATTACTGCTCTTTATCTTGTCACCTCTCCAATGAGTATTAGCAATTTCAGATCCAGTGTGACTCAGAGACCGATGGTCCACAGGGCACGTTCTAAGCCTCCTGGGCCATAGAACAATGGGGTTGCCTGAGATCCAGTCCTCCCTTAGTATCATTAGAAGTCAAACTTCAAACATGACAAATTAGGATCAGAGCAGTAAAGAGGAAAGAAACTGGGGTGGGGTTGGGGGTGGGGGTGGTAAAGATACAGAAAGTATCTCTGGCCAGAACCAAAGGCTGAAGAGAAAGAGTGGGTAAATAGGAAAGGGTAGGGTTTTACTTTGTGTTTTAAGCTCTGATTTCTACTTTTTCTTCCTGACCCAAGTCACGTGATAAGTGACTTTGGGAAGTGAACTTTGGTTACTAAAAATGTGACTAAAATGTCACAAAGGCTTTATGAACACTTAGAGAAAAATTGGGAGTCTGTACAGGAGAAAGAAGCCTCTTAGGTGAAAAAGAAAGGTTTAGGGGTGTGTGTGTGTGTGTGTGTGTGTGTGTGTGTGTGTGTGTGTGTGTGC
The DNA here is from genome assembly GCF_021556685.1 of Rattus norvegicus. Taxonomy (NCBI): domain Eukaryota; kingdom Metazoa; phylum Chordata; class Mammalia; order Rodentia; family Muridae; genus Rattus; species Rattus norvegicus. The sequence continues at coordinate 59,196,108 of NC_141552.1, read as the reverse complement.
AAGGAACAGGGAGACAGTCAGGAAACCGAAGAGAGATCCTCATTTTCCATTTAAAATTATATTTACTTAACTGTGGGTGTGGTCTATACATGTGGAAGTCAGAGGATAACTTCTCCTTTTCCTCCATGTGGGTCCTAGGGATTGAACTCAGGTCATCAGGCTTGGCTGCAAGCGCCTAGAACTGCTGCACCATCTCACCCTCCTAAGGTTCTTATTTTCTCTCATTAATTTTTAAACGTTGTTGTCAAGTCTTGCAAGGGGTTTGTGCTTTTACGCCCACCCCATAGAACAGAACTTGTGGGTGTAGAAATTACAGCAACCTTAGCAATGATTTCTGCCTTCATGGAACTTGTAACTCACTGGAATCCTGCCACTCACAGTGTGGTCTGGAGATCACCTTCTTTGGGCAGTTGTTTTAAGAACTATTCTGGAACCTTCTCCCAGACTACTCGAATTGAAAAGCTCTTTCGAAGCTGGCCCTTAGGCCATTTGTAGGTACATCCTAAACTCAAGAAAAACGTGGACCATAAAAGCAAGGCAAGATGGGAAGTAGGACCTGAGGGGTAGTGGCCAGGGTAGGAGCCAGGCAGGCTGTGAAGAAATGACCATCTAGACACACATAGGGATGAGAGAGAAGGACAGGGAGAGACAGGCTTGGATTTGGGCCAAGGTGTGTGGGTGTCTCTACATCCTGTCTCCCACCTGCAGTGATGATATCTTGCCAGCCTCAGATCCCTCCTCTGTAGAAAGTTGATAACAGCAGCTAGTATTTCCCGAGGTGGATGTGAAGATGAAGAATCAGAATTAATCAAATACTTGCCACAATCTCGGTGACGGCCAATGTTGGATAATTTGAGTACTTTTATTTTCAGAGAGTTAATTTTGTGCGTGCTGGGGTGTGTGTGTGTGCGCGTGTGTGTTTGGTGTGTGTGTTTGTGTGTGTTTATATTTGTTTATGTGTGTGTGTTTGTGTGTGTGTGTCTGTTAGTGTGTGTATCTGTTAGTGTTTGTGTGTGTATGTGTGTGTGTTGTATGTGTGTTTATATTTGTTTATGTGTGTGTTTGTGTGTGTGTCTGTTAGTGTGTGTATCTGTTAATGTGTGTATTAGTGTTTGTGTGTGTATGTGTGTGTGTTTGTGTGTATGTTTATATTTATGTGTGTGTGTTTGTGTGTGTGTGTGCTTGTTAGTGTGTGTATCTGTTAGTGTGTGTGTGTATCTGTTAGTGTGTGTGTGTGTGTGTGTGTGTGTGTGTGTGTGTCTTATGTGTAGGATGTCCATGTTTGTATGTTTGTGCATCTTCAGGAGGAAGCCATAGATCAAACCTGAGTGTTGACCCTCAGGATCCAATAGCCTTGATTTTTGAGATGACGGCTCTCATGGAACCGGGAGCCCTCTGACTTAGTTAGCCTTAGGGATCCTTCTGTGTCTGCCTTGCCAGCATTGGGATGATATGGACTCCGCAGCATGTCCAGCTCTTTAAAGGGCACTGGGACCTAAGCTCACATTCTCTTGTCTACCCTCAGACATTTTACCTCCTGAGGCATCTCCCTGGCTCCGTGGTGGTATTTCTGTAGTGTAGCTGTTCTGACAACTTCCTATGGCAACACATTTCCCCTCTCAGAGGTGTACAACAGGACAGCAAGCTACACCAAGGCAGGGACAGAATGCAAACGCCCAGCGTAGCACTTTATGAGTTAAGTGTTATTACTTTAATCGTACGTGTTTATGGGGCGTGGTATGATGCTTTGATACACGTGCATATCTGATCCAATCAGGCTAATTAGAACTTACTATTTGAGTTTAGAGCCTTCCCTCTGTCTGATTATTTCCAAAATTCAGCTCTAAGCACCACTTCCCCTTTAAAACCACCCCTGTACTTATTTTTATCTCTATATTAGTATAAAGGCTACATCACCTCTAATTATATAATTATTCAAAGATACTATCAGTAATAATCATACCTGGGGTTCTTCAAACACATAGTCATATAACATGCCAGGAAGCATACAAATGACCTTTCGAACAATGTCTCAGTTAAATTATTTCAAACTCTCTCGGTGATTTTGAATGTTTTTGCCTCCTATTTTCATGTATGGGGAAATTGAGGCCTGGTGGACAGAAATCTGGCTGCCAACGATGTCCTGTGGTGGAACACTGGAGCAGGTGATGGGACTAAGGGAGAGGGTCAGGTGACACACTGTCCCTTACCCATTTCCTCCCAGCCTTTGTTCACAAGAACATCCTTCGGTTCCTAATTTTATCTCTGGGATAGTCAGAATTCCAGGGCCAGTCCCCAAGATTTCCATGCCCTGATTATTTAATGGAGGCTAATATAGAGGCTACTTTAAGGGTCTTTGCAGATGCTAGTAAGTTCCCAGAATGGATATTCTTAACATGTGCATATACATACATACATACATACATATATATATATATATATATATATATATATATATATATATATATATGTATGTATAATCTGGGAGAGAAGCTGACCCAAATAGGTGACCCTTTAAAAAGTTTAAAAAGTTTCACCTGCTGGCCATTAACTTAGCGAAAGGAGACTTAATGGAGCATCATTGACTCAGAAGATGAGAAACATCATCTGCAAGTGCTGCAGGCCTCTTGATGCTGAGTGTGACCCCCACCGACATCCAGCATTTTATTTGTGTTCCGTGGCAGCGTATATGAATAGGTATTGAAAGAGCGGCAAGGAGCCTGACTCAGCATACACTGGAATGGACTTTGGAGAAGATCCTTTTCTAGAACCCGGAGATAAGAAGCCAGCAGGAGGGGCTGGAGAAATGAGTAGAGGGGCTGGAAAAGGTGAAGGGGCTGGACAGAGAGATGACTGGAAAGGTGGCTGCAGAGCTAGCTGGAATGACTCAGTGGTTGAGAGTGCGAACTCCTCTCTCAGAGGACCACAAAAGCCATATCCTACTGCCCGATTCAGGAGGCTCCCAAATGCCTGTAGCGTAAGCGGGAAGGAATCTGGCATCATCCCTGACCCTTATGGGCACCTGCACATGCCCATGTACAGATACACACAAAGATGAATTTAAAAAATAACATACAAATCCTATCTGAGGACACCCTAACTTTGACCCCTCAGTTCTCTGAGCAAACCTTCCTGATTCTCTGACCCATGGCTCTGAGGTGATGACTTTGAGTCCTTTCAACCCTCTGCCTTGGGGGTCATTGACTGCATATCAATAACATAATAGAGTCTCCATTCAGAAACATTCTAATATAATTCTGCATTAAATGTATTTCTATGAGTCTTCTTTTGGGGAGTCAGAGGACACTGTTTAACCTTTCTTTTGAATGTGCAAACACAAAAGGTGTTCAAGACTTTCCGAATGAAAGACTTATCAACTGGCCCTTTCTGCTCTCAACATAGAGCATGGCTCCTTGCTGCCCAGATTCAAAGTCCAGTCTCTCTGGACCTCTGCGTCTTCATCCATAAACCCGGGATAATAGCAGGGTTGTTGGGGAGGATTAAACGATACAACACTCATAAAACAGTTGCTTCATGGCCCAGCACATGGAGATCAGTCAGTGTTATCTGACCAATAATCTTTACCTGAGTAGTTTAATGAATGAATGAATTCCAGGAATTAGATAAGGTATTGTTACCTTTAGCACAGCTCCTGAGTTTTGAAACTCCTGCTTTATTTTGCTTCCTGTCAGGCCATCAAAGACTCCTGGATCTGGGAACAGAGTAGCTGCCTCTCAGGTCAGGGACCAGGAGAGAGCATTGCATTTAAAACTGCTCAGAAATGGTGGACGCCACCGGGGCTCTGCTCTTGTACACACTGGACCAGCATCAACAACTAGGTCATGCAAACTGTTGAGTCAGTCTGGGGATACTTCCCTGAGAATCCCCCTAATAAAGAGCTGGTGAGACTAGCAAAACCCTTGAGTTAGCAGCCCTTGGTAGACAGGGGTAGACTTGGGTCACTGTTTCCTTGTCTACAGAGAGCTACTGACAAATGCCTTCCTGTTTCAACTTCTTTTAACCGAGTGTCTACTGCTTCTTTATGTTAGCTTTTGAGTATTTTACTTATACTTTGACAATTTCATAGACGTATACACCAATCACTCTGCCCCAAACCCCACCTCCCATTTCACTGGCAACCATGAAAATACTCCTCTCCCATCTTCATAGCCTTTATTATTATTTTTTTAAGTCACCAAGTCCAATTGGTGCTGCATGCTGAAATATTGACTAGTGCCTGGTCTTGTTGGTTTGAGCCTGTGAAGGTCTGCAGATGACCATGTTTGCTGAGTTCCTGAGTCTAAATGTCACCAAGCCTTCTTCCACATTCTCCAGTTCTGACATTGTACCCATCCCTTCCTCCATCCTCCCTAAGCCTTGGGGGCTTGATATAGAGGTCCCATTTGAGTCCTGAGCCTTCAAGAGCCCCTTGTTTGAGGTCCCTACCTACTTCTGAGCCTCTGCATTAACTGCTGCCCACAGCAGGAAGAAGTTTCTCTGGCCGATATTAAAAACAACAACAAAGAAACCCCCACTTATCTTAGGACAACATGATTATAACATGTTTATGGCCTCTTATCTCTTTGATTAAATTATATCTTGCTTCTTCAGATAAGGATGCCTGTTAAGCCAACCAACTGACTTTTTTTTTTAAACCCAAACAAAACAGTTCTGCCACTTAACAAACAGACAGATCTGGATGGAGGTTTGCTCTGCAGTGGAGCACATGTCTAGAATACAAGGCCCTGGGTCCAATTCTTTTCATCTCAGTTCAATTTGTTGTATGATTTTAGTCAAATTGTATTTTTCATTTTACTTAGGGGCTCTTCCTCTACCCTCCGCCCCACACTTTTCTTTTATTGTTATTTTAGACAGGGTCATTTCACTGAACCTGGTGCTAGATCTTTCCAGAGCATTTGCTGGACATGGAGTTCTGCGAACCCAGCAGAACTGGGTTCTCTGCGTACCCCTGTCACGCGTGTCAGGGGTGCTTGCCATCAAGCCCAGCTTTTGTGTGAGTAGTTGGGGATCTGGAGTCAACTCCTTCTACCCATATAGCAAATGTACTACCCACAAAGCCACCCCTCTAGTCCTGAATTATATTTTAAAAAAAAGAGCTATAAAAATGAACCTTGACACAGAATGACAGCTGCATTTTATATTAGAACTGGGTGCCATCTGGCAGGCAAACCAGGAGGATCGTCTCCACACCCCAGACAGAGTCTCTTTGAACCTGACAACAGGTCCTCGCTGGAAAGCTCTATTCACCCGCTAACTACGCATTACTTGCAAGGTTGTCATGTATGTGTGGGTCTCTCCTCTAGTCTCTGCCGTGTCCTTAGCCTCTAGCGAGTTAGACGCACGGAGGGCCAGTGGGGAGGAGGAAACGGAAATATTTGAAAATAACTGGTCAATGCAACAATCTGTTTTGGTTGAGGGGTAAGAAACAAAGAATAGAAGTGCTGTGTGCACTTGGATCAAGCAAGCACTCAGGGCCTGCTGTGTGGAGGAAGGCACGAAGCCGTGAGGGCTGGGGAACAATGGGCCGTCAGAGACTTGATGTTATATAACTGGGTGGTTTGAATTCACAAGTGTCAAGGCAACAAGTAGAGGAGAAAGACTGTCCTCCCACTCCATGGTGGGAGGGATCAGGCCCCTGAGACGCTCAGTTGCCCCAGGATCAGGCTCCGTCTCTCACAGGGATGCCAACGGACGCCATTTAGGGAAAAGGGCTCTATGACTCCTGGCACCCAGAAGGGCATCAGAGACTGGAGAATATTTTGTTTGTTTGTTTTTAATTTTGAATTTGTCTTTATGGTTATGGGAGTCTGGCCTGCACAGACCAGAAGTGGGTTTCAGATCCCCACTGAGAGAGGCGATTCCTGTGAGCGGGAGCTGCCATGCTGAAAACTGAACCTGGGTCCTCTGCCAGCCGTGCTCTTTACTGCTGAGTGGTCTTTCCAGCCTCTAGAGTGTTTGTTTGTTTGTTTATTTGTTTAAATAACGATGGTGATGAAGGGCAGAAAGCGAATGAGGGGCCCCAGTAGTATTTGGACATTTGGAAATACCCCGACACTTGACGTCTGAGCCTGCTCTCTCAGGTACAATAGCATTGTGACTCACCGGTTTCATCTGCAACTGGCTGAGGCACATGCGCATGGTGAGCAATTAGAAAGGTCAAAGTTGCAGGATTTCTGAGGAAGTCTCTGAAACAGGGAGCTCTGAGGGAAGCAAGGCTGGGTTGGAGGTACCATGCCCAACGCTAAAGGTCATTTTCCTTAGCGGTGTCTGGCATGACCTATCCCATTAATTCAAGAAGGATAAAGTCCCTTGACTGCTTCCAAGTCTCTTGTTGAGCTGCCCTGGTGTGCCAGCCCTGAATGGCAGCCACACCCCAGGAATTCCTCCTGAACTCTGCACGTGCTGTTCTCTGGACCGGTGACACCTCCAAGTTCTCTATCCCTACAGCTTCAATGCCTCAGCCACAGCTATACTCTATCCTTGGAAAAGCATTTCCCCCACAACCAACGTGGTTAACTCTTACTCTCAGGGACTCCATTAACTCCCAGCATTTCACTGCAAGCATGTTCCTACCTCCCCACCACAGAGCTTTGCAATTCTGACTCCCTCTCTACAGAGCTCCTTACTGAAGCTTATAACACAGAGACTGTGGATGTTAGCCTCATTCTGTAAAGTGTCGTGACCTACCCAAGGTCACACAGCCTGGGCGAGCCAACAGTGGGACCCAGGCATCCTCACTTCAGAGCCTCTACCTGTTCCTCAACACCACTCACTGCTGCTGCAAGTGTGTGCACACACGTAAGCTGCAACAGATGTGTGCAGGTGCATTCCTGGAGTTGATGTGCACTTGTGTGCTAGGGCATTTCTAAGGTTACCTCTGTCTATTAGATCATCTGAGCAGGTGGTGCTCTCACTTCAAAAAATGCTTCAGGGTCTTAAGAGAGTTAATATGGTCAATGATTAACCCCTCGTAGCAAGGGCCCTAAATGCACGCCCTCAGTTGCTTGCTTCGCCTGCTTGTTTGTTTCAAAACCATAACTAATGTGTTGAGTTGTACTTAGTTGAATGGGGATTCAGACTTTGTCCAAAAAGGCAAAAGAGTGAGTGAGCAAGTAAGAGAGAAAGAGAGAGAGAGAAAGAGAGAGAGAGAAAGGGAGAGAAAGAGAGAGAGAGAGAGAGGGAGAGAGGGAGAGAAAGAGAGAGAAAGGGAGAGAGAGAAAGGGAGAGAGAGGGAGAGAGGGAGAGAAAGAGAGAGAAAGGGAGAGAGAGAAAGGGAGAGAGAGAAAGGGAGAGAGAGTGAGAGAAAGGGAGAGAGAGAAAGAAAGAGAGAAAGGGAGAGAGAGAAAGGGAGAGGGAAAGAGAGAGAAAGGGAGAGAGAAAGAGAGAGAGAGACAGGAGAGAGACACACAGAGAGAAAGACAGACACACAAAGAGAAAGACAAAGAGACACAGAGAGAAAGACGGAGACAAAGACAGACAGAGAAAGAGAGACAAAGCCCACAGATTAAGGGAGGCCAACTTTCACTGTGAAGATTGGCTTTTCAGTAACAAGTTTATAAGCAAACGTGCCCTGTTGTTGTTGTTGTTTAATCTGGAGTGTTCCCCACGATCACCTCGCAGGGATCCCACTTTATTTATAAAGTAGGCTTCAAGGGAGGTATACCTCGGTTATGCAAGTCCATGACAGACAGACTTCAGGACCCAGTGGCATGTATGGGGATGGCCCTAGCTGCAAAGTGATGGGTGAAAATCATACTGACAAGAGTGGCTCAGATGCATTTTGGAGGAGTGACAAGAGACATTTTGTGTTACCAGGCTGTGGGACATGTCTCCTGAGAAAGGAATCCCCCAGGTTGCAAATGGAGATGAAGAGTGGCTTGTTCCAGCCTATTAAAGGCAAAAATGTACTCAAGGCATCCGAATCTGCTGTTCACTGACAGTTCAAACAAGCAAGCAAGCTTTCTCTCCATTGCCGTCATGTCCCCCAGTCCCTGGTGTAGGACAGAGACACCTGGATGGTTTCCCCATTTACTTTATTGTCAGAAAGCAAACTCTGTGCCCTGGGAGTTGTTTCCTTTTGCTTTCTTTTTAATCTCATTTCACTTTGTTTTATTGTATTCTGATTGTCTAGTTCAAGGTGTCTGGCAATGCCCTCAACGATACCCACAAAGGGACTTCTACCATGCATCCTTATTCCTCCCACTCGCATCTCTTTGAGACATCTTGTTTGAGGTGGTTTAAAAGCTTCATGTTTTTCAAAAGTCCTCATCTGTATTAAAAGTACACAACCTCATAAGCGATCCAAAGTTTTCAAATGTTTTCTGTGGGTCTGGAGCCATGAAAAGCCCTATTGTTTAACCAGGAAGACACTGGACTCAGGCTGGCGATGTGCCTGAGGGAGGCCACTCAACAAGGGAAGGAAGGCTGAGAACCCAAATGCAAAGGCAAAGGATACCCAATAAAAATTTCCATTCTTAACTTCGCAGATCACAGAACAGACAACATGAAATGAACACCCATCATGGGGGACTCAGTGAAGGGAAGGGAGGGACAGAGGCAAGATATGAATGCTAGGTATGAAAAAAATCCAATAGCAGAGAAAGAAAATAATGATTGACTTTTCAAATTCTGATGCTTTTTCATTGTAGAACATTTGGCGACAAAAATCTGAAATACACACAGAAGGGATTTCTGAGTGCATGTGTCTCCATCTTTTAGATGCACACACTCTTTTTTTTTTTGTAATGACCAGCAAGTATCAACACAGAGTTGGAAGAGTGTGTGTGACTCAATGTGTTGTGTGTTGGGGGAAAAGTAGTTAAATACACCAAAAACATCCTCACTCCAACACATCTATGACTTTTGCATTTCAGAACCACATTCTATGACATTAAAAATGCCTTAAAACTCATAGATGCTGGTCTTAGCAAAACAGGTGTTAAGAAATTACTATTCCCCACTTGAGAAGTTATGTTGAAGGCTTCAGAGACAGCTCAGGTGGTGAAGGCCATGGGACAGAATGACTTGAGGTCAGTCTTCCAGGATGAACGTAGTGAGAGAAGAAAATTGACTCTCACAAGTTGTCCTTTGACCTATGCATGAGAACCTTGGCATATACTGATCGATAAATAAGTTAAAATACAATTAAGAAGACACATCAAAGTCTATCCCCCACTCCCTCAAAATATGACTTTGTTTGGGACCAAAGTTACTTCCTAGTAATCAAGTCAAGATAATATCAGGGTGGTTGCTATTTTCTGATACCTGTGACCTCACCAAAAGAAAGGCTTTGGAGAGACATCTGCAATTGAAGATGATACACAGACAAACCAGTAACCATGCATGCTGAAGTCAGGTCCATGCAGCTGGATCCTACCTGGGGCGCATCACAAGAGTTGGGAAGGGTCAGGGAAAGATTGAAGAACCAGTCCCTGTTGACAACGTGACTTAAACCCTCTGGCCTTCAGAACTATGAGAAAAGGAGTTCCTGTTTTACTGTTGTAGAAACTCCAAGACAGGAAAACAGTGATATTTATTTTTACATATGTGTGAGCACCAGGTAACATTTCTGGGCGATGGTCTTGTTCAGTTTGGTTTTGGACAGAAAGGAAGGTCAGAGGATATAGACTTAGGGAATTTGAAACTTACTGTCCTGTGCTTGCTCTACCTTTTCGTCTTATAGGTAGGGCCATTTCCTGGGTCCCCTAGCATTAGCTTAATAACAGTGGACTAAGCCAGGCTTAGTGCATTAAACTTTCCCATGGCAGTCTATCCCTCATAACAGGAACCTCAGAGCTCCTGTTTATATGATATCTGGACAGAGGAGAGGAGAGGCATCCAGTTCACCTGAGACTTTACATTTTTGAAGAATGAATTCTACAGGTGTTGAGATATTGGGCTTCCTCTGTGCTCTAGATAATTTAATGAGGGTCCATCACAATAGAATGAAAATACCACAGATAAATCAAACAAACTTCTTAATGCTTTGGGGGTTGCACACATGTGAATGTATGTGTACATGTACAGGTGAATATGTGTATGCAGCTATATGTGCACATGTTTGCACATACATGTGGTTGATGTAGGACACCCTCAGGTCCCTCCTACCATTTGTTATGTTGTTTGTGAGATAGTCTTTCACTAGCCTGGAGCTCACCTTGACTATGATAGCTGGCCAGTGACCCAGGAACTATCTATCTCTTCTTTTCCAGCACTTGAATTAATGTTGTGGGTTTTATCTTTGCTTGTGCCCCATTTGTCCTGGTTCTAGAGTGGGGCCCCTGTGCTTTTTGTTTTCAACGAACCTGAAGTGATTCTAGTGGGCAGCCAAATGACCAAACCCTCCAATGAAGAAAATATGTTCTAAAACCACAAATAACAATTCTTATCCTAAATGTGTTATGGTCAGATAGACCTCCTAGAACTTTTTAAGACTGACTTAAACTTGACAAAACGACAAGACAAGAAATGTTTCACTTTGCACGAGTGGAAACTGAGTCTCCTGGAGATGGTATATGCTGCCCAAACTCACACAGCCAGAAGGCAATTAGTTTAAAAAATTGAACCTCCGTCTAAGGTCTTCATTTTAGAATACAAGAACTCTTTAACTTTGGAGACAACTCAGTTGCTAAATGAGCACACGAATAGAAGGATCTGAGTTCAGACCTTCAACCCAGATCTCCAGAACCAGGTAAAAATTTTAGCACAGCAAAGTATATGATCATTTTAGCTCTGTGAATTTGGAGACATGAGGGTGTCACAGGTTAGCAGCCTGGCTCCAGATTCAGAGAAAGACTCTTTGCTCAAAAGATGTGGAAGAGAGCAATCAAGAAAGTCACTCAATGCCAGTCAATATCAGCCTCTGGCCTCTAGCTGTCTCTGCACAGACACGTACTCACACACAAACATTACATACACCACATACCACATGCATGCTTGCATGCACACATGCGCGTGCGCATATGCATGCGCGCACACACACACATATACATAATATATAATATATATATATATATATATATATATATAGAGAGAGAGAGAGAGAGAGATAGAATCCAAGGAGAGACACTCCTCTTATTCCTCAGATCCTTGCTCTGACAGTTGAGACTTAATCCTAGTCACAGATATCTGCCTTGCATGGCTGCTCTGGCAACAAGCTAAGTCATGAGTATCTGGAGGTGAATGTGTTACAGTTTTTTCAATGAGGAGCCCATGACATCGACCATAGAGAGGTACTTGAGTCCCTGGAACCTCAAGCATGTGTGCTTATCATCAATAGGAATTAGAGCAACTTGGCTCTCTTGGTTGAGATTTACTGAAGGATCAGTCCAATCCTCCACACATGTTCAGCTTACAACTCAAACTCCCTCAACCAGCAAATGGACTTTGACAATCTCGAATATTCATTGCCACCCTCGTCTATATTCCTCAGCATGGCTGTTCCTCTCTGACCCTTTCCTCTGAAACAATTCGTACGTCATATGTAGGAGTTCAGGGCTATGCCTGTCCAGGTTGACAGTGGATGCTAGTTCTTTGTGCATCCATAGCTGTCTGTTTTCTCAAGAGTGTTCCTTTCCTTCTGTAACCCAAAGCTGAATTGGTCCACCATCACCAGTGCTGGCTGTCATCAGAGAGGAAGGACCCTCAGTTGAGGAAATGCCTCCATGAGATCCAGCTGTAAGACATTTTCTCAATTAATGATCAATGTGGGAGCACCCAGCCCATTGTGGGCAGTGCCTTCCCTGGCCTGATAGTACTGGGTTCTATAAAAAGACAATCTGAGCAAGCCAATAAAAAGCACCCCCTCCATGGCCTCTGCATCAGCTCCTGCCTCCAGGAGGAGCTCTCCTGCTTGAATTCTTGTCCTGACTTCTTCTAATGATGGACTATGGTCTGGAAATGTAAGCCCAACAAACCTTTTCCTCTCCAACTTGCATTTTGGTTATGGTGTTTAAAAACCCTGAGACATCACCCCACAAGAGACCAGGTCTCTGACACATTTACGAGTTAACCCCAGGGCCTAGTCTCAAGAACAATGTCTAGCACACCTCTACCTTAAAAACAGTGGAATCGATGATGAACTGACAGAAAGTCTGACTGTCTCGTAGTAGGCCAAGGGAATCCCTGACTGCATTACCTAAGAATACTGGTGAGTCTTATTGGGCCATTTGCTCACAGCCTCTGGTTCTCTCTATCATGGGAAAGACAGGAGAGCCAAGAATCTGAGCCCTTGCTGCTGGGAACATGTCTTCTGCCCCATTAAGAGGACCCCACCCCGTAATTACAGGGTAAATGACTTGTTAAATCCAGGGCCTTTCCCTTGCTTCTGTGGATGTACAATTGATATTCCTTGGGCGGGTTATCTCACTTTGGGGTAGTACATATTTTATAGAGAAAGGAAAGCTCTCCAATTAATAGTAATTGTGATCGAAGTAGTAACGGTTGTCTCCAGCCTCATTCCACAAGAGGAGACTGGAAGGCCCATGTTAATTGCCACAAAGAGCTCTGTCTATCTGCGGCAGTATATAAATAATAAATTAGAGGACGAGAGACCAGTGCAACTGTTATGATCTTCACAGAGGAGGGATGGATATTTATGGAGTGCTGATCGCTAAAGTTCTTCTCTGAGTAATTATTAGTAAAAGTGAAATGTCTACATTTGTAAGGGAATCTTAATTAAAGGGAAGGTGGCTCTCATTATGGGGAAGAAATGGTGTTTGGGGATTAGCATCGAGGTTCGAGGCAAATGTATTGAGTCTGACTGGTCTCCTTCTTGCCATTTGGGTGGCAGCAGGAAGCAAACTCCTATGGGTTCAATTTCTTCTGGGTTTTAAACCAAGGGCTACAAAGCAGTTATAATCATGATAAACAAGCTCTGACTGGAATCATGGAATATAGATTGAATGCTGAAAATTGATTTAGCTCAGGACCATCCCACAGGGGTGAGTGTTTATCTGCCTTTCCTTTTGAAGATTCATTTTCATTAATGAATATGTGTATTTATTAGCATATTTTTTTAATTTAACACGTATATGTGTTAAATTTAGTGTGTGCTTGTGTGTGTATGCACCGTGTGCAGGTGCTTATGGAGGTCTCAAGTACTCTGGATTAAGAGGAGGTTGTGAACCAGCAGATGTGGGAGCTGGGAATAGAACTCAGGTCCTTTCGAAAAGCACCAAATGTGCTCAACCGCCGAACTCTCTCTCCAGTCCTTTATCTACTATTTCAAGCTTCGGTGTTATCACCGATAAGATGGGCACCAGCATTTTCGTGTTGGCTTTTCATTTAGTCATGTGACCAGCCATGAGGAAAAATGAGGTGTCATGTTCTGGAGTACCATAAATTTATAGAATGCCATGGCGTAAACTTCTGGCCTGTTGGTTTACTTTTCTTTGCTATGACTAGTTTGGCATTCATAGTTCAGGGTCAAGCAGAGCATTTTAACTTCCTAACTATGAGCCGTTGAAGGAGATAAATTTGATGGAGAGCCACTCCTCATTTCTATGGGATCACTTCCATTTCCTTACAGCATAAGCCTTAATGTTTATATTCGTGGGGCGGTGGAGACAGGCTCATTTAGGGAGTTGACACAAGGGATTTTTCTACACTTTATATGAGTGACACATATTTCATGGAGCCTTGTATTATCATCGACCATATGGACCCAGGACCAAGAAGGCTGAACCAAGAGTTGTAGAACTGGGAGAAAAAATGGGCAGGGGAGTAGGTGACTAGTATAGTTCAGACATTAAAGGCAAGTTCCATCTTCCCTCCCAGGAAGACCAGTGAATTCCAGAGTCATCCCAAGGCTTTCCATAACAGCCAAAGAGCAAGCTCTCATAGCCCAGATGTGCATCCCTAAGCAGATGGTTGGGGGTTTCAGTTTGGCCCGCAGGAAGAACTGCTCTGTCTTATCACCTGAATATTTCAATTATTCCCGGCTATATATTACATATAAGGGAACATGGCCTTAGACAGAAGAGAGAGAGAGAGTTAAAGAGAAGAAGCAACACATTAGGAAACAGACTTAAGAAAATCATCGAGTAAATTTAAGTTAATCTAATAGCCCCACAGTGATCCAGTATATCATCATGATACTAATATGAAGATGTTTATATTGTGAAAAATTTAAGTTCTTGGGATAGGGAGGAATAAAACTTTGGAATAGAGCAAAGGCTAGCAAACTTTTCCACAAAAGACTTGAACACAATACATTTGTCTCTATATACAGAGTGCCACGTCGTAAGTCTTCAGCTCTGCCCTTGTCACTACATACAGCCACAGGACATGTGAAGCAACCATTACATCTGTGTCTCAGTTAAATCCTGTTTATGAACATTGAAGCTTGAATTCCATCTACTTTACACATGTTACAACATAACTGCCCTTTGTTTGATTCCTTGTTTAGAAATGTTGCTATCAAGGTTTGTTCATGAGTTATACAAAATGGGCAGTAGCCAGCATTAGACCTGGTAAGTCATATCTTGGGAATATCTCTTTAAAATCATCAAAATATGTTTGTGTGTGTGTGTGTGTGTGTGTGTGTGTGTGTGTGTGTGCGCGAGCGCGCAAAAGAAAAGGTGAGAAAACCTAAGGGAGATTCAGGTGATGCTTTCCTTTCTTTTTTTTAAATCAATTTGTTTGTTTGTTTGATTCATTCATTCATTCATTCATTCATTCATTCATTCATTCATTCCCACTACTAGGACTAACCGACAAGTGAGGAGAGAGATTCAACATTGGATGGCTCACTAACAGTTATGATACAGCCAGGTCCTACTTCCTAAATGTAAGCCCCGTTTCTGTCTTAAAGCCAAGGGCGTGGCAACATCCCACATAATTCAACTCTAGCAGAGCTCTGGGATCTGAATCCAGATATGCAGGCTTTTATGTATCAGTTTTCTTAAGAACTGAGGTTCTGGACTCCAGATTTTACATATTATATCCCATTTATAGCACAAACAAATAACAAACAAGCAAACAAATATAATTAAAATGGAAAGCACAAGGCTTGTAGACAGGGCTCAGTGGTTTATAACACTTACTGCTCTTCCAGAGGACCCAGGTTCAATTCTTGGCACATACATGGTAGCTCACAATCATCTATAATTCCGAACCCAGCAGAACCTGACATTCTCTCTTTTGACCTTCATGGACACCAGGTATATATGGGCTGCACATCAATATTTACTGGTAAAACATTCACACAAATAAATACATCTATAAATATATAAATTAATGCTGATTTTAAAAGAAAAAATGGAAGCACAATTTACAGTGCAGCTGCAGAACCTGACTCAATTCTTTTTTTTTTCTTTTTCTTTTTTTTTTTTTTTTTTTTTTTTTGGAGCTGGGGACCGAACCCAGGGCCTTGTGCTTGCTAGGCAAGCGCTCTACCACTGAGCTAAATCCCCAACCCCCTGACTCAATTGTTAAAAGGTGGGGGGTGGAGAATCAGGGTATAGTTCAAGTCATATGCAATGCTTGACTCCCAGTACCACAAGAAAGTAAATTATTCTCTTAATAAGTTTCTCCTCTAAAGAATTTTAACTTGCAAGTCCACATAAATGTAATTGCACAAAATTTACACTAGCCAGCATACTCAGATATCTCCTCCTGCACACAGAATGTGGGAAGGGCCACACGGAAGTAATTCCTATTTTCACCCCAGTTCGTATGTTTGAAACCAAGGTGGGTGGCTCAGGACTGTGAGGATGGCTGGCTTCTATTTGTTCTTATGCTCCTCCTTCCCTCCCTCCCACCCACCACTCCCCAACACACACACACACACACACACACACACACACACACACACACACACACACACACACACACTGTTCTCCAGGTTTATAATAGAGCAGTGCTTGGCACATAAAGACATGCTTAGAATACTTGTGAAAGAACTGGATGGACAGATGGATACAAGAAGGAGCATGTTTTTTGAATTACAGCCAGGAATTACAGAATGGGTGTAGCCAAGTGTCCACATCTTATTAAACATTCACCACCCCAAGAAACCTAAAAGTCTGGAAAATCGCCTTCAGTCAGAAAGGACTGGGCAAGGAAGGTGAGCACTTTGGCGTATGCTCACAGCATTGTTGAAATAGAAGCCGCTTCGAAATCCAGAGTTCAGGCTCACAGATACATCTGTTCTGTAAGGCCACGTACTCATGTCTATGGTCAAGATGTGATCATTGTGTTGTCTAAACCACATCATGTTTTCTTAATGGGGTTTAAGCATGACAGCTTATAAGAGGAGGTTCCTAATGCATTAGCTGCTGTTAGTATTTACACAGGGCACCAGAGGGGGCTTCCTGCTGTGCAGGGGAGGAAGACACAAAAAGCAGCCTGCAGACAGTCATACTTGGATTGTGTCTATATTTGGAGGGGGAGGAGAGAAACAGGAAAGAAGGAGGAGAGAAAGAAGGACAGAAAGAAAACAAAGAGAGGATAAGAATGGGGAGGAAGGGCAGAGAAAAGATAGACAAGGAAGAAGCAGGATTTCGATTAAGGCTGGCGGGGCAGGAGCCTCAGTGAGTGTAGCCTTCGCTCGAGACTTGGCAGCAGCCTCGGAAGCTTCCATCACTGCTTTTTGACAAGGGAGAGACGTTCTTCGGAAGTTTGCTGAAAACTTGGATGGAGGTTGGGGCTGCCGAAAACTTGCAGGGGAAGCTGGCGAGATGGTCTCAGGAGATGAGACAGCTGTCACATGTGAGAGGGAGAGAGTTTGGTCAGATCACAGATCAGAGCTGTCTGCAAGTCGCCAGAGCCACCTTTGTTAAAACAAAAGTACCTTGCAGGTACTTTTTTGTGGTCCCCTGTGGTCCCAAGGGGGGTGTCTACCACTCCAACAGGCAGAATATCAGTCACGGCGGGGATGAGAGCATTCTGCCTTTGGGCCAGAGTTCCCATGTAGAGGGTTTAACCAACTTGTGATAAGAGCAGGTATTATGGCAAGCACGAGTTCATACATATAAAAATTCAAGCATGCATACTGCCATCTGTACAGCTATACTCTAGTATGTACACACGTACAAACACAGATGTCCCATGCTCACACATCCAAATATTCTTGCATCGCCCACATGCGTGTGAATACTCCTACATGGGTACACTAGCAAACTCTGCCAAAAGCAAAAACGTACATATGAATGTCCTCACCACACACATACACTCGCACGCTTCCACAATTTTTGGTAAGCACCTATACTAACTATGTACACTTATAGTAAGTATGCTTATCATAAGCGTTTTAAAACACAAACATGCAGTCATCTACACAGCTGTTCATGACTGCACGCATTCACACAGAGATCCACGGACACTCAGCCACAGACACACGTGAACAAACTCCAATGACCGTCTCTGAACACACCCATTCTGCCCCTCAGAGCATAGTTTTCTGCCTCATACAGAACTCACACATGTGTGCCCATAAACAAACCTGCTTAAAAATCTGTTTCCTACAGACAGACTCCTCTGGGCTAACGTGCTCCTGCTATGTCGGGATACTTGCCTGCTTGGAAAAAAAAAGTTTAAAGAATATGTCAGGCCAACTAATGCTTGGTAAAGCTGGGAGAGCAGGGGGGAAGGGCCCTTGTTCTGGTTAATAGCGTGGCCATTTGTGTGGCTGCTGCTCTTCCCCCGCCTGCGTGTTATTCAAATCCATACATTGTGTTTGCCTTTTGTGTCCAGCTTCAACAAGCCTCCCTTTGTCCCCATCACAAAGGCCAATAAACTCTGCGTGGAAAGTAAGGTTCAGGGTCTGCTAGACATTATGACGAATGGCCAGGCAGTTTATATCCTTGAGACCATGAACTGATATCAGGAGACAATGGCAGAGAGGGAGTCCATTGAGCACAGAGAGCCCCCTGGTAACCCCACGGGGGCTGAGATGGGCAACAAAGGGGCTATTGAGAATGGTGGCCCCGCTGAAAACTGTGAGAGAGTGAGCTGGTGGCATGACCACGTGGCTGGCCTCCAATGTGGCTTTTGTTTGCTGGACGGTGAAAACTGGCACGTAGTTCTGTTTATCTTTGGGGGAGATTATGGAGGTATGGTGGACAAGTAGGAAGGTTGGTATTCGTGGTGGGCAATATGATGGTCGGATGTCCACATATACTGTGGAGTAAAAACCTCACAGAAGTACACCGTAGACAACCACATTTCTCATTTGTGTACGTGTGTGTATGGAGAGGGTGAGGGTGACAGTATTTAAAATCTGCTTTCTTCTTAAAGTGCAAGCTACGTAGCACAGTACTGCTGACCACGGTCACCATGCTACATACACACTATACCCAGAGCTCCTCACGAAGTAGAGAGTTAAGGGTACATGGAGATACAGAGAAGCTCTTACAAAGTCTGCCCTAACCCTTGAACATAAACTTAGACCTGCTTTTCCATGCCCTTAGGTACTGTGTCACAAAGGGTAATGGTTATTCAAGATACATGAGAGTGAACTGATTGGGGACCATCTCACTGAAATTCATCACTTCCATCTAGATTCTGTATAATTTACCTCAGGGATGCCTTTCCACCTGGGATGAGAATGGTTTGGGAGCTACACAAATCCCCAGTGTGCTAAATTCCCGGGAGCAACCAACAGGGATGGAGAAGATTCTGTCTCTCTCTCTCTCTCTCTCTCTCTCTCTCTCTCTCTCTCTCTCTCTGTTTCTCTCTTTCTCTTTTCCTCCTCCTCCTCCTCCTCTTCCTCTTCCTCCTCCTCCTCTTCCTTCTTCTCTCTCTCTCTCTCTCTCTCTGTTTCTCTCTGTTTCTCTCTTTCTCTTTTCCTCCTCCTCCTCCTCCTCCTCTTCCTCTTCCTCCTCCTCCTCTTCCTTCTTCTCTCTCTCTCTCTCTCTCTCTCTCTCTCTCTCTCTCTCTCTCTCTCTCTCTCTCTCTGTCCTGTGTTCTTTTCATTTAATAATGACTTCCTTCCCACAAAACAGTCATTGAATGCTTACCTTTGGGATGCACTACATGTAGTATTTCAATGGTGTAAAATTAGGACCGACCTGATTTTCTAAATATAACCCAAATGTTGAAATGTATTCATGTCTATTGTATTCCTCCATGAAGGTGGGCCTCCAGCAGAAGTCCCTGATTGTGCCTTCTCTTCTGCAGACATTCTTACCCTTCGCTTTTCCTGTCTGTAATTATTCATCGTTGTCTTCTCTACTGGCTGACTCCCATTCCTGCTCAGTGTCTGAAGAATGGGATGGTTCCACTGATGAATTTGAAAGGATCTTCGTTTGTGACTTCCCTTTATTCTGGGACTATAAAAAGATTCGTGAAAACATTACTAAACGGGGACATGATATTTAGGGCAATCTGAAGCCATGTGCTTGGACCCTGGTCACTCCTTTTGGCTAGAGGATAAACTCTCCTAAACCTCTTGAGGTGAGGACTACACTTTGTGTTGCTAGCCTCTTGCCCTGTTTGTTTGCTCATCCCAGACTAGGTTCTACGAAATAATAAACTCTCATTTCACTCTGCTCCATTAGAATTTGAGTGTCAGTAGTTTTCATGTGACAGGCCAGGGTAAATGTAAGGCTTTGCAAAAATATAAATATAAGTGCCCCAAACTCACATGTGACCACTCAGAAACCCAGAGTCCTTGACGGGTGCTTGAAGGAACCATCAAACTGCTAATCCAATTTTCAAGAATTAATTACACAGAATAATCTGTCTAATAGGCATGGTGTATGGGTTTCCCTTGTTGTCATTTAAAAATTTTACCATGTATAGCTCCTTTAGATGACTGCAATTTGTTGCTGGTCACCAGGGTCCCTAAGTCTTGCCCAGTTGTCAACCCTGCCTCCGCCTCCATACTTTAGCCAAATGAACCTTCTGATATGCAAACGAGACCCCCCCAACCCCTCTGACATGGTAAAGCAGTTTCTCCTATGTCCTTGTTTTTCCCCAGCCCTGTCTTTCATGGGCATGGCATGGTGAGAGCATTTCTTTCAGGCTTCCCACTGACACTTGAACTATTTTAACCTTTTAGAGCATATTAGATCCTCAGACTCTGACCCAAGCACCAAAAACCTCCCATTTGGAGACCTCTGCCTCCCTATAGTTTCCCCTTTACCCCTGAATTTTCACCTAATCTCCTTTTCCTGTTTTTTTGTCTTCCTCCAGGGGGTAGAACTAGCAACCCTTCCCTTAGATGCCTCAAATGCTACATCTTTTCCAGCCAATGTGACAAGATGTTAAATGACTAACTTGCATCTCTTTTCACCAGGGAACACAGCCAGACTTGAATTCCCCAGTTGCATCCAGCAAACTGACAAAATGGTTAGAGATAGAAATGGAGAAGAAACAAAGTTTCAACCCTTTCATCTTCGTCTTTGGTTCTAGGACACACTCCAACAAGGAAAGAAACAAAACAAAGGCAGGCAATAATATATGCTATAAGGAAACACCAATAATGGGCTATAAATCAACAGGTGGCAGAGAATCTGGGGAAACCCTTGGATTAAGTAGCCAGGAAATATTTCTGGAAAGGTGACAAGTGTTCTGCATGTTGCATGACTGAAGAGGGATGTCTATGTGTATGTCTCTGTGTACCTCCAGGGCCAAGAGTTCCCAACTACAGCTTTTAATACTAATATGTGGGCGAGCTTAAAAATACAGATTCTCAGTTCGATTTCATAGCAATTCCAATTTAGGAACTGGAGAGATTGCTCAGTGGTTAAGAGCCCTTTCTGCTCTTGAAGAGGACTTGAGTTTTGTTCTTGGCACCCATGGAGGGCAGTCCACAATCACTTATGATGCCAGCCCCTGGGGGTCCAACACTCTTTTTTGTACTCTGTATCTACACTCACAGAAGTACAAATGCACAAACAGAAGCAAACTATGATGATGATGAAGAAGGAGAAGAAGAAGGAGGAGGAGGAGGAGGAGGAGGAGGAAGAGGAGGAGGAGGAGGGGGAAGAAGAAGAAGAAGAAGAAGAAGAAGAAGAAGAAGAAGAAGAAGAAGAAGAAGAAGAAGAAGAAGAAGAAGAAGAAGAAGAAGAAGAAGAAGAAGAAGAAGAAGAAAAATAAAATCTGGGGTAAGAATGAATCCTGATTTCTATGGTTTAAATGAACACCAGGTCTTTGACATTTAGTTCTTCATTTGATTCTAATGTCTAGCTAAAATTTGATGAACCAGTCCACAGGATGGCCTGGACTAACAAACAAGTACACAAGCCAGGGGTCAGGCAGCCAGTTACAATCAGTAAGCCAGTCAGTCTGCCAGTCTGTCAGTCCATCAGTCAACAAGAGTTTTATTCTGACTCCAGTAGGAAGCCACAGGACTAGAGTCTCCAGTAATAGGATCTAAGTGATGCCTTTGAAATTGTTGTTGTGAACGGTTTGGACCATGGACCAGAGTTGTTACTGTGGAAGAGAACTGGGAGAGAGAATGGGACGGTGAGCAAGGATTTTGGGAAAGTTAGATTCCAGATAAAGTCTAGGCATGGTGTTGTGGCTGGGTTCCAAAAGGAAAGATGTCAGGGTGACTGACTGGGGGCCGAGTAGTAGGGCAGACAGTGTTCCCATTGATACGGAAGAAACAAGACAAGGCCATGATTGGACAGGAGGGGTACAGTGAGTTTCTTCAGATCACATTACCACTGAGATTTCTAATAAACCACCATAGGAAGACATCAAGGCCATTGTGAGAAGGATTGAGTTGGAGGAAAAGACCTTACTGGTGATATAAAGTGAGGTAGACGTGGGTGTAAAAATAAATAAATAAATAAATAAATAAAAGTGGAAAGTGCTATCGGAGGAAGTAAGTTATCCAGCAGAGCAAATGAAGACTTATGTTTGACCAAAGGTGAGTGTCATCAGGTTTGGCAAGATGTAGGTCTCTGGTGATAGTTTAGCTAACATATGAGGAAAATGGATATTGAGGAAGATGACTTGGGGAGAGCTTTAGTATTAAAAGTGACATCTGAGGAGTATATGGGAGGGTCATCACATGTTAAGGTGGGTCATGGATGAAGGATGGATGCGTGAGTCAAATACTCAAACCCTAGTTTCCAGGACAAAGCTAGCTGCTTGATGGTACGCCCTCTGTCTGAATTATCCTTTCGCCCGTGGGATCCTCATAGTGAACTGATTGTCATTGGCTTATCAGAGGGGTGGCTCAGATCTCAATGACCTTGTGGAAAAATAGCCATAAATTTTCCTTTCAGGACTGGGGATGTTTGCAGGTGTTTCCTGGATGTGCCAGGTTGTCTTAGGAAGCAGCTTCCCGGGGAGGCTTGGTACTTTCCTCATCCAGCAGGTCTTGTGAAATCTCATTGCGTGTTTCAGCGCTTAATGGCCCCCATTTAAAATTTATCATTCATTGCCTGTTGTGGTTCCTCCAGAGAGCCTTCAGGGAAACAACCCAGACTGTGTTTTCCAACATATCTATTTTCATATTTTCCATAGTTTTTTTATTCTCACTCTCTTTCTCTCTCTCTCTGTGATGAGAGAGAAAGAGAGAGAGAGAGATCAATGTTCAGTAGGATTCCTTATGAGACTGTCTAATTATCTATCTATCTATCTATCTATCTATCTATCTATCTATCTATCTATCCATCCATTCATCTATCTATCTAGTTATTTATTTTTGAGACAGGGTCTCTCACTGGTCTGTGGCCATTCTGGCTGGTGCGTCTACCTTTTCCCTCCGGATTAGAATCACGTACCATCTCGTCTGTCTCTGGTGTTTTATAAGGGCCCTGAGCCCGGAAGTTGCATCCTCATGCTTTTTCTGTGAGCTCCTCGCTAATGGCGTCATCGCCTCAACTGCTGTCCTTGATTTTCAATATCTCCCTCATTCACTCCACTCTCATGACATCAACTTTCTTTCTTTTTTCTAAAAAGGAAATTAAAAAGAAAAATTAAGTTAAATTAAATGAAAGAAATCAAAGCATGTTGAACAGCAACCCAAAAGTTTCTGTCTTTGTTTCTTGAAGAAGTCCAAAGCCAACAGCACCAAATGAGGTGCCATAGTCTATGATCTGGTGTTGCAGTGTGGTTCTGATCGTGCTATTTGAAGGCAATGTCATCAATGAGTTTAACTACCTGGAAAAGTTTTGCAAGCCCAATATAGTGAATAATAATTAGGGATATTTAAAAGTGATATTTTTGCTGTAATTTGGAAATTAATATATGACTTTAGAGAGCCTCCAATTCCATCAAATAAGTGATTCTTTCAAAATAGTCACACACAAAGGCACCTGAAGGCTGGCAGACTCAATGTACCTTCCTTGCCAGTTTATTGATTTTGATAGGAAAGAACCTTATGCCATTTTAACAAAGTGTGGCCATGTCTGAATAAAATCTTGAGTCGGCCCCGCCTATTACAAATAATTACCACATGGGTATATTTCCTGAGTTGTTTGGGCTTCTCATCACATAAGCCAAGTAGCCAAAAGTATTATCTGAGAAATCTGATGAGAATTTTTAAAATGTCTATCTTAAAAGAAGAAACAGGCTGTGAAAGGCCGTCCTCTGGGCAGACGTACCGTGGATATTCATGGATACGTGAACTTACAGCAGGGTGGTGACCTGCTCAGTATTAAAACCTTTAGCCATTCCGGCATGTCAAGGGGAGTGGCTCCTGAGGCCCCCACCCTTAGATCAGCACCTATTACTTGTCGATGTTTGCTGAAGGAGGGGGAGTGACTTTTCTTTGGGGTTCCTGTATTTGGTTGGCTACTCATGCTCCAGTGAATGACCCCACATCTGTGGCATCTGGGTTGAACTAATTGTACTAGTAGGTGGGGGGAAAAAAAGAAAGAAGAAAGGAAGGATGCGAAATTGAGAGGAAGTGGTGTCAGGAGTCCTGAGGGAGGGGAGCTTGAAGGGGACTGAGGAGAGTATATAATCAAGATGCATTTTCTATACGAAGACTTCAAAGTATAAGTAACAAACATAAAATAGAAATTCAGAGGAAGGAGGAACAGAATGTATTTCATTTTACTAGAAAGGAGGAAATGGTAGTATGTGCTGGCTCGTGAGATATATATATATATATATATGGTAGAACACAGAATGATATAATATTTGATGTAATATGGCACACCATTAAAGGATATCATCCACCTTTTGGATCTATTGTTCTGAAAATAATTAGAAATAAAACTGGCGTTGTCTAAAAGGTTTCCATCTTCTCTCCCTATTTTCCATCACTAACAAGCTATTTATTTCTCCAATTTTGCCTGCATTAATTTTTATGTATGTGAGTGTTTTATCTGCATGTATGTATGTGTACCTTGTGTGTGTGGTACCAGGGGAGGCCAGAAGAAGGCAACAGATCCACTGGAACTGGAGTCGCAGACCATTGTGAGGTGTTGTGTGGGTGCTGGCAACCAGACTCCAGTTCTCTGCAAGAACAGCAAGTGCTCTGAATCACCGAGGCATCCGTCTCTCCACCCATGATGCATCTCTTCCTGCAGGCTGTTTCTCTTGAGTGTTAACATTTCCTGCCTTTAGCTGCACGAACACCAGCTCACACCCCGGGTCAGGACCAAATGGCTTAGGAAGAATTGGAGATACAATCAGACTAAGTTCTATCGTTGAGCCAAATGCTATTCTGGATATGTTCTTGAGTCCTTTTGACCAAGTTGCTTTGTATTCTCAGTACACAAATCTTTGCATGCTTTGGCTTCCAAGGTAAGTCACACAACAGTGTTCTGGGGACTGCTGTGGTCTCCAGGAAACAGAGATGGAGAGGAAATGTTCCCACTTCTTGGAACTCCCAAATTAGACTGCAGAGTTATTGAATAATTGAGAGGGGATGCTTAAAAAAAACTATAAATAGACCCTTGACTTCTGCTTTTCATTTCTTCGTTTCATACATGGGGTTGATTGCTCCTGGATCACATCCGACAAACTCGTAGGGTATTTCTCACTTTGGCTCAGAGTTTTTTTCTCCCTGATCCAGCCACATAATGCTTCTTAATCTGCTCAGCTCTAGAATCAATGGTGTGAAACCACAGGTCCAGATGCATCTCAGGCATCTTAAGAGGAAGATCACTGCTGATGGCTTGTCATTTGATGGATTTTTTTTTCTCTCTCTCTCTCCTGTTGTAGTGACCAGCTTATATATCCACAGAAGTCACGGGACTGACTTTCACATGGTAAATAGATCTCATCTAATGCCTAGTGCTTCTGGGGGAGTTTTTCTACCAGAGAAGAAACATCGGCCTGTATCCCTTCTGCTTCAGAGTCTTTCACTTCTGAGCCCAGGACCTGGGTGATCTCTTATGGAATCCTGGTACCAACTTCTACTCTTTATGCATGTTTATTTTTGTTTTATATTATTGTTTATTTGTGTGTGTGTTTATTTATTTACTTTACATCCTGCTCTCTGTCCCCCTCCTGGTCACTCCCTCCCACAATCTTTCCCCCTTGCCCCTCCCCTTCTCCTCTGAGAGGGTGGGGGCCCTGGGTATCCCCCTACCCTGGCACATCAAGTCTCTGTGGGGCTGGCACATCCTATGTAGCACTGTCTGTCCTGGAACTCGCTATGTAGACCAGGCTGTAGGCCTTGAACTGACAAGAGTGTTACAATGAAAGGCATGTATGTTCCATTATGCCCAGAGCCCAGCTTCTACTGTTAAGTTGAACATTTTTAGTCTAATTCCATCCTTGATTTGCTGTGCACGTGTGACTGGTGCAGTACACGCCCTCAGCAGCTCCCGCTGTGGACATCCTGCTAGTATCGAACAGTCCTGGAAGGCAGATGGTCAAGTCAGCTTGAGATCTGCTTTCTGGCTAAGGGGATGTACACCATGGTACCTGAATTGTATGTTGTGTGGAGAGGCTGGTATCTATCTATTCATACATTTAGCAAGTGATTATATCACAGAGATCCCTCAGCCATGGACTTCTAAATACTCCAGTATTAAGCTCAACATCACTCTAACCACTCCTGGTTGTTGGACCCAGACATCAGTAGTCAGTGTCGGTCTCAAAGAATCCACTGTACACAGAAACGGCCCACTAATCCTGCTGTGCAAACTTAGAGAAGGTTTTAGCCTACTTATTTCTCAGTCGAGTATAACCATAGCATCTGTCTCTGTGTTATAGGGTTGTCTGAGAGGAACTCTAGAGAGTGTTGTGTTTAGCACTGGGGGAACCCTTGAGAAGTGAGGCCACTGCCATTTCAGTCAGTGTGACTACTCTAGGATCACACCACTGTGGACTAGCTCACTAACACTCATTTATTTTCCAACAGTATCTGAAGCTTGATGTCTACGATTAAAGAGCCATCGGAGCTTGGTTCTAGAAAGGGCTTTCTTGTGAATTTGCAGATGTCTGCCTTCTTGTTGGGTGATCACATATTTGGGTGGTGGAAAGAGAGTCGTTAGGTTGTGGTCACAGGTTTATTAGATGAGGACTTAACCATTATGACTCCATTTGGTATCTCAAAATCCTCCTAAAGTCCCCTACCCTGAGACAAATACATTGTCGTCCAGGGCTTCAACACATGACATTTGGAAACGATTCAGTTCAGGACAATTATCCTCATCCTTGCCAATCATTTATTTCCAAAATTCTACTGTTGGTTGATTTACTGTCTTTGTCTGTCCTGGATGATCCTGGCTATACCATTTAATTTCCTGCATCCCAGGGAACTCATGTGGATGTCTTGATTAAACCCACTTACCCACATACCTAGTTCAAATCTATCTGAGCTAGCCTGAAATCATCCCCATACCTATATAGTACATTTAACCACTCACCAAACCCCAAGCCCTCCTAAGTTTGAATAAAAATATCTCAGTTTAGCCTTCACGTATCCATTTGACCACGGCTCTCTAATAATTATCCACCAGGATAGTTTTATTCCGTTTCTGTGACTAATGGTGCGACCAAAAGTTACTTGATGAAGGAAAGGGTTAATTTTGTCTTGTATTTTCAGGTCAGAGTTCGTTATTGAGCGAAGCCAGGGCAAGAATTTACCATTGAACTTGAAGCAGAAACCATGGAGGAATGTTGCTTGACGCTCATCCCCTGCCTCAGTCTGGTTCATGCTCAGCTAGCTAGCTTCATTGTACAGACAAGAACCACATGTGTAAGGATGATGCTACCCACAGTAAGCTAGGTACTCTTACTCAATTAATAGTCAATGCAATCTCTCACAGACATATTCACAGACACGCCTAATAAGCACAATTACTCAGTCGAGACTCTTTCTGTCAGGTGACTGTGGACTGTTTTAAGTCGGGAGTTAATTCTAACTAGGGCACCTACCATTGAGGTTTTTGCATGACCTTCTAATGTAGTTATCTTTGAACTCGAATCACATTCACTGATTACTGCTTCTCTGACTTTCTCATTTTGTCGTGGGGCAGGTCAGGGGAGAGCCTGGGTGTCTGCATTTCTAACAGCATCCCAGAAGCTCATGATCACGCATTAGGGCTCTGAAACTTGGGCTTCAAAACTTAGTTCCAGGGATATACTGCACACTTGGAAAGTGAGAGTACTGCCATTTCAGTCAGTGTGACTACCCTAACAAATTACGTCACCGTAGTGTAGCATAATAATTAATCATTTGTTTTCTCACAGTATCTGACACTTGATATCTAACATATTATATATTGGCCTTCTTGCTGAGTAGTCACATATTTGGGTGGAATGAATTTATTTTTCCCTTTTATATGGTCCCAAGTTTATTAGATTAGGACTTAACCATTATGACTTAATATCTGTCTGTCTATCTATCTATCTATCTATCTATCTATCTATCTATCTATCTATCTATCTATCTATCATCTATGTTCAGGTCCATTGGGGAGATGGAGCCTACTGGAGATTCCAGAAGCATATGAGTCACACAACAACGACACATTCCTGACCAGGGCCCTTTGTGAATGACAGAGTTCTACATCAGCAGGAAAGCCCTGGCACCCGATGAGCACATTGTCCAGTGACCTGCTCAGCTGTGAGCTCTTTGTACCCATCCTAACTCCCATCCACAACAACCTCTCACAATGCGAAATGCAGAGTCAGTTACTCTAGACAGATGATTCGGGTTGGGGTGCCCCTGACTTGTGATTTTTAGTCACACATCATGCTTAAGATCCAGCATGTCCTGGATCCTCTGTCAGGCCAAGCAGAGGACTGCCCCCAAACAACCTGGAGGCTGTCCCTGCCCCGTTTTCACCTGATCTAAATATGACTGTTAACGTAGTCACAGAGCCTGGGTCCCTCCTGGGTTGTCCTCACTCACTTGGCCCTTGACTGGTAGTTTTATAGGAGAGGTATTAATCCTACTACTACGCTCCTGACACTGGGACACAGAAATGAGAAAATCCAGTTCCTGTCACGAATCTCCTAAGGTATGAAATCTAAAGAAGTTCCTTGATGTCTTCAATTTGAGCAGAAACTCAAATAGTTCCAATAATTCACATAATTTGGTCTTTCTCTCCCCCTGTGGGAGACAGAATCCTCATTTTATATACCTATATATAGTATACCTATGATATATAATATGATATATAACATAAAAACATATAATATGTAAATGTATGTAATTATTTGTTAATATGTTATAATCTGTGTCTTTATTATATAAAATATAATATATAAAATATAATTTCTATAAAACATAAATTATATAAAATATAAATTATATATATATATATATATAGTATGTGTTTGTATATATGTCTGTGTACCTCTCACAACACATATAATATTATTGCTACAGTAAAACTGCATGGACTCATTGTAAGAGCTGCTGTGTGACAGACTGCCCCAACTTGAAACCATATACATGGTAAATTTACATCTCCCTTGAACTAGGAATCAGGCTACCACTTCACTGGGTCCTCCATTTTGTGGGTTTCTGTTTTTAGCGAGTGATTACAATTAGTTGAGAGTTGGTAGTGTCACCTGAAGCCAAGGCAAGTCTTTTACTGGAAGCTTCTCTGAGGACTGTTAGCAACCTATTGTTCTCCAGAGGCATTTGCTATGGGGACCTCTGTTCTCTGCCTGGTGGACAGAGAGTCACTCTCAGCTCTGTATCCTAGGAGCTGCTTCCACATGGCAGCTTGCTTTGTCTGTGAGTGTGAGGCAAAAAGGCAGGAAGGAAGAGTCCGTGAGCCAGATGGAAGTCAGACTCTTTGTAACTTCCCCACATGGGTAAGAGCCTACCACCTTTACCTCATCTTCATTCTTTGAGGCAAGCCATAAGGTCAATCCCTATTCCAAGGAAGAAAGGTAGGACAGCTAGGGTCATAAGTTACTTAGGGCCATTTGGAAAGCTCACTAAAGCACCTTCAGATTAGCTTATGGCCCTGTTTTATGTGCTTGCATAACACCCTGTTCTTAGCATGGATAAAACCTCTGATAATTGATTTTATGTGTCAACTTGACTGGGCCCCAGTACGTAAGGTTTGGGTAAATACCATTCTAATTTAGAGTGAAGGTATGTTTTATTAGGTGAGATTGAATTGTAGTCTGCAGACTTTTTGAAAAACACTCATCTTCCCTAAGGTGATGGGACTCATGCAATCAGTTGAAGAGTTTAAGAAGATTCACAGGCCCCAGGAAGAAACAATTCTTCCTTTAGGCTGGACTATGAGTTATCCTATGATATTAATTTTCCTCTGTGTCTCCTGCCTGCTAACCTGTCCTGCAGCTTTCAGACTGGCCAGCCCATACTACGATGTGAGACAATTCTTTTAAAACCTATTATTCTCTCTCCTCTATTGCTTCTATTTCTCTCAAGCACCAGGTGTTTCCTGAATATCATGGTGACACTGGCCCATCATCTTTTGACGTATTCTTTGGCCAGGAGGAAGGTTGTTTCCAGTTAGCATGTTGTCACACAGAGTGAGAGCCTCACCACAGCCTTCTTCAACCTTCTTTTCATTTCCCATAGTATCTCCTAAACACCCTGATTAATACAGGTCCCTATCCTTAATGAAACATTTACTATATTGGTGGAAGTTCTCTTTCCCACAAGCTTCTATTCTCTATGAACCTGGTACCATGTTGGTCGTGATTGATGGCAATTTTCTTTGACATGAAAAGTGCACTATATGAACATGGGTAGACTTCATGTGTACATTGGAGTGTAATAGCATTCACTAAACATTTGAAAGATTACTGATTACATCTTCACTCTACCAGTTAGTCTGCTGTAAATAATGCTTGCTGTAACTGAACTGCATACCTAGGTATATGTTGACTCTCCTACAACTCTGGAAGAAATGAAGTGAATGGGTCTAGATGCCAGACACCATTGGCCTTTCCTGTGCAAAAACTGTCCTATGGTGAAAGCCCAGACCTTCTGTCTCTGCTATAGATGTCAACCCACACCATTCTTTTCTTTTTGAAAAGCCAGTCTTGGTGAGTAGAGTCATCATCTTGGAGGATGCCATTTTGGCGAGAAGAGAATTAGCTTACAGATGTGACAGCTCCTGGATTGTCCTGATGTGTCACCATGCTGCTAAGTACCTCAGTACTCCATTCATAATGAACCCCAGATTCTTACTTTAAAGTGAAACCTGACTGTGTTTCCATTCTCTCCAGCTTTCTCTGTAGCACAGGCTCATGATGAGTGCTAGGAGACTCCAAAACCATGAATATTATCCTCTACTATATTTTAAGTTGATATGTTAAAGTTTTAACATCTAGGCTCCTCGAAGGAATTGGGGCAGGGGTCTGGATCTCTCAATTTAGAAATAACACAGAGTATGGGATAGGGTTGCTAATATCTTATTGGATGTGGTAAAAGTCACTTGGTGACCACTTCCCAGGATCTGTCTCTATTGATAACATATCAGAGTTCATATTGATTAGAGGTTTATCTAGACCATCCTTGGCTCTGGAAACTATTTATTTGGGGCCATGTTGCCTCCAGAGGTTGAAATACTTGCAAGAACCATGTAGGTGCACATGGAGTTGACAGTGGCAACACCTTATACTCATGCCCAATATTCCAAAATGTTCTCTTGGGGAGGGTAATTTCTGGGGTGGTGATATTGTCACATGATCTAAATAGATGGTCATTTACCACACGGTCTAGACATCTGTTTGTAGCCTGAGAATATCTCTGGGGCAGGTTCTTTCCCTAGAACCTTTCACAAGGACAGTTTCAGTGCTCTGTTATGTCTTCCCGTGAGCTAAATAAAGTAAGGCACTTCCTATGGTTGGGAAGGTGTCTTATTTAGGGTTTCCATTGGTGTGAAGAGACACCATGACTAAGGCAACTCTTATAAAGGACGATATTTAATTAGAGCTAGCTTACAGATTCTGAGGTCCAGTCCATTATCATCACAACAGGAAGCGCAGCAGCATCTAGGCACACATGGTGCTGGAGGGAGCTGTGAGTTCTACATCTTTATACAAAAGAAGTCAGTAGCAGACTATTTTCAGGCAGCTGGGAGAAGAATCTCAAAGCCCACCCCAACAGTGACGTGTTTCCTCCAGTAAGGCCACACCTACTCCAACAAGGCCACACCTCCTAAGACTGCCACTCTTTGGGCCAAGCATATTCAAACCACCACCCAAGGTTAAAGGAACTGAAAGTTTATCAGTGAATATTTGATAGGTGACATGTGAGTTTCTCAAACGCAGTGAAGCCAAGTTAAGTCATGTGAGCCTAGCACAGAAGGGCATAGCTCAGACTCTCTGATGTCCAACTAGCTCAAGAAAGAGGACATCTATACTAATATCAACCTTAAAGATGGACCTACTTTCTCAAGACCTGTAGTTGGCTAGTCATTTTATGGCTGTGGTACTTATGTAAACCAGCATGATGCCAATCAAATATTAATCTCATTTTGAAGGCAAAATTGACTAACACTCAGAGAGGACCAGAAACGTTACCAGGACTAAACATCTTATAAGCAGTGAAGCAGAGATTTAACCAATTATATTTGATGCTGAAGTTCAGGAATACGATTGAGTCATAGAATATTCTAGAAACTACATGGTATTCTTTTGCAATGACCATCAATAGAAATTCTTAAGCTTCATTTCTGTCAGAAACTTAATAGCTGTCTGTTGGCTTATTTCAGAAACTGGATAGTCACCACTTCTCAAGTGTGCTGTGAATTGACGTACTAGAGGTAACCATTTAAAGTAATACAACATATACACATGTGACTTTTTAAACAACCCATCACTTATTTGTCTGTCCTCTATCTATATACACATGTATAGATTTCGTCTATCATGTATCTATAGATCTACTATCTCTCTATCACCTATTATATATTATCTCTATTCATCATTTGTTTCTAGTAATCAGGACAGCTATTTGTAAATGTATTATATGTGCCTTCTAAAGCACCTATCTGAAACATCTATGGAGTTCTTTTCTTTCTTTCTTTCTTTCTTTCTTTCTTTCTTTCTCCTTCCTTCTTTCCTCCTTTCTTTCTTTCCTTCCTTTCTCTTTCCTTTCTTTTTTCCTTCCTTCCCTTTCTTTTTCCCTCTTCCTTCTTTCCTTCCTTCTTTTCCTTCTTTCTTTCCTCTTTCTTCCTCCTTTTTTCATTCTTTCCTTTCTTTCTTCCTTTCTTTTTCCTTCCTTCCTTCCCTTTCTTTTTTCTTTCCTTTGCTTGCTCTGTCTTTCTTTCTTTCTTTCTTTCTTTCTTTCTTTCTTTCTTTCTTTCTCTCTTTCTTTTATAAAGTGCCTACATTTATACCTTTGTGAGTCTAGAATCTAAATCATTCTATGAAATATCCCTAAAAGCATTTTGACATATATTCCTCATCAAGAGCTTCTCTATAATGGCAGGTTGGCAAACTATGGCCATCAGTCAATGTTTTTTTCACCTCCTCATTTTCAAATCTGTTTTTGTAAATAAAGTTTTATTGGCATACAGCCATGCCTACCTATTTATGTATTATCTATGGTTTCTTTGCAGTTACAATGGGCA
Source organism: Rattus norvegicus (assembly GCF_021556685.1). Lineage (NCBI taxonomy): Eukaryota > Metazoa > Chordata > Mammalia > Rodentia > Muridae > Rattus > Rattus norvegicus. The sequence goes on along the minus strand of NC_141552.1, from coordinate 59,163,208 downwards.
GAGTTGAGTAGTCCTGACAGACACTGTCTGGCCCACAAAACCAAAAGTACTTACTCCTTGGACCTTTAGAAAACATGTTTGTTGCCCTTTTTCCTAGAATATAAGTGCTCATAGACAACCCTAGGGAGCTGATGCTGAAAATGTCACCAGCAAAAACCACTGGTAAAATCTAGGTTTGCTCTGTGCATCTGTAAAGCAGATGAGGTTCTGAGACAGGGAGGAACACATCTTGTCCTTTGAACAGGAACGTTCTGATAAAACTTTATTTATAAAAGCAAAGAGGTGCTAACATTGAGACAAGCCAAGAGGACAAGGGCAGTACAGAAGAAGGGTGTATCATATAGCATCTCCAGGCTGTACAGGACATCTGGATTTTATACTATCTAGAGAAATAAACTAAGGGCCTGAAGGAACACGTTCACATTTTCAGAGACACGAACTACACTGTCCATTGTTGGATTTGGCTGGGGCTTTGTGCTGGCTGGATAATCCATCTCCAGAAATAATCACAGAGGGAACATTGGCTTTACTTGATTACATTTGTAGTTCTTCTGACCAACTAATGTTTGCTAGTCTTTGTTTAATACCTGGTGCTAAATTTTGCCTCCTTGCTTGTGTATCTTGTTTTATCCTAAAGTATGTTACAGTGTTTACTGTAAGGCATGGGTACAAGAAGTGTTTTACATATGAATGTGTGTGTGATGTTAGTGCATGTATGCATGCATGTTTGCATATGTGTGGATATATAAATATGTGCAGAAGCATGTACACATGTCATAGTCATCATGAATGAGACTGATATTGGGGGTGTCTTTCTTGATCACTCTCCAACTTATATATGGGGACATTATCTTATCCCTGTGCACACTGGGAGTTCAGGTTCACCCATTACCATGTTACAGATGTTCTGGGAATTCAAACTCCAGTCTTTTCACTTATGTGGCAAGTACTTTATTCAGAGCCATCTTTCTAGCTTGAGAAGATTTTTTAAAATTAGTACTTGTAGAGATACTCTAGTAACACCATTCACTTGACTCACATCAGTTAGGAAAGAAATTCAGTTACTAACCCTCCCAGGGATGGGGGGCCCTTTGTATTAGAATCTGAGTACATTTGTCAACAAAGAAAGGATGGGCCTATAAATAACTCTTATTTTGTGTTCTCTCCCTTTGTTTAGGAGAAGCAGCCCCACCTTTGGGGAACTGATGACATATTTTAACTGATCTGGGAAGCTTGGTACATAATGTCTTGTAGAAAGGAAGTGCATGGCCAGTGAGTGATGTCTTTAGTCTATGACATTCTATAGTCTGTGTAGATGAGACCCTTCTCCTCTAGTGTGGCCTGATGCTTCCTTATACAATTTAGTTTGAAGAAGGCTCTGCATTCATCACATAGAATACACAGGAGGAAGAGGGATTAAAAATAAGGGAGTGGATGATTCCAGTTCACAGATGCTGTTGACTTGGCATGGTTTTGGGGTCCCTGCTAAGCATGTTCTGTGCTTTGAAATGGGTGGAAGCTGCTTAGCACCCCTCTTGGCAGCCATGGTGAGAAAGGAAAAGAAGGTTGAGGAAGGCCATGGGGGAAGGTACTCACTTTGTGTGAGAACCTGGTAACTGGAAACAGCCTTCCTCCTGGCCAAAGGAAGCACCAAAAGATGATGGGCGAGTGTCACAATTATAGCCAGGAAACATCTGGCGGGACAAGGAAACGGATGGAATTTGGACATAGGCGCATCTGTGGACAGTAGAGTCAGATCCATGAATATGAAGACATTTCAATTTTGTGATGAGGAGATATAACTAAAAAAAATAAAAATAGCAAAATATCTAATAGCCTGTGTTCCCTTTTAGAAAATATTGATGCCTGTGTTTCTGTTTTAATGATTCCTTGTTTAGTTATTTGCATCAGGTATATTATAAATGCCAAGATAGAAAACTCCAGAGGCTAAATTTCTTGGAAAAGGCCAAAGAGGGGGAAGAAATTGGTGAGCTCAACCACAGTCTTCTGGAAGAACTCTCTCTAAGTTCGTTTTTCTGTAAAACTATTATCAAGATCCACTTGGGAAATGGGAGGTTAGCTACTTAATTAACACACAGCTTTGTAGTTAGACTGGAAGGCACCTCTCCAGTAGGAGACAGAACATCTTCCTTATGTCTGTTGAAAGATTGCTGAGTCAGACAGGAGACCTTTAGAAAGACTTAAAGAATTCAAAGTCAGAGAAGCAAAATGGAGATTAAGCGATGGGGGATCGGGATGCTTTCAAAGTGTCAGCAGTAAAGAGACAGCATCGGGGGCCATTTCACAACATCAGGATCTAGAAACTCCTATCTCGAGAGGTTACTACTTCCACTAAACTGATTCACCCAATATTCTATTTCTTTTCACTCTGTCTTATCAAACTCAACTGTATGCTACCTCGTGGATAGATTTAGAGGTAATGCATAGAAAGAAACAAACGAAGAAGGTATCCGAGAAGTTAATTCAGTTTTCGATGCATAGCCTTGTGTACATGAAGCCTTAGGTTCAGTCCTTGGGCTCACCCAAGAAAACCATTCATTAATAATTAATTAGCTAATAAATACATTAAGTAAATTAAAGAAATATGAATGTTTGGAGAGATGGCTCAGTCAACATAAGGAGCTGAGTTTGACCTCCAGAACCAAGATGAAAGCCCTGAGTGTGGCACCATACATCTAGAAAGCTGAGGCTATGGAGGCAGAGACAGGACGCTTCATGGTGCCCACGCATAGCTCCCTGGATGAAATCTATCTTCAGTGAGGTGTCCTGTTTCAGAGAAGAGAAGCTAAAGTGGAAGGCAATTGAGGATGACACCGGACATTGATATATGGCCCCCACATGTAGAGCACACACATCTTCACGCGCACACACACACACACACACACACACACACACACACACACACACATGTGCATAAATAAAATATGGAATGCGCCACAAGCAACGTCTAAACTGATACCCTATGAATCTGTTCTATTCTATTGCTGAAGAAATTTGGCAAGAAAACCAAGTCTATGGTAGTCCTTTGCTGATATGAGATATTTCCTCTAATATTTTCAACCCCATATCAGCTGAATCCACAGATCTGCAGCTTACGGCCTTGGAAGAGTGGTGGATCCTGAACTATGGAACTGGCCAGCCCTAGTAGCTCTCTGCACATGGCCCCAAGTGGTCTTCCACAGGAACATCCGTGGAGCAAATTCAGCTACACTGGAATGTTGTGGTAAATATAAAAAAATGAATTCACCAACCCACACTGTTCCTGGATCTAGAAGGCCACATGGCATCTGCAGGATATTTTCACCTCAATCAGCAAAACATCTTCGCTCAACTCGTTAAGTTCCCAATTTCCATCCCACGTTACCGCCAGCTACCCTCTGGGCCCTCTCGCCATCTATTTCCCAAGGTGGGTGGCTGCCTTGCCAGTTTCATACACAGACCACCAATCTCCAGGCTCTCTTGTTGTGGACTCTGTTCACATTCCCAGCATCCACCCCTGTGGTTATAGTCACAACTCCCAGTAACCCATTAAAAATCAAAACTCAGTAAGCTTGTCATTTATCAATCAGCTTTATATCTTAAATTCTCACTCCACCAAACACTCACACAATAAACTCAGAGCCAATTAATATTGATATAAACTGCCCACCTAGATAAGACAAATTGTCCTGTAAAATTCCATCCCTTATGGAATATTTAATATGAAATATTACCTGTGGCCCATTAAGGCCACACAGATCTGGGTTATCCTTCTTTGCCTCCGTCTTGACAGAAGCAGATGTCTTCATGGCTATCTAGAGTATACAGGAAAATCCATGTCATGACCAGTTTCAGCAAGGGGACATACTTCTGGAATCTAAATTGGTCCAGTTTCTCTCCCTCTCCAATCTTTTGACAAACTTTGCAGTTTCCAACTGGGTTTGAATTCTCCCTTCTACACCCACCTGCCAAGGGACCTTGAGGAAAAAAAATCCTCTAATTTCCCTAAGTAAGTTCTTTTCAAAAGAAACTGTTATTATCTGTTGAGAGATTAAGCAAGATGAAGTGTGTCAAATACTGCAAGGTTTCTGAGATTTCCTACAGGATAGCTAATGCTGTGTTCTCTTAGCAAGGAACCATCTTCCCTCAGAACACACATGGCTTGGCCACTGCCTTCCTTCAAGCTTTGCTCAATAGCTACTTTCTTGGATGACTTTTCTGTGACATAAAATAGGGAATTGTGTGTGTGTCCCAATACTTACCCTCTCTTTTGTCTTATTTTCTTTCTACACTTAATTTTAGAGAACCTCTATATCTATCCATCTATCCATCTACCCATCTATCCATCTACCCATCTATCCATCCATCCATCTATCCATCCATCCATGCATCTATCTATCTATCTATCTATCTATCTATCTATCTATCTATCTATCTATCTATCTATCTATGATCTATCCATCCATGTTCTATCTATCTATCTATCTATCTATCTATCTATCTTCTATCTATCTATCTATCTATGATCTATCCATCCATGTTCTATCTATCTATCTATCTATCTATCTATCTATCTATCATCTATCTATCTATCTATCCATCTATCTATAATCTATCATCCATGTTCTATGTATCTATCATCTATAGACAGACATTTCTATCTATCTATCTATCTATCTATCTATCTATCTATCTATCTATCTATCATCTATCTATCTATCTATCTATCTATCTATGATCTATCATCCATGTTCTATCTATCTATCTATCTATCTATCTATCTATCTATCTATCTATCTATCATCTATCTATCTATCTATCTATCTATGATCTATCATCCATGTTCTATCTATCTATCTATCTATCTATCTATCTATCTATCATCTATCTATCTATCTATCTATCTATGATCTATCATCCATGTTCTATGTATCTATCATCTATAGACAGACATATCTATCTATCTATCTATCTATCTATCTATCCATCCATCCATCTATCTATCTATCTATCTATCTATCTATCTATCTATCTATCCATCTATCAACTATTAATCATTTATCACCTCTCATCCATCTATCATCTACCACCTATCAGTTTTCATCTATGTATCACTTCTCTCTATATATTTTCTATATAGATATTCATCTACCTATCATCTACACCTCTTTTCATTTCTCTGTCTACTTTCTAACTACTCATGTCCCATCCAGCTGGCTCTGTCTATCTTGTTGGTGTTTTTCTCTCTAGATTTTATATCGGGGAGGAGATATGCATTTTTTTCATCTGCTGTATCAACAGCCCTTAGAAAGGGGGCCTTGTCCTTAGCAGATAATCAGTAACTATTGCGTGGCATGATGTGTACTGTTGTTATTATTATTTAATTTTGGGTTTATAAAGATTAATTTAATCATTAAATGTACTACTCACTAACTAGAAAAGCATCCTGTAACAACGTCCACTCACTAACAGCCACATTTTGCGTATGGCTGTACATATTTTCTGATCTGGATTAGTGAACTAATCAGTGTACTGACAAAGCTTCAGACCAGCCTGTAGGACTATGCAGTACCCATCTTGCCTGATGGGAACTACCTTTGGCTGAAGAGAAGTCCAAGATCATGTCTTCTTCCAAAAGTCAGCTCACTTCTATGCCTGGTCACTGCACTGTGTAGAAGCCTGATCGCACTAACTATGTTCGTGGGCCATCCCAGATCCTTGGGAGATTGGCCGCATCCTCTGCTGCATCAGTTAGAAACCACATTCTCCTCTGCCTAGCCCTGGTCTTCCCTTCCTTCCCAGCTCCGACCGCCAACACGTGGAGGCTGAGAAATTTCCAATTAAGGTTCTGGCTCTAAATTGTTGTGTCCACTCCGTACCTCCTGCAGGGGTTTTGCTTCCCCTTTTATTTGTGAAAAGGTACTCTTTGCATTTGCAAATGTCCACTTTTCCATAGCACTTGCAGACCCTAAGGTGGAGTCTTTTGGATGGGAAGTAGACACTCACTATTTTATTGCCTGCATTACTGAAAATGTCTTTATTTCGCTCATCCGAGAACGAATGCTGAATGTCTGCTCTGTGCCCAGAATGGTATTAGACCTCTCTGAACTGAGACATTTCACCTGTGGCTAAATTCTCTGATACAGCCAGCAATGGGCTGTGGCTATCACGGGGACACTCTGGTCCCTTCCCTGAATGGGCAGGAGTCACGTTTTAACTATGATGCTGGTTCAAAAAGTATTCTTCAACTGTCTATTCACACAGCTTCCTGTGAGCCTTTCTGCAGGTCAACCATGGGTGATGGATTCTAAGTATACCTGCATTTCATTTGACTTAAAAGTAAATTGGGTCAAATGCTGTGAATATTTTCCTTTTATTTGTTTAATGTGTCTTAGAGATCTGTCCATGTCACTCATCCAGGTCACCCTTATTATCTCGTAGGTCAAAGTAAGGCCATGGAATTTTCATTAATCTGCCATTTCATTTAATCCTCCAACAAATTGGTGCCAAGTCTGTCCAGCGTCAGTCTTGGCTGTGGCCAAGATCAAGGATGTGTGCATCTTCAAAGAGGGAACATTCTAGTGGGCAAATCAGAAAGATACCAGTCTTCTTTTTTTCCTCCAGAGAATATAAGACATTTGGAAAAATAGTAAATTAGGACAACGGATAATATGAAGAAGCCAAATTTTTAAAAGGGAGGAGATTTAATTAAAAAAAAAAACCAGCAGGTTAAGCAATGCTAGGTAGTGTTTCTTAGGAAGTGACATTAAAACTGAGTGGAGGGAGACAGTATAAGCAAGAACACGATGAGCTAAGCAGATGTCACAGATTTCCATGACCATAGTACTGTGCCTCTTTCAGTGACTAAATGAAAGCCAATGTGCTAGAACTGCGGAGAGGATGCTGTGGTGGGGGACGCAGTTTGGGTGGTTCACATGCCGTGTGCTTGGTCCTTAGAGAAACAATATTCAGAGGCAGTATGTAGCTTTCACAAGTGGGGTTTAGTGGGAGGCTCTTATAATCCCACACTCAGTCACCAAACGCAGTTGGTATTGGGGATGCCAAGAAGTACATGCTGATAGGAGCCTGATATAGCTGTCCCCTGAGAGGCTCTACAAGAACCTGACAAACACAGTAGGTGAATGCTTACAGCCAACCATTGGAATGAGGTCTCCAATGGAAGAGTTAGAGCAAGGACTGAGGTAGCTGAGGGGGTTTGCAACCGCATAGGAAGAACAACAATATCAACCAACCAGGCACCCCAGAGCTCCCAGGGACTAAACCACCAACCAATGAGTACACATGAAGTGGGACCCATGGCTCCAGCTGCATATGTAGCAGAGGATGGCCTTGCCGGGCATCCATGGGAGGAGAGGCCTTCTGTCCTGTGAAGGCTCAATGCTCCAGTGTAGGGGAATTCCAGGGCGGGGAAGCTGGAGTGAATGGGTGGGTGGGTGGGGGAGCATCCTCATGAAGGCAGAGAGTGGGAGGATGGGATAGGGGGTTTCTGGAGGGGAAACTGGGAAGGAGGATAATATTGAAATGTAGATAAAGAAAATATTCAATTAAAAAATGAAAAGAAAAAAAAAGAATAAACAAGAGTTCTGCTCACTCCGCCTTACAATTTTCAGGTGTGATCTTCCTTCCTCCAGCACCATTGATATCCACCATGAGGCGACACAGTGAATGGTGGCTTTTGCAAAAGCCTGTGCCACGCTGTTATGACTTCAAGCACCTAAAACCTTGCACTAAACAAACCTGTTGTCTTTTAACATGTCTTAGCATGCCTCGGGCTTTTCATTATGCTAATATAAAAAAATGGAAGAACATAGAGTGTATATCTATTTATTGAAGGGATTGTTCTGAACCATTTCCTAGCCTCTGACAGAAATATCCCAGGGGATTTCCTCTCTGTGAGAAATAGATTATAAAATTCATTCAAACTTAATTATTTATTAAAAATATTTATTAAGACTCTACAATGCATAAGGGTTAAAAGAGCAAGTGACGCTAATATAACATCTGTCTTCCTTCAATAAAAGGGACAGAAAATATTTCTTAAAAAATAATTGAGTTGGCAAAAAGTAGATATTTGATCATGAAATGTTGGCCTGAGCACTAAATTTGCAGGTGGTAAGGCCCGGCCTCTTCATGAACTCTCCTTCCCACAGCAGAGAATAGCCACGCTCCCAGAGAAGATAAATAATGCCATCTACAAGAGTTCACAGGCATCGAAATCTACTTTAACCACAGTATTTAATGGCCTGTGCACACTGTTCCTTAGCAGCCCTCTGGAAATGCCTATTTACACGATAGTGGCATCCTAAATAGTCTCTTTTCCTCCTTCTTCCTTAAATGTGTTCTAAGGGAAGTGAACGGCTCCTCTGAAGCTATCTATGACCACACAGGAGGCCAACTTATTCAAATCAGCACATTCTTCATCTGCAAGTATTCGTCAATACTCTTTGGGTGTATTTTAGTTGGTATTAATTTACATTTATATGTTCACACGTTGGTGGGCAAGTATGCAACATGTATGTGAGTGTGCGTGGAGGCCAGAGGTCAGCTTCTCCTGTTTTTTTTTCTCAGGAGCCAGCTACCCTGTTTTTATCTAGACAGGGTCTGTCACTGGCTTGGAGCTGACCAAGCAGGCTTGGTTGACTGACCATGGTCGCCATGGATTCCCCAACATCCATCTCCCCAACACTGGAATTACAAACCTACTTCATGCCTTCCCTTTTTAAAAAGCATGGGTTCTAGGAAATGAACTCCAGCCCTCATGCTGATAAAGCAGTTTTCATGCCTGGTCTTCCCAGTCCTCAGTCTTATTTTTTGACATTTGTTGTAAGTTGTATAACAGCCTTTGAGCTTCTGCCCTGACAACATTTCAACCATGTATCTCTCTACCAGTTTTCTCCAATTACCCAGTCTTAAGGGACATCCCTCCTTGGAATGGCATCTTCATGCCTGACAATGTCAACCATCAGAGGAGACAGAAATGCTTACTCCACAGGGACAGTGCCCTGGATGGGAAGAGCTGAGCTTGGGAGCCAGGGCATTTTGAATTTGAGCTCTTGTGTTGACTAGACATGTGGCCTTGGGCAAAGCACAAATGTTGTCTGAGCCTTGCTTTTCTGTTTCCAACAGGAGCCTGAAGGCAAGAGCAGGCTGGATGAAGAGGCACCGAACTCAGGAGCAAAATCCAGAGGCTGCCCCAAAACATCAATCATTGAAATAAATAATATTTTAATGCAGTGCTTAATAAAATTCAAAATTAGCACACCAATCCACCATGAAAGCCTCAAGCACAGGCAGGCTCTGACAGGACCGGGATCAGAGAAAGAGTCCAACTTGCATGCAGGTAGCATTGATTTCTGCTACTGCTTCATGTACCTAACAATGCCCAACAGCACATTTGTCATTAGGATGCACATCGATGATCCAGATCTCCTTGTGTACAGCAATTTGTTGCCACTGCAAACATTTCTTTCCTCCCCTTCCCATCTCTGACTTTCTCTTCTGCTTGCTCCAGATTATGCAAGATGGGATAGATCAAAGAGCGTCCTTGACTCACAGAGGACTTACCCAGGCTACGTACAGCTCATCAGCTCCTCTAAGCCCTAGAACCTGGGTCTGGCCAACTGACAATGTTCTTAAGTGCTTTCCTTTCATAGGGATCTTTGTCCCTCAATACAACATTGGCAGCACATTTATTTACTCTCTGCGACAGACTCGCAGCAACGCTCGGCTGGGACACTCTCTGGCTCCGCGAGACTTAGCCAGACACTGTCTAGATCTGTGAGTTGAAACATTTCCCATCAGCCTCCCTCCCTTGCACAACCGAAACCTCATGCACACTCATCTCCTCGCATCCTGTGCCAAGTTCTTGCTTTATGTCCACAATTTCAGATCCATCGGGTGCTTGGGCAAGGGGCCCAATATGAAACCCTAAGTATCTTCTTGGCTCCAGTTTCCTCCTTGGTGCCACTGCCAACTCTTTCTCCCCCATGTGGTTCTGTGCCCTCACTGGTGTAGAAAATAAAGGTTTTCCGAGCTTCTAAGAGGAGATATCACACTCTTTTGAGACTGCATGACTTCTCCTCCGGAACCACAGAATCTTTCCTAGTGGTGTAAATGTGATTTGAACCTGGGGACTCAGGGGGATGTTCAGATGTACTGATGGACAGGTAGGAATACCATGCATTCCAAGGAAGGATGTTTCCAAAGGCAGTTTGATGGAGTAGGGGGATGCAGAAGAGAACTACAAAGTTAAGCCTTTGTTTTGATGGATAGGAGAAAAAAAGTTTGCAATACCACCAAGAGTGAATGCATACATGAGAATAGAAAGACAATTTTATGTACTGTGTGGAGAGCTGAGGAATGTAGTTCATAAATTTAATATGTATGAGTGTTTTTCTTTTACGTCTGTATATGTACCCCTGGTGTGCCTGGTGCCGGACTCCACAGGGAGCATCAGATCATCGGGAATTAGAGTTATGAACGGTTGTGAGCCACCATGTGGGTGCTGGGAATGGAAGCCAGCTCACGTGCAAGAGTGGTCTTAATTACTGAAACATCTCCAACCCCAAGGGACCTCTCGAGTGGAACAAGAGTTCCCAACAACTACGTGGTCACTGACATCTCAAAAAAAAAAAAAGCTAATTTTTAGAGGAGATGCAGGAAAGAAGACAGGACTCTTGGTCCCTCATGCTCTGCACTTCTGTGGCATATGCAAGGGTGATTAAGGGACATCTAAGAATGTAGTTCACAGGGATTCAAAGACTGAAGCTCTCCTGCAGATTTCTCAGACATTCTGTGTTTGAATCTAGGAGACTGTTAGAGCCCTCAATTTCCCTTCCACACCCTAGGAATTTCTTCTGACATTGTTTAAAGTTGGCTCTTGCGGCTCTGTCAGAGCTCTGGATGAGGAGTGGTGTACCTGAAGCAGGGACAGAGCGGGCAGATAATAGATGTCTAAGACCCATCTTGTTTCGAGTCTGTAGTTTATTCACGGGTAAATGTATTTGGACACCCCTCAAACTGCTGAGCTTATGTGTACCAACATCTACTTCACCACTGAGGCTCTAGGAGGTGACATTACAGGTAGGTCCTGTTTTAGCCCTGGAGGCTAGAAATTCATTGGTGCAGATCAAACATCTGAGGACACACAACAGAATATACACACACATGACTACTGTGCTCAAGGGATGTAAAACCCAGGAGGAGAGACAGTCACATGAACAACAATAAAGGTAGGAGGTGAGTCTAAATGGAGGGGTGTAGAAAACTCTGCAGGAGCTTGGGCACTCATCTCAGAAGTTAAGTGGCATGAGAGAGTGTTGTCCAGAGTGGGTGCCCTTGAGACTGTGGTTGTCAAAGGCAACCGAAGTTAAAGGTCAAAGATAAACACTCAGCTGAAACATAGGTTGGCGCTTGCAACTCTTTGGTATCTTAGATCTTCACCCCTCCCTGCTTTTGATTGGGTTTTGTCGTTTTCTTTTCTTCCATGAAAAGAACCCTGTAAAGCACAGCCTACCTCTGGGTGTTTGCACTAGGCAGAGAAGGTTGTGTCACTGGCTTCTGAAGACGTGCAACTAGAAGAGGGTCTCACAGTACCCACTTTGGGACCCAAGGTGAGCTTCCAGCCAGGCAGACGGAGAACCTGGAGGAACGGTTTAAAGAAGGCAGGGTTGGGCTGGGCTCATAGTGTCAGAGATGTGAGTCTGTGGTGAACTGGCTCCATTGCTGTGTGCCTCTGGGGAGGCGGGGCTTCGTGGCTGTCAGAGTCTGTGGTAGACCAAAGTTGCTCGCTTCAAGCCAGCCAGGAAGGAGGAAGAGTATGAGAGTGTGAGGAAGTAGGGAGGGAGGGAGGGGGAAGAGAGAAGGAGAAGGAAAAGGAGAGAGGGGGAGAGGGGGTGAGGGGGAGGGAGGGAGGGGGAAAGAGAGAAGGAGAAGGAAAAGGAGAGAGGGGGAGAGGGGATGAGGGGGAGAGAGAGAGAGGGGGAGGGAGACAGGAAATGTAGCTTACACCCGCATCAGGTGTGCTGTATTATGCCTGTAATTCCAGCAGAAAGTTGAGGCACAGGCTGGAGAGATGGCTCAGCTGTTAAGAGCACTGACTGCTCTTCCAGAGTTTCTAAGTTCAATTCCCAGCAACCACGTGATGACTCACAACCATCTGTAATGAGATCTGATGTCCTCTTCTGGTGTGTCTGAAGACAGCTACAGTGTACTCATATACATAAAACAAATAAATAAATCTTTTTTTTAAAAAAAAGTAAGTCGAGGCAGAGGGATCAGAATTCCAGCATCACCCTCAGCTGTGCCACAAGTTCAAGACCAGCTTAAGATACAAGGGATGTGGTCTTAAAATCAAAGTTTTTAGAAACTAGGAGAGCAAGAGAGGGAATGGGGCTATAGGGTTAAGAATAAGGCTGCTAGAGCCGCAGAGCCAGAGACGGTGCTGCACAGAATATTATGAGTAGCATTCAGGGCTATAGCCGGTTAGAATCAGTTTGGGGGCTCACATCATCACGCCTATCCGTAAGTTTCAACTGGTAACAGGGCTGCCTCTAAAAGAGAGAGGACAAAAAGGAAGAGGAATAGACAGATGACAGACATGGTCCCCGCTGTCTGCTACTGTCCCTTCATCACTGGCAATCCCTCTGCAGCATCCGCTTCAGCATCCCGCTCTGGGCTTGCTCTCACCGGTTTTCATCCTCCTCCGTTTCATAAACCTCCCGGTTCCCTGGGTGCTTCTGAGCGATCGCACTTCTATACCTCTGCCGTCTTTTCTTCGATCTGGATGCCATCGCTCTACCACTTCCTGTGACAAGTACCCAAGATGCTTAGAGATGTCAGGCCCTCTGAGGGCTCTTCCAGGGACAACCCACGTTTGTGACGAAGTGCTAAAGGATACCCAGCCCATCGTTTCCAGTCAGCCACTTCCCCCGCTATTTATCACCCCCACAGGTGGTGTTGGAGACTGCTGCCTTCCTCTTCATTACTTCTAAGCCATACGTCACAGTGACCTTAATAAAAATTTAAAGACCATATAACATACATTATCCTGTAGGTGTGTTAATTAGTCTTCCATATGACATCATCTCTGCTCCTGGGATTTTTTTATGGCTCTCATATGTCTTGAGGGAAAAGGTTCAACCATTCTTTACATAACTACATAAAATTATGTTTTAGTTTGCAGGGAAACCAAGGGGGAAATGGCCTTTAAAATGTCACCATCAAAACACGACAGGAAAATAAGCACAGGGCAATGTACTGAATAGTATTGATTTTGATCAAATACAAGAATTTAAGTCATTTTTTTACAGTTAAACCTAATCTCATCAGCGCTGCTCAGTTTTCATTGAATAATTTTAAAAGATTGTAGCCTTTTGAAGACTGTAATATTTTAGAGGCTGGGTAAGTAGGTTAGTAGGGCACCTGGCTTGGGCCCTAACTTTTATTTCATACAGTTACAAAAGGAGAACTAACATGTAAGTACACCATGAGATGTACATTAGTGTCACCTCTGCCACTGAACTTATCAAAAAAAAAAAAGTCTATCTTCTTGATGTGCACTTTATACATGTATTTAGTAATATAACTAAATACTTTGTTTCCTTTTAAACATTTACTGTTTGCTTGTGTGTATGTATATGTTTGTATGTGTATATGCATGTGAGTGCAGGTGTGTACAGAGGCCAGAAGAGGGCGTTGGATCTCTGGGAGGTAAAGGTAGAGGCAGGTGTGAGTGGCTGGTGTGATTGCTGGATACCCAGCTCAAGTCATCCACAAGAGCATTCCGTGTTCCTAACCAGGAAGGCGTTTCTAGTGCCCTCCAATTGTCACTTCTGTCTCAATGTTTTGAAACTTTTTAAAACTATTTTGCATTAACCTTTCAAGCCCTAATTGAATGATACTGAAGAGGAAATCAGGCAATTTACCAGAGACGCGGAATATTTTTGGAAAGTCGATTGAGTCTTATTTTAAGTAGTCCAAACATCATCGCTAGACATGTGTACATTTAGCCAGTGTGGATTTGGTATATCTAAAGTACGGATATATGAAATTAAAAGATATGCCATCTGGCTTACATTATCTTGAATTGTTTCTCTCTTTCCATTGTATGCCTCTCAAAGTAAGGAAAGGACTGCCCACTCATTGGTAGCGAACCTTCTCAGACAACACTGCATTTGTTAAACATAATGATTTCCCCGGGGCATGTGGATAATTCAACCAACAAAATGACTGTAGTCCTTCTTTTTTCCACTGAGGATTTAAACATATGGTCCTTATTATTTCAGGAGGTGATACAAACAGAACTCATGACGGTACTCTTAAAGGGTTTAGGGGAATATGTGGAAGTCAGAGAATGCCTTATTCTCTCCTCAGGGTCCCTGTCACTGACAGGAGGATGGATCCTTGATATCTTCGTTTGAATCTTGCAAGATTACAGGTTTCTTGTTAGCAGAGGATCAGACCACTGACATTTGTTTATCCTTCCCACAAATACCTATGGAATCGGTGGCTTAGTGCAAGTCAGTCAGTAGGGTAAGCTGAAAGAGAAAGGAGGGAAGATCAGGAGTTCGAGGCCAGCCTGAGGTACCTGGCTGCTGAGGGGTACCGCTGAGGAGGCAGAGCGTTTGAGCAGCATGGTTAAAGACCTAGGTTCAATCCTTAGTTAAAAAGAAAACTTAGAGAGTACCTACTGTGAATTCAGCATTGATCAAAACCGATAAATTCTTAATTAACCTTTCACCTTCCCGCAGTCACCTTTTCTAGTATAAAATCACACCTTATACCAATTTTATAGTTGGAACACTGAAATGGAAAGGCAGCTGGCTGTCTCATGATACAGAAATCGGACAAACACCTCAGCCAGAGCAGTGCCCTGCTGTAACCCATTAAAGTCTTCGTCAAGAGATATTAAAACTACATCTGTACCAAACTCTCCTGGTCTTTTTCTCCAAGGGAAAGCCCCAAGTTCACTTTGCATGGTGAACTTGTATCTCTATGCCAATGCTGACCTGCCTTAGAATATAAGATATTTTAATGATATAATGTCGTTATGGGAAGAGGAGCAGTAAGCAGTAAACCTTTTATGAAGCATTGGCCAGCCACTGGGCCCAAAATACCAGGAAGTGGGTTTGTTAAACGTGTTTTGGTGTTCCAAGGCAAACACGTCTGTAGAACAAATGATTCTAATGCCAGGGAAGGGCCATTTCCTGTTGACAGGAAGAAAACTGCCAAGCCAAGGAAACAAGGTCCTGAAACTTGTTAATGAATTAAACCCTATTGATTGGTAAAAGGAATGGTTTAGATGTGGAGACTAGGAGACAACCCCCAAAAGGTAGAAAGCCCACCATAATTAGAATAGTTTTTGTTGTTTGCGTTTTTAGGTATTGGATCAATAATGCAACGTTAATAATTAAAGGCCAGGATAAATATACCAATTCCAGATTAGAGCCTGGAGCATTAAATTGCTGGTGCCAACGGCTTTTTTAATAGGCTCTAATCTCCCCAGATGTACTGAAGGGCTATAATGTGACTCTGTAAGCTGTGGATTTGGTGAGAAATATGAGGTTTTTCAGGATGGAGACAGTTGAGGGGTCCCAGGGTGGGCATCCTACAGGGCTAGATATGGCTGGTTTGAAAGAGAAGCATCTCTTTTGTCCTGACTCAGATTTAGTTGAGTGGCTTACAGAATAATGGGGAGGACTTTCTATTCATCAGAGGCTGGCTGGAATTCTGCCACTAGGAAACAAAGCTTGGGGCAGGAAGAGGGAGAGATCTGATGGATCTTCAATTCAGACTAGGGGGTAGTAGCCAGACACCGGAGATGCCAGGAAAGGACACACCCTGCTAAGGTCAATTTAACAGCTAGGATAGTGCTAGGGTACAGTGCTTGACTTTAGATAAGGTGATGATTTTCTACAACCCTGGAGAAAAGGGGAACAAGACACAAAACACACTCTAAAAGAGTTTTTAGTCCAAGAAGTCACATTCCAACTTCATAACACCAAACACAGCCGCATTCAATCGTATATGCATAGGGCAGTGTGCTCAGGGGACAGTGTGCTCAGAGAATAGTATGCTCAGGGGACAGTTTGCTCAGGGGACAGTTTGCTCAGGGGAAGTATGCTAGGGGTGGGTGGTGTGCTCAAGGGACAGTGTGCTCAGGTGATGGTGTGCTGAGGGACATTCTCTGCCATAAAGAACCAGTCCTGCTTAAATTCACATTTCCTGTGGGACCTTCTGGCTGGATTTCCTGAGTGACTCTTCCCATCGGGAAGGAAGTTGACTATGTCCACATCGGCCTGGTCTCTAGCCAGGTACATCTCATGCTTAAAAATAAAAGACATATCCACACCCATCCTTACTTCATTTTGTCCCTTTAAAAAAATGTTTATGGCTCTGGTTTTGTTGATTCATATTCTCTCTCTCTCTCTCTCTCTCTCTCTCTCTCTCTCTCTCTCTCTCTCTCTCTCTCTCTCTCTCCCCTCCCTCTCCAAAGCAAAAGCATAGGCTGTCTCTTGTTTCCCTATTCCAGCCTACCATGAGATCAGCTCACAGTGAGTCAGAAGCATCTGTGCAAAGTTCGATTCCATTTCCCTCACTCATTTTTATCTCTTCTAAATCTATGGTCTCTGTCTTAGTTGTGGTGACTCTTGGTTTTTATGACCCTTTACCTTATTGAATGACTAGGACCCTTGTTGTAGTTTCCACATGTCTTCCTGGAACCCTAAAACAAAATATCTTGAACATCACAGGCACCTAAATACCATTTCACACACACACACACACACACACACACACACACACACACACACACACACACACACTTATATTCTTCACATAATTGGCTTTAAGTTAATATTTTATGATTTTTTCCTGACCAAAGAATTGTTTCTTTAAAAAAATATTTTTTCTAATAATGATTATCCCGTTATAATAGTTTTGGTGACTTAATCCAACACTCATATTCATAGATGTGCTTCCTCCTAGTATTCTGGATAGAATGGTAGACTAGTTACTTTCCTCATTTATTTTTGCAAAATGCTTGACAAAAACAGCTTAAGGAAGGAAGCCTTTATTTCGCTCATAGTTTAGGAAAGGATACAATCCATCATGGTGGGAACAGCATGAGCAGTATTATAAAGCATTTGGTCACACTGTGTGCTCAGTCAGGGAGCCGAGAGTAAAAGAGAAGAAATGAGTGGGCGATATTGCCGCTAGCCATCCTTCCATTGTCACCCTTCTTCCCACATGGCTCCATCTGTTAAACCTTCACCAACCTCCCAAAGCAGCTCCTACAGCTAGGGACACATGAGTTTATAAGAGATAGGCCTGGCCTCCCAAACTCTCCTCTGATTTACCCAGTGATACAGAGCCCAATGCCTCCTAAAGAAGGCCACTTCCATGGACTGAAGTAATTATGGTGACATTGTGCCTTGCAACATTTTGACGCCATTGGCTCTAGTCCTTGGTTCACAGTAGATATGTAATATTTCAGGATATTTCTTTGACCCCCTCCTCAGTCAACTATTCTTTCAACTTGCAATGAAACAAGCTGTGCGTTCTTCCCATTACCTGCCCCGCCTTGCTCAAGGAATATGAGTATTTCTCATTAGAATGTAAGCACATCAGCCACACGGGCCTTTATCAGTTTAACGGACAAGCAGGGGACTCTCTTCTATCTCTTTCTGAAAGGTTCTAAGTTCAAACACAGAAGCTCACTCATCCCTGTCATCCTCTCAGAACTCGGGAGGTTGATTTGGACGGTACGCATTGAACCAGTCAACAGTAGAAGCCTCCCTTTGTCTGTGTGTCATGCTCTTGACTTTGCCTGAATAAATATTCAAATTTGCTAAAATAGAAATTAAATATAATCTTTAAAAGGTGACGGTGTCAGCTTCGCCTTGTGATTCCAGTACTAGGAATAACCACAAGTTCCAGAAAGAAAAAAAAAAAAACATGAAAGATGGGATTTCCGGTATGTCTGTTAAATCAGGTCATCTTCCAATGGCTTAATAGTCTTATATAATCAGCTTAGTAACAAGTCATATTTATTTTTCCTTTAAATACGTATAATTTTCTATTCATACACACATGAACACACACACACACACACACCCCAATACTATTCATTTCTTCTTCTATACAAAGAATCTACCTCACTCTCATAAAAATCTCCTCTTAAATGTTTATATCTAAGAGTTTCCACAGTATTTAATTCACCCATCCACTTTCTCCTCCTCATGCAGTCTTACTTGGTATTAAACTGACCCTTGGGTTTTCAGTTCTGAGAATATCATTGGGTACACCCTGACTCTGATGATCACATGCTGGCTAGTCCTGAATGTTTGATTGTGGGCCAGGTGTTGAGCTCAGTGTTCTTTACACTCAGTGTCTTATTTTCTCATAATAGCCATTCTGGAAGGATAAGGATGTAAACGTTAAAAACCATGGAGGTTAGGAAGCTCCTCTGAAGTTCTCAGGCGTTAAGTTCCTGCAAGTCGGGGCTGAACTAGTATGAGTATACAGTGGAGAACTCTGGCTAAAGGATACTGTGGCTGTTACATCTAACTGCAGTGTCTTAATATTCTCTTCAGAAACTTAATTCTATCTAAAAAGGCCCTTCTCCTTTCTCCGCTGTTCTACCTGATTCTAATGAACTTTCTCTCTTCTTTCCATTTTCTCCATATTTTGTTCCATTCCTTGCTCTCTTATCTATGTATATATGTATGCATGTATGTATTTGCCTATTTACCATCCATCTAGATCTATCATGTATCTACCATCTATCTACTATCATCTAACACTCCTCCCTTCCTTACCTTCTCATCTTTTATTTTTGTAATATTATTTTTATTCAATTCTATTTTTTATTTCTTTTTTCTCATCTTTATTAACTTGGGTATTTTTTATTTACATTTCGATTGTTATTCGCTTTCCTGGTTTCCGGGCCAACATCCCCCTAGCCCCTCCCCTTCTCGATGGGTGTTCCCCTCCCCATCCTCCCCTGCTTTTTATTTCTAAGTCACACACTTTGGGCTTCTTCTCACTTGGTGTAACCACGGTATCAGATGAAAGAAACTCAGAAATGAGCCACAGGAAGCGAAGGTTCTTGCCTGAGTCATGCTACTTGCCCCCTGACCCTGAGTTCTTAATACCCAACACTATCTTCCTGGACAGAATCCAACAGACTGCAAGCATTACTCATGTGCCAAGCATTGGGGAAGGGGAGTGCAAAAGGTTAGAATATGGCTACTTAGACTGAGCTGTTTGCCCTGTTCTGTATCCGCCTCTTGGCATCCTTCATTGTATGTACTCTTCTCGGGAAGAATGTTACTTCACAAAACAATGAATGCCAATGCTCATTTGACGGAACAAAGAAGAAAGGCATGGTAACAAAAGTTCACACCTATGTTTAGTGCATGATGGGTTTGGACTATCAAAGAAGTCCCAAGGTCCAATTGTTTTATGTTGTAAGCCATATAATTAATGCTATAACCATGTGGTGTAGCAAGACATTTGCAGGAAAGCAATGGTCTGGGATCAAATCAATGTTAGGCATTCTGGGTTAAATAAAATTCAGCTGGGTCACACTGCCGTGACAGAGTCACAATTCATAGAGAGGCACATATGGCTTCCCTTTGAATCTCTTCCCATAGCACTATTCTGGCCTGGTGCTAGACTCTAGGAAAAAAAATTGAGACTTTCTTGAGGCTTAAATGTAAACCCATATGTCATTCTATGTAGGGCCTAACATCATGAATAAAAATGCATACTTATGCTAAGTGACACTTTCAATGTAAGTGACACACACCCATGTTTCTTCTAAGGGTAATTCATAACCAAAAGGCGGGGGCGTGCTTCAGTGGTGACGACAGTGGACAGTACTTTAGGACCAATGACTGCCTTTTTAGTAACTGACATATTCCATATAGGTTGAAAGGTCATTTCTTAACCCCCTTCTTCTAACCGTCTTTAGTATTCACCCAATAGTGTTGCATTGTTGGAAATGTCAAGGCTCCACTGGGCAGGGTTGATTCCACAGAGTGATTCACGTTGACTTTGTTCAGTTAAAAAAAAAAATCAACATTCATTTGAAGGCTGGAGCTGTTTGGCTTTCAAAGGATTCTCTTTCACTAGATAGGCAAACCATGTTGAATTGTTTCTCTAAGGCAGGTAGCCTCACATTAAAATGGAAGGATAATGTGCGCTAGCTGGAGATCTGTCTCCTTCTCAATGACCACTACAAGTTTTAACACAGAAATCATGAGTTTGAGTCCAGAGCCACTGAGCCCATCCACCTATAAGAGAGAAGCAGCAGTCATGCTTGTGTGTAGCAGTAGGTATCTGGGAAGGTTTACCTGCTGTGTTATGTGATGACTTCCCATATGTTCTCATCATGGAATGGAGATGTTCAAACACTAACATCAGTTTCTTGATTTGAACTTCTCTCTCAGAAGCAGAACCCAAGACAAGAGTTACATTCATTGTAGGTGGTTGGGGGCTCACATTATAAGACAGCATTTTTTAAAAGATTTATTTATTTATTATAAATAAGTACACTGTAACTGTCTTCAGGCACATCAGAAGAGGGTATCAGATCTCATTACAGATGGTTGTGAGCCACCATGTGGTTGCTGGGATTTGAACTCAGGACCTCCGGAAGGACAGAACTTTATCTTCAGGCCATAAGATAGCATTTCTAAACTTAAGGGTATGTTTCCTTTACTCTGCTCAATGAATGTTCCTTTGCAAAGTTGACATGAAAATCAAGATTTAGGATCTTTTCTAGTTGCATTTTCCTTGCCTCTGGCATTATCCAAGAAAATGTTCTGAATAAAGTAGGT
Source organism: Rattus norvegicus (assembly GCF_021556685.1). Classification (NCBI taxonomy): domain Eukaryota; kingdom Metazoa; phylum Chordata; class Mammalia; order Rodentia; family Muridae; genus Rattus; species Rattus norvegicus. The sequence continues at coordinate 59,142,344 of NC_141552.1, read as the reverse complement.
GTGGGTTAACCAGAGAGTGAGTTTCCATCCCACTAGGAACTGAAAAGGATAGTGGTTCTCAACCATCTTAATGTTTCAACCCTTCAATATAGTTCCTTATGTTGTGGCGACCCTCAACATAAAATTATTTTTTGCTACTTCATAACTGTAATCTTACTACTAGTGGTAGGAATCAGAATGCAAATATTTGCTTTTCAACAGTCTTATACAACCCTCCTTGAAAGGGGTCATGACCCACAGGTTGAGAACTGCTAGGCTACCGGCAGCAGAATCTGTCTTACAACTATGCCCTTGCTAGGTGCTGAGTGCAGGAGAGTCAGACTGCTCGTTTTCTAACTCCTGTTCTTCCTTGGTTGTGCACAGTGACACTCAAACATCTCAGCCTGCACGGAGCACAGGACACAATCTAGGGCTGGAGGATGAGAGCCCTGTCTGCAAAATGAAACTTCTGTGGGTAATCTCTAGATTTTAAGAAAGTGTGTTAGCTGTCTTAGAAAGGAGGAGACAGGCCAACCTTACTGACTTAAATACAATCTCCGATGCCCATGGAGCATACAACACATATCTGAAGAATGAATAGAGTAATAACAATGATAGCCTATTTCGTAAAGATCGTAGCAAAGACCTGGATTTCAGAAGGTCCATGTTGTAGCCTCAGAGTGTGATCTTGACCTTGACCAGTAACCGCCCGTTTCTGAGCCTCAATTCTCTGCAGTATGTGATAAAAGGGTTGAGGGGCAGGCTTTCTATAAGCACCTCATTGTAATATTCTATGGATTATGGGTAGAATATAGATAGCCTCATTAGACCAAGGGATCATATTCTAAGCTAAAGGCATGGGTTTGTTTTTTTCAAAACTAAGGAACGGAATGAGTATTTTAACAAGAAAGGGTAATTAGCGTAATCATGATAATCACAGAATGGCCTTCTGTCCTTTTAAAAAGGAAGGTTAATCGCTACATGAATAGGGGTACATAGACACAATGGAGTTATTTAGCAGCCATTGGGAACTAAGTTTATAAAGAGGGCTTTATGGCACTGAAAGTTGGACTTGCATTATATGTGTGTGTGTGTGTGTGTGTGTGTGTGTGTGTATGTGTGTGTATATATATATACAGATATATATATATATATATAGTATGCATGTATGTAGATTCACATACCTATACCTTTGGAAGATGCAAAGGGATATCTGAAGAATACTTTAGGGTAGCAAGATAATGAATGGGTGATTTTAACACTAGACTTGAGCTCATTTACACCTTCCGAACTATGGGCAATAGGCATGAGTCGTTTTACAAGTAGAATCACTATAACAAGTGGGAATGCAAATATGTTTACATGAGTCAAAACAGAAGGTAGAGAAGATGCTACTGAGGAAGCATACCAGGCCCCTCTGACCTGACTGGCGAAACAAAAGTGACGATGACCATCCGTGAGAAGACTGATAGGGATGGTTGCATCTGATGTATCCATATTAATACTTGCCTTCATTCATTATCTCCGTGTGTGCACACCCATGAGTGCACATGCCACAGTGTATGTATTGAAGGTCAGAGGAAAACTTGCAGGAGTCAGTTCACTTCTTTCGCTATGTGGGTCCTGGGGCTTGAACGCTGGTCAACGGGCTTGGTAGTAAGTGCTTTTACTCACTAGTAGGTCACCTCGCTATCCCGATGTGTAATGTAATTTTAGGTGAATGTTCAGGCATTATCATTAGATCTTTATCTCTGGTGAAGTGGAACTGTTATCCTCAGTTTCTAGATCTGTAAAATGGGTACAGTGATACCTGCCTGTACATTGCCATGCAATGCTTTGTCTCTGCATAGAATAATGCTGGGTATATGAATCTGTGATTAATTGATCGATGCCATCTATATTAATCTCTGAGCTTTTTTATCAGAGCCTCTGTAATCAGTAACCCATACTCAATGGTAACAATTTTAGAGGCTGTGAGGCCCAAGACTAAATTGCTAGTGGATTTGGAGCTAGGGGTAGGCCCACTTGACTCTGTGTGCCTATGCTGCCTATCTTCAGTACTTGAGTATGGGTAAAGGCAAGGGTTGTTTCTATCTCGATGCCATGACAGTGTTACCCCAAAGACCTCATCTAAATCTCATTATCTCTCAAAGCTGTGTCTCTGAACATCATCATATTGGATGTTAGGGCTTTGGAATCTGACCCACAGAACCTGAGGAATATAACTGACGAGGAGAGTGGTTTTATAAGGGATGACTGACCAGATTTAAATATTACTGAGTGTAAATTTTGATAGATGGCTACTCTATATCAAGAGTCTGAGTCACCCTTATTCATGATAAAATGTGAAATGGCTTTGGGGTTGCCCAGGGGCAAGCAGGGTCGAGGAGGAAATTCAGGGGGCGTGGGCTCACTGTAACCATTTTCTTATCTTTGATGCCTTTGAAATGAAGACTTGTGCACATACATTGTGTTTTTTCAGCTCATTGTGCCTTACATACACAAATTTTTCTGACCTCGTTATTAGCAACTGCCGAGCAGAAATTTATCATAGGCAAGAGAGCCAAGTCTTTAATTAATGGCTGGGAATGTGGACCCGGGACGAGGCCGATTGAAGCACTCAGGTCCTGCCACTCACTCACAAAAGCAGGCCTCGGCTCTTTTAAGACCATATGAAAGCATCATTAAAGGAAATGGACATAGATGATTGCTTGCTGATTAGAAAACATTGGGATTAAAAGCAATGTCTTTTTCATTATATGAGCTACTCCTTTTAGTACTGAATTATGTTAGTACAACATAGAAATTAATTTATTATCTCACCTATAACTATCCATTTTCATCCATAATTGATGCAGTAGTTAGGGATATGGGAGGTTGAATTTCTATCTGAAAAGAGGAATCTAAGGCAAAACTGAAATCTACATCTATCAATAGGCAACTTTCCTTGTTTTAGACAAGAAACAAGTTAATAGAGACATCTGTGTGCCTTAGTTTAAATAAAGGTGTGTGTTGTGTGTGCTTGTTTGCATCTGTGCATGCATGTGTGTGTGCATGCATGAGTATGTACATACATGAATACCCATGAGGTCCGCATTGAGATACTCACAAGAAAAGAAATAATAAAAAGGAAGACAGTGTCGTCTCCATGTTCATGAAACTGACGGTATACTTGAAAAGTTAAACATTCCACTGCCTAACCAAATAATTGTATTTGTTGTTGTTGATTACGAAGAACAATTATAGTCTTTTTGCTGAGTCATCAAAGAATACCTTGGAAAAGTCCTGCTCAGGGAAATCTACTCATGGGCATCCATGTTCATATCATGTCTGCCCACATTGTATGTGCACACATGTGGAAGCTAGAGGAAAATGGCTGATGTTGTTCCCCAAGTGCTATCCACTTGTTCTGGGTGACAAGTTCAACCTCTTATGGCCCTGAAATTCACCAACTAAGCCAGACTGGCTGGCCAGTATGCCACAGGGATTCGCCTGACTCTTTCTTCCCCATGTTGGGCTTGCAAGCATGTATTTCCAGGACTTGCGTTTCACGAAAGTTCTGGGGATTAAACTCAGGTCTTTGTGTTGGCAGGGCAAGGACTCTACCATCAATCTATCTCCCGGTCATATTGTTCATTCTCATCTACTGAAGTTGGGAACTCCTGCACACGTAGCCAGGAAACAAAATGTCTATGTGTCTTTAGCAGAACACATGTATTTGAGTCTTCCTTCACCCACACATTGCCATAGCTCTAAAATTGAAATGACATTAAAAATGTCCATTCACAACGGCAAACCGTGATCTGCGCCTATGGCCGAAAACTACACCGTTGTAAAAAAGTAACTACACAGGATGAAATGGATGTAGGAAACTTAGGGCAGAGTAAAACTACACACTCTCATTCTGTTTACATTAGAACCCAGTCTTAGAGCACTTGTCTGTATCATTAGAAATATGTAATTTGGCAACAGCCATGCCACCTTTAATGTATCTCATCTCCTCTGAATAGAAAGGTGATGGTTGGCAAGGTAACTATGTCATTGTAAGACAGACATGGGGTCTTGAAACTTCTGCATGCTGCCCCCCATGTGCGTGCGTGCGTGTGTGCATGCATTTGTGTGTGTGCATGTGTGTGTGTATGTGCGTGCGTGCGTATGTGTGTGTATGTGCGTGCGTGCGTATGTGTGTGTGTGTGTGTGTGTGTATGTGTGTGTGTGCTCGCTTCTTAGTTACTTTACTTACATTTCGTAGTATGGTGCATTTAAAAATGTTTCATCTCCTCCTTCCCCAATCCTGCAGACACCAGCCAGTAAGTGACCACAGGGAAGAGCTCTATTCTTGGACTTCTATATGCCATCCAAGTGTCTGGTATACTCCCTGATGTACACTGTATGTTGCTAAATGCATGCTAATACGTGCTTGGCTAAATAGTACTTGCAATACACAGAGAAGCAGGTCATCAAATAAGGTATATTTAAGTATACTGGGCACTCTCTGTTGTTAGAAGCTGTGAAACTCTCAGCTCTCGTTCATCAAGGCAAGAAAGAGATAGGACTTCTGGGAGATTTCAGAGGACTGATGGCTGCCAGGCAGAATCAGTCGTGGTACAAGTTAGAAGGCTGAATAAAAGGAACTTTGAAACCAAGGCAAGATCTTTTAAGACACTCATGCTAAAGGCAGTTGCCACACAATAGCAAAACTTGTCTGCTTCCCTCAAGGATAAGAGCTGCATCTAAATCTAGGTACTCCCTCTCAAATCTCCCCATCAGTCTATATGGCTAAGTATCCAGCAATGGCTCTCAGCTAGGCATCCTACTACGAACATGCTGGAGGTGCTGGAGACCACAGAGAGGGGACAAAAGGACATAAACACGTCCTTAAGATTTCCAAGACTTGGGAGACACCTGTCATTTCATCTACCCCGATTCCTTCGGGATCACGACTTTGTTCTCAGTACGCTTTACATAGGCAGTAGACTGTGGTTTCCTTTGAGATGTGAAAATTAGAATAGGAAAGGAGTGGGAAGGGACAGGAGGGGACTAGGGAGGGACAGAGGATGGACAGACAGATGGCGGAAAGCTGAATCTAGTGGGACTTTGCTTTTCCTCATAAGAACTAATTTTTAGTAACTCTTTTGCAAAACTCTACTGAACTCCTGATATAGGAGAAGCATTTTCTTATCTAGCTATCATAGCCCAAACACAAAAATAGATAAACTAGAAAGATGTTAGCTAGGATAGGGCAGCAGATGATGGCAGGAGGAAGGAGTGCAGGAAAAAGGAGGAGGAGAGAGGAAGGAAAGGGGATACAAAGGGAGGGAGGTGTGGAGGGAAATGGAGTGGATCACCAAAATCCATTCTCTATCCGAGGAACGGAACATGGATTTTCTGATTTTCCTGGGGGAGGTTTTCATTTTGCCACTGGGCGTCAGGGGACATCGAGAGGCCTGATGGGGCATCATCTCCGCTGGGCTGATAAATAGGTCAACAGGCAAGGGTGTTATGGCGATAAAATGTGATCGGTTTTATGTCCTGAGTGTCTCTTACTGGGAAAAGTGACTTCACCACTTTAGAGACCTCTTTGGTTTTAATATTTAAATATACTGGAGACCAGAACTCACTGAATCTGTCTCAGCTTACTTCCTTTTTGATTTGTCCCAAGTGTTCATTGAGAGCATTCCAGTTTGGACAAGTGCCGGCTTCATTTTCCCATGACTCCCTCCTAGGTCCTCAAGCTCTGTGTGTGTGTGTGTGTGTCATTTCTATCCGGCCCTCTCCCCACTGTGAGCATGGACACTTTCCACACATTCCAAAACCGGCTGTACACTTATCTTTCTCCTCTGACCTTAAACTTCTCAAATGGGTTAGCCTTGAGTGGGTTTTTCAACCTTTAACCTTTAGATTCCACGACTCCAGCTTCACTTACGCGACCAGCTTTGAAGTTGTTTTGTGGAATAAACTATTAAATGAATGTGTTTTTAAAAAAAGACTTATTAAGTGTATGCTGTGTATGCATATATGAGTACGGTGTCCGTGGAGGTCAGAAAGGACATGGGTTCCCTCAGAGATAGAGTTGCAGGTGGTTTTTGAACCGCCCAACATAGGTGTCGGAAGTGGAACGCTGATCCTCTAAAAGAGCATGCGCCAAGGCTATTAACCACTGAACCATCCTGCCACTCAAAAGATTTACTTGAGATTATTTTAAAAGATAGACATCTTCCATTCATCTACATTCGGGTTGGCCTTGAATCCGGCACTGGGCAATGTGATTCGAACGGGACCTGTAGATCCTTTTAGAGCTCTGGACTGATGAGATCTAAGACAGTCTGTTTGTGGATACTTTAAATGTATGAGGAAAGAGACATCAACAAGTGTCTCGAGGAATTCCAGTGTCCCTTGAAGAAGGAAGCCCCTCTTTGAGAGTCTTACAGCTGTTGGACGCTCAACTGTCACATTCTTCTCACATTTATTCTGAAGAGCACAATCCATCCATCAGCGCTTAAAGAGTTTTCCAACAGTACATTGACCTTGAAGGCGCCACATTGATTTTCAGTAACGCACCGCAAATAGGGTCGTTACGGAGTCACCCAACAGTGAACGTGGTCGGGAACAGATTTCTGAAATTCCAATAGGGTGCCACCTGCCTTGGATGATGGATCAGCCTACTGTAAACCGTCAATCTTTCTCAGGGGCTCGAAAACACTGATGCCTGAATGAAATTCATCACTACACACACTGCCAGACCAAGCCAAAGACCGTGGCGGGGCTTTTCCGCCATTGCGGGGAGACTTGGATATAAAAGGCCTGTTTTATTTGCAGTAGTCTTTGTTTACTGAAATGCTTTCCTCAGAAGGACCCACTTGCGATGGTGACAGAGATGTAAGCACCATAGGGAATTATGTCGGCAGCAAGGATTGAGCGATAGATAAAAAGCCTCCGTCTTACGCTGCCAGAGGTTAACGCCAAGCAATTAAGGTGATTGTTTCTTCGACAGTATTGGACACACAGACACACACAAAGGGGACATTAGCACAATCAGAAGAGAACAAAGCAAGATTAACTAATGCCAGGCTCAAGAGCAAAGTGCAGAAAGATCCCATGTTCTTTAACATTCAATTTAATATTTAACAGTCATGACCTGTTGCCTTGCAAAGTAAAGCATCTACCTTTTGTTGTCGCTTGTTTGCTTTTTGTGTTATTTGTTTGTTTTGTTTTTGATATTTTTTGACAGCGCACTAAGGGGAAAGAAACCTTTGGATAAATAAAGAGGTTCTGTCACTATGTGGAGAACTATAGCCTTAGGAGGAATACTAACTGTTCAATACCTTTGATTTGGGAATTGATGTCTATTTCAAATATGTGATGGTGTGTTTGCTTTCATGATAGTAATTGTCACTTTGGGGGTATTTTCCATATGACATTTGTCACCTCAGGCACATTGAAGGCATTTTACAAACTTCGTAAAATTCCCAGCATTAAATTTAGCTTTCTTCCCACTTTACAAATCAGAAAAGAGAGGCTCAGAGGCCCAGGGGCATAGTTCTTCCAACTTGAATGGTTATCTATACTGAAATCAGAAATCCTGTCTTTTGTCTTAGATTTCTGGTCTCCCAGACCTTCCACTCTGGCCCACGGACCCTCAAAGAGCACAAGAGATGGAGCCTTGGACGTTTTGATACATGTCATGTGGTTTTCACATCCTCTCCCCACTTCAGGAGCTTAAGCTTGGGCCCATCCTGCCTTAGTCCCCAGCCCCAGGGGTTAATGGGTATGGCTGGGTGCGTGCAGTCTGCCGAGGTGATTTCTGAGAGTTGCTAAGCTCATGATTACACTCCTATGATTATAAACTCCTGGGAAAGGAGAAGGTGTCTGAAGGGTCTGAGGACTCTAATTGATGTTTGCTAACATACAGCCAAAACCTATCATTCTTCCCTCCTCGATTCAGATAATCCAGTGCTGGGTGCCCGTGACCCTCTCCCATCAGACACGGGGGGTTGGTATACAGCCAAGTAGGATCTGCGATGATGATAGGTGAGGCCCACCACAGGTCAAAGCCCAGCCCAACCTCCTTATGGGAAGGCTTAGGAAATGCTCACCTTGCTCCTTTGATAATTGAGTCCTTCATTGGTGGGAACTCTGTGTCTGCAACCTGCATGACCCACATGGGGAGACACTGCTTATTTCTCTCTGACTGACTTATTTTTTTTGGGGGGGAGACAAATTTTAGCCCCAGAATGTACCATCATTCATTCATTCATTCATTCATTCATTCATTCACTTCAATCTCTACTCCATCCCAAATTCCAGTTTGGATTTTTAGGGCATCCTAGAATGCCTCTAGGCCACGAAGTTTTATAGGGGTGGCATCCTCTCTGATTTTTAATTTGAGCACTGAAAGTAAAACTTGGTGTCCGAAAGACACTCAAATGCCTGTTCTTTAAAAGAGAAAGTGCACACAGAGAGACCTTGTTTACAAATTCATCCACCTCACAATCTGAGAGGCTGAAGCGCAATAACCAGGCTAATACACTCTTCTTTACTTGCCCTGTTCTCTTGCCTGAGTCTCTAACATGCGGCAATTTAACCAAGGAGGGTTAAGTTTGGCTCAGGTTTCAGGGTACAGTCATGGAGAATTTAGAGTAACAGGGGCTGGAGGTAACTGGTCACATCGCACCTACACTCTGGAAATAGAAATGCATGATTCTTGGTGCCTTGTTTACATTATTATTATTATTGTTGTTGTTGTTGTTGTTGTTATATTCAGTCAATGAGTTGGTGTCACTACCATCAGGGTGGGCTTTTCCTTGGCAGTTAATCCTTTCTGAAAATGCACACATAGCTAATCCAAGAAGGGTTTTCATGGTGACTCTAAACGCAATCAAGTTGACAATGAAGATTAATCATTACATGGCCTTTGGATGAGGGAGCTTTCTTGGGATTCATGGTCTCCTGACAAGAATAATACAGCTGCTCAATATCCCGTGTCCCTGTCATACCCATAGTAGAGAGTTCCCGAATACTCTTTAAAAGGCACAATTATTCCTTAATGAATGAAGGAATCAACATCTCTCTTGAATAGTGGCGCATCTGAAGGGCGAATGAGTACTGTCGACAACTAACCGGTTGCTGAGTGAATGGATGGACAGTTGTTTCTTGAGGGACAAGACATGACTTGGCTGTGTTAACTTCCCCACACTGCTAGGAAGTCAAGCTGAACTGATGCAGCCGACAACTTCGAATTTAAACTTGTCAACATGTTGTGCTCAAGCTGCCTGAACGCCTGAACCTCCCAACGCACAATTGCTAGAACTCACTGCACAGAATTCTGTCTTCAGAATTCCAAAACCTTCCCCCGAATTCCAGTGTCTGCATCTACAAATGAACCTCTCTCTCTCTCTCTCTCTCTCTCTCTCTCTCTCTCTCTCTCTCTCTCTCTCTCTCTCTCCCTCTCTCTCCCATCTCTCCTCTCTCTCTCTCCATATTTTCATTTCATTAATGACCAGAAGAGTGGTATCCCAGGTGGTGGGCATACTGTGTGTGTGTTCAAGGAATGAATGAGGCTGCATAAAGATTGATTCCAAGACCCATCAGTATTCACAAAGGAAACCCAATACATGACAAATGTGATTAGAAACGACTGTCAAATAATGACAAATAAGTTCTAATAAAAACAGACACAATCTTCACAATTACTTGCAAGGCAGGTATTTATCAAGCAGAGCAAGATTAAAAATGACCATATTGCATTAAAGACACCCAGCTGATGGAATTTTAAATATGCAGCTGGGTGCTTTCCCTTTGCTCAAGCTTTGAGCCTGGCCAGCAGAGAGGTGGGGTGGGAGTGAATTTAAACAAAGAGTGGTCTAATATGATCAGGAGATTTCCCACATTAAACCAGCTTTACCTCAAGAGTTCAGCTCACCAGAAAAATGAGACCACAGTGTAGAGGTGAGTGGAACAGATGAAGGCCGGCCATTCAGGCCCTGATTGTGAGATACACATTGGCAGGACACCCAGGACACTGTGTATTGCAAGACATGTTACAGGGCTTCCAATACTGGCATCAAAAAGGGCACTGATATCCGGTGAGGAAATCTCAATATATTGAGCTACTATGAAAGGGAAAAGACAAAGTCATGATAATTAGGAAGCCCTGATAATTCTGGAATGATCCATCTCTTCTTTTAAAGACTTTAAGAAAATTTCTTCTTTTATTTTGTCACCCCAATTAGAATGTTATTAATATGAAAATGCATAGGCAGTTCTAAAAATTAAAGGGAATCCATTGTTGGCAATGTGTAAAGGCTATGTGTAGAGAGCTAGCCACCGTCTGTACTTTGTGGGGCCAAAAGCTAATCTACCTTGGAGCCTTTCTTTAAGGACTATTTTATAAAATTAGGTTTGACTTACATAAAATGTATTCTATTGATTAAATACTCAAATAAATATGTCCAGGTCATTGGAAAGTGGCTACGCAGAAGGAAGCTCAGTGTACTATCAGTGAACTATCAGTGAACCATCAGTGCACTATCAGTGAACTATCAGTGAACTATCAGTGAACTATCATTGTACTATCAGTGAACTGGACCTGTTTCTGATGTGTTTGGAACCTTTTCACAGTCCCATAAAACAGGTGCAATCTTTTTGCCATTTTGTGCACCAAAGCCTATATCTCAAAAGGGTTAAATCCCTGACCTAATATTAATATAGATACAGGCTTTTTGCTCAGTCTGAATGCCGGTGTCATGTGGTGTCTGTCCTAGTTAGCTTGGACAGTCAGCTTTACATACCTGCCTGCTCTCTGAGAGGAAAGCCTCTTGGGGAATTTACCAGATCAGACTGAACTATGGGCATGTCTGTGGGGGATTGTCTTGATTATTAATTAATGCAGGAGAACCCAACCCTTCATGGGCAGTGCTATCCCTTCAGCAGACGGCCCTGGGTTGTGTTAGAAAGCTAGTTGAGCATGAATGAGCCTGTGAGGAAAGCCAACATCCTTTTCCATGGTTCTTGTTTTACTTCCTTGGTCCTGGGTAAATTTCCAGGCCAGAAATAAAGCAGTGTGGAATAGCGAGCAGTCATGTTTTGCCTTATGTCTCTCAATAATGGTCTATGAACTGGGAGCATAGATGAAATAAATCCTTTCTTGCCCAAGTGTCCTTTGAGTCTGCGTGTCTTATCACAGCCACAGAAAGCAATGTAGAGCAATATCCAAATGTAAGGTGAGCAGTTTATCCCATAGGAAGCAATCTAGAGAATTCAGATTCATCGGAGGTCAGTATATTAGCAGAGATTGGCCTCTGTTAAAGGAAGGGAAAGGTGCTAGAGGGAAGATCCAGAAGGGGAAGGAAAGGAGGAGCTATGCCACCACCTGTCTATTCTTTGATTTTCAATGACATAATGTCACAAAGAGGGAAACTGATACTTCTTATCTACTTAAACAACAGAAACAACAGACCATGCACCAAGATACCCCTATGCCTGGGAGGTTGACTATTGTCCATGGTGGCAATTCACCTGTGTCTTCTCTTGTAATGGTCTTTCATCTAATGGCAAACACCATCTAGGACCAAGGCTTTCTACTTGATTAGAACTCACTTCCTTTTCTCCTTAACTCTGGTTATTCATACATACTTGCTTTGTGGGTCCAAAAATTATTCTCCCCAGTCCTTTCCCAACCTTATTGTCTAGGTAACTTCTGCATTTTTTTTTTTTTTACATTAAACCAAAGTAGTCCTGATTCATACAGTTATTTTCAGGAAATGAAGATTCACAGTTTGTTCTCAGGAGATGTCATTACTAGAAGGAGAGGTGGCATCTTACATACTGTATCTTGTGGCTTGAATGTGTCATGTCTCCCACAGGTTCATGTAGCTGGTTTACCAGCTGGCGACATTGGGAGTTTATAGAAAATTTAGGAAGTTCTGTCTAGATGGCAGATACAGACTACTTGGGGTATATTCTTAAGGCCTGTTTCCGATTCTAACCCAGTTCTCTGCTTCTTGGAGAGACATGAAGAGTCCTAGCATATTCTTCTGGTAAGACGAGCTTCCCCACCATAATGGATGATAACCTCAAACTGTGAGTGAAAATAAATGCTTCCTTTTGTAAAGTTACTTCTGTTAGGTGTTTAGTCACAATGACGAGAAGTTGCCTTATCTGCTTGAAAAGAATAGAAAAGAAAGGAAAGAAAAGGAAAGAAAAGAAAAAAAATGAAAAAATAGATGGGAAAGTAGAAGAATTAATAGAATCTGATGAGGTTTTCAGTGGAGCGTAGGGTTCCATCCAGTGGACTCAAGGCCAATGGTGCCATCCCTTATTAAAGAAAGGGGAACTCCTCCTCAGAAAGGAGGTACTTGGCTGTGGCAAAGTTCAGCTCAGGTTTTGGTCTGGTCAATAGCTCTGATCTCAGAGGGATTCATGTTTTACCTCAAGACAATTCAATGTTTCTTAAGTCTGTCTTTGTGTTCTCCTGTTGGGCAAACTTCTCATGACAAAGAACAAGGGGTGATAGTTATGCCAAGCACTCTGATTTCATCATGACACACACAATGTGAACAGGGATTAGCTTCCCAGATAGGTATAATTATTATGTGTCAATTAAAACTAAAATCAAGCTTAGATTAAAAGGGAAAGGCTTAGCTGAACCAATCATAGTGTATCACTTAACATAACATCCCTGGGTTTCTGTGTGAGGCTCGATACTCAGCTCTTCTTGCTAGAGCTTAAAACCAAGCAGAGCTGCAGAACTTTTACAGATCAACCCTCTACCAGATAGAATGATATGCCCATCTTGAGCTGCCATGTGTTGAACTGTATTGCATTAATTCACTGATCTGTTGACTCAACACACATTTTTTTTTTTTGTGAGACGGTGGATTTGTCGGCATCCAAATCTGAATTTAATTCATGATAAAGAGTCTGGAAGCATCTCCCAGTGGGCTTATTCAATGGCCAGCTTTAGCACAAGGTCCCAAAGAGACCATGTGTCATCTTCCACACCAGAGGTTTCTAATCTCTTCAGTTTCACCACCCCAAGGTTGTGGAGCAAGTTTTGAGACCAGAATTGGAGTGGAAACAGGAAAGTCACCAGGCTTGTCTTCCTCATGACGTGTCTTCTCCTTCTCTTTCTCTTTCTCTTTTCTACATCATGTCCTCTTCTCTACTGGTCTACACCACCAGCATGCACACGTATCACCTTCCACCTCAAAAGCAAATCCCTGATGGCTCATCTTCCTGTAGCCTCCATCCCACACCTTGGCCATCCCTTCTCTAGTCCGTGTTCCATCTAACCGATATCATGTGGGTTTTCACACGTACCATTTAATGCCAACCCTTCTTACTGTGGCCTCTCCATCACAAGGCCAAGGAAAATTCCCAGTCTCCACGTCATTGGGTTTATCTATGGATAGTCTTCTGTTCAGGTGGCCATTTCTTCCTTGTTACTTGACCTCCAGAGTCCTTTTTTGAGATCCTTCTCTGACTTCACTGAGTCACTTAATCTCAGTGTCTTTTGCTAAGTTCTTTTTCTTCTCCTTTTCCTTTTCTCCTCCTCTTCTTCCTTCTTCTCCTCTTTTTTCTGGTGTATATGTGAGTGTGTATGCATGTGAAGGTTTTGTGATGTTATTTCCAACACTGGATGAGTGCTATGGCTGTGTCATGTGCATGCTGCCTGGCTTATTCCCTCTGTCTGTCTTTGTCTAGTCTCTCTTCTCCCTCTCCTTCTCCCTCCCCCCTCTCTGGATATGTGCACGTGTGCATGTGCTGGGGTATGTATAAGTTTATGCACTGGCATGTAGAAAATAGAAATTTGTGTCCAATGGCTCTCTCTTTCTCCACCTTAATTATGAAATGCTCTTTCACAGAATTCAGAACTCATCAACTATATATTGAGATTCAAAGACCTTTTTGCTTCTGGCCCTCCGGGGTTGGGGTTGGACGCACATGGGGGTGCCTCACCTTTTACTTAAGTGCCGAGAATCTGAACTGATATTTGCATGCTTGCATAGGAAGTACTTAACTGGTTGAGACATGTTCCTAGCTCCTGCATGACTCATCTTAAAGGTAGAATGCTTAGAAATGTTTTTTTTTCTGATAGCATATATTGGCCTTCCCCTTATCTTTATTTGCATTGTCTGTTTTCTCCTTAGCATTCACCACCATTAGGACACTCTACTTTTTCTGTCTCAAATGCTCTCCTGACTGGAATGAGTTCTCTATGGCAGCAATGATAGAATCAGAAGTTAAACAACCTCTATCCTGCTCAATGTCCTTTCTTTGGCATGAATTATGTTCTTTGTAAATATTTGTTGAAGCAATGATTTTTAACTGAATGCATGAATGGATGGATCTCTAATTCTTGTGGCCTTCTCTGTAGAACATGCCAAACAATCAGGATGGAGAGTTAATTAGTGGGGTTCAAGGAAACTGGGGTGCTGGTGATAAAGATTCGGTATGAAGACAAGGTGTGTTAATACCCATCATCTTTTGTCTTTGTGTTATTATGAGCCCAGTATAAGGTCATCCAAGTGACAGCAAAACGCCACCTGGAAATGTCATTGCATGGAGTATTGAGGTGTGGAATTGCTCATTAAGTGGATATGGGAGACTGAATGACCAAGGCCAAGGTCAGTAGATGAGCTGCCTGCCTGCCTGACTGCTTTGTGTGAGCTCCGTGTTTTTCAGAAACTCTATGACCAGCAATTGTCCTTCCCCAGTGGGTGGACTTTTCATCTCCATGTAGAAGGACACACAAAAAGAAAACAATTAAAAATTCATTGCCCAAGCTGAAGTGACTGGAAATAACATGACGACTCAGAAAGGGCAGAAGGAGCAAAGGCCTATGAATGACAGAGGAATGATATC